>NC_047670.1:75632807-75932807 GCF_011762505.2 Arvicanthis niloticus | reverse complement strand
CCCCTCTCCCAGTGTGCCTCTGCCTCCAGATGCTCCCCTTATGGAGACGGTGGTTGTAGATCCCAGAAAGTAGTTACAGGACAAAATTTCTATTCTAGAACTAATAGAGTTAGAAAAAGAGTATCAGGAGTTAATTAATCAGCTACAAAAAATAAAGACAGGAAAAAGGTCTCGAGAGGGCAAGGAAAATCCCCCGATTCCTTGCATCCCTCAACCTGGAGTCCAAAGGCAGCCCCTATCCTCTAGCTTTAGTTCAGCCACAGATCAGCCAGAGGAGGGAGACGCTGAAGCTTTCCCTGTATCAGAGACCAGAGATGCTCAAGTGGTTGCTTGGAGACATCACACAGGGCTTAATTTTCAAATTATTAAAGAATTTTTAAAAACGCAGTATCACAATATGGTGGCACTGCTCCCTTTATTCTTGCAGTTTTAGAGTCTGCTGCAGAGGAGTGGCTGACTCCTAGTGATTGGAATACTTTAGTGAAAGCAGTTCTTAGTGGTGGTGACTATCTTATTGGGAAATCAGAGTATCATGAGAATTGTAAAGAGACAGCTAGGAGAAACATTCAGGCAGGCAATGGTTGGTCCTTTGATGCCTTAGTAGGAGAAGGGCAATTTGCTTCTAGTGAGAACCAGATGCAATATAACCCAGGCTTATTCGCTCAAATTCAAAATGCAGCCATGAAGGCTTGGCATAAACTCCCGGCAAAGGGAGACCTTGGTGCATCTTTGACTATAGTCAGACAAGGGTCTGATGAATGATTTTCTGATTTTCTTCATCAATTAATGACAATGACAGGGATGATTTTTTGGTAATGCAGAGGCAGGTGTAGATTATGTGAAACAACTTGCATATGAAAATGCCAATTCTGCCTGCCAAGCAGCCATTAGACCCTACAGAAATAAAAAAAACAGACCTTATGGGGTATATCAGACTCTATTCTGACATAGGGCCCTCCTACCAACAGGGCTTAGCTATGGCAGCTGCCATGCAAGGACAATCTGTAAGAGATTTTTTTGGCAAGTAGAGACAAAAAGGTCTGTTTTAAATGTGGCAAGCCTGGACACTTTGCAAGAGATTGCAAGGCAGAAAATTAGTTAACCCAGAGACAGCCCAGAATACAGCCTGGGCTCTGCCCACTTTGCAAACATTGAAGGCATTGGGCTAGTGAATGTAGGTTCAAAAGAAATAACAGTCAAGGAAACACCATTTCCCATAATCAGGGAAATGGGAACAGGGGCCAGCTCCAGTCCCCAAACCAATGCAAGCCAAAACAGGCTTATGAAAGTCAGTTTCATACTAGCAACCAACAATCCCTCTCTGAATTTAGTTGAGCAACACCAGGAAATGCAGGACTGGACCTCAGTTCTGCCACACACACAGTATTAACCCCAGAAATGGGACCCACCGAAGTGGCTTTATCAGATCTGAAATCTAACTTGGATCAGGCCATAAAGGCTCATAAATTACATCACCTTAATTCTAAAACTTTAAAAGTCATGTTCAAAATTACCAGAGAACAAGCTAGGCAAATTATCAAACAGTGTCAATCATGTGTTACACTTTTACCAGTTCCTCATTTGGGCGTAAATCCAAAGAGACTGATACCAAACAGTCTCTGGCAAATGGCCGTTACTCATTATAATGAATTTGGAAAAGAGAAATATATACATGTATGTGTAGATACATACAGTGGTTTCATTTATGCAACATTACAAACTGGAGAAGCAAGCAAACATGTGATCACTCATATGCTTGCTACAATCACTGTATTGAGTGTGTCTAAACAGATAAAGACTGACAATGGCTCAGGTTATACAAGCTCCAGTTTCCAACAGTTCTGTGAAAAATTGGGAATACTACACAAAACGGGTATTCCATATAATCCACAATGCCAAGGTATGGTAGAAAGGGCACATCAAACCATTATATGTCAATTTGAAAAAATTAAGAATGGGGAATAGGTACCCTACCAAGGGATCCCCCAGAAATATCCTTCATCACACGCTCTTTATTTTAAATTTTCTAACTTTGAATTCTGAAGGAAAATCTGCTGCAGATAGATTCTGGCATCCTGATACCAAAAAGAATTTTGCAGCAGTTCTCTGGAAAGACCCATTAACTGGAACCTGGAATGGGCTAGAACCAGTGCTTATTTGCGGAAGAGGCTCTGTTTGCATATATTCCCAAACTGCAGATGCCGCACGCTGGCTGCCAGAGAGACTGATTAAACAAATAGACAACAATAACAAATCTAGGGAGGAGAAACCTCCTGAGAAGCATATTTTTCTTTGCAAAAAACACGAAGATGCTTTATAATTGCCTTCAAATTGGAACAGATCAATGAGCAAACCTGACTTGGGAAGTTCTCAATGCTGAAGGAGACATCACTACCCATACCTCCAGGGTGTCGCTATTGGACTCTTGGTTCCCCAACTTATGATTTAGTGGCAAACATTGTTTAGACCCAGGAGAAAACCCACTACCACAGTTATAATAGTTGTTTTGGGGTTTGAGATTGACTGCACAGGGACAGGGATTTCCTTACTTGTCTTGTTAAGATCAAAGCTATGATCAGTTCTGTATTTCTGTGTGTTGCCCTTAAAAAAGAGTGTTGATTTTATACTGATCATTCAGGCATTGTTAAGTCTCTTGTCTCTCAGGTTCATGCTGTTCAACAAACTGATGGCTTTTGTATGACAACAGATAGACACTATTCAAATGAAACCCATACAGGTCCATTATTATAGTCTGGAAGTAGGAGACACAAAAATCTCTGTCATCAAGACTGACGAGGATTAACCCCTAACTTACACACTAAGTCGGATAGTCAATGACGGGTAAGAGAACACCTCAAGACCCTTGCCCCTAACTGGGAGGCCTCACCATCCTAAGGCAGGAGCTCAACCAATGGCTGTTGAGTATCCAAAGATGGGAAAGGGAGGCTGGGGTCCTTTGTTCCAACCTAAGGCAGGAACGGTTTCCGTAAGTTTTCTTAGCCTTCCCTTTTGAAAAAAAAAAGGGGTCGCTGTTGGGAGCCGACACCTAGCAGAAAGTGGCTATGATCTTTGCAAACATCTCGAGCCATATACCCTGACTAGAGACTTGTTTTCAATAGCCTACAACAGCTGAGCATACTCTGATAAACATCTTGTTTATCCCACATATCTTGTTTTGTTGATTAGTGCCCCCAGCTGCAAGGCACACATGGTAAAGTGTTTTCAGCTGTGTTCCTCTGCTTGTCCATGACTGCAAGCCACATGGTGAAGTGTATATAAACCCAGGATTTTCCTTTTAGTAAACAAGACTAGAGACAAGAGACTTGACCACACACCCTGTCTTGTCTCCATTCTTTGCATCTCTTGCCCCTTCATCCCCACTCTCTCTTTTTCTAGAGCCTGTTGTCTGATCCCCTCAGACCAGAGCACTTAGCCCCAAGTGTGAGGCATTGTGGACAGCAACATAGTGGTCCTTACAATGGAGCAGTGTGGCTGTCAACAAGCTGAGACTGACTCATGTGCTGAAGCAAGACCTATGGAAGACACATGATGTTTAAAGGGAGTATAAACAGGCCTGACAGACAGTGACAGAGGCTGGGCTAGGATTGCTTATAGAGCAAGCTCTACAATGTTTATTAGTCTTGCTTCTTTGCTGATGTTCACTGAGAGAGGTATGGCTGAGAACACACTGAGGCACGGTGTTCCTGTTGGTAGTTCCTGTTAACTTGTGACAAGGCTGAGACCTGGCTGGCTCTGCTAGGTAGTGGCACTGCTGCTGAATCCATTGCTATCCTGACTGTATTGAACTGGACTGCTGGTAGATCTCAAAAGTGTTGACAAGTAGATCAAGCCACTGCTGCTGACCTGAGAACCAAACTGCTGATTTTCTGACAACACAGATGGGAGTTGCTCAAACAAAACAAAACAAAACAAAACCCCATTTTTAAACAGATCCCCTTTCCCTGCATCATTTTTCCCCCACAACCTCTGCTGGGTGGTGGGCTAAGAGGGAAGTTAAAGCATTTTAAAAACCATAATAAAAAATAGGCATTAAAAATTAAAATGACAGGATTAGCTATTCTAATATCTAGTAAAATAGACTTTCAACCAAAAGTCTATCATAAGAAATAAGGAAAGATACTTTGTACTCATCTAAGAAAAAAATCTACCAATATGACTTGTTAGTTCTGGACATAAATGCCCAAAATACAAGGGCAATCACATTTGCAAAAGAAGCATGGCTGAAGCTTAAACCACACAGCAAACCCCAAACATTAATAGTGGGAAAGTTCAACACTCTACCCTAACCAATGGATAGGTTATCAAAACAGAATCTAAACAGAGAAATAATGAAGCTAACAGACATTGTAAATCAAATGGACATAAATATATCTACAAAACATTTCATGTACACACAAAACAACATATTTTCTTCCCAGCAACTCATGAAACATTCTCCATAACTGGCCATATTATTGGGCAGAAAGCAAGCCTAAATATATACAATATGATTAAAATAACCCCTTGCAATTAATCAGATCACCATGGATTAAAGCTAGACTTCAACAACAGAAATAACAGAAAGCCTACAAACATGGAAACTGAACAACTCTACCCAATGACCACTGAGTCAAATTAAAAATAAAGTAAGAAATTAAAGACTGTCTAGAATTCAATGAAAAAAAAGGCACAACACACCCAGACTTATGGGACACAGAGCAGTGCTGAGGCAGTTTTACAGCAGTACTCGCCTTCCTAAGGAAATCAGAAAGATCTCAGACTAGCAACTTAACACCACAATGATAGTTCTAGAGCAAAAAGAAGCAAAAACATGCAAGAGGAGTAGACAGCAGGAAACACTCAAACTCGGGTCAGAAACTAATAAATTAGCAGCAAAGAGAACAATGAAAAGAATCAATGAAACCAAGAGTTGGTTCTTTGAGAAAATCAACAAGAAAGACAAACTTTTAGCCAAAGTAACTAAAAGGTAGAGAAACAATATCCAGATTAAGAAAATCAGAAATGAAAGGGGAGACATAACGACAGATACTGGGGGAAATCTAAAGAATCATTAGGTTTTACTTCAAAAGCCTTACTTCACAAAATTGGAATACCTGAATGAAATGACAACTTTCTGGATAGACTCCACCTTTACCAAAGTTAAATCAAGATCAGGTAAAGAATCTAAATAGTCCTATAACCCTTATGGAAATAGAATTAGCCATTGAAAGTCTCCAAACCAAAAAAGGAAAAAAAAGCCAGTGCCAGATGGTTTTAGCACAGAATTCTACCAGACTTTCAATGAAGAGCTAATACCAATATTCCTCAAAGTATTCCACAAAATAGAAACAGAAGGAACATTGCCAAACTCATCCTATGAGGCCACAGTTACCCTGATACCTAAACCACACAATGGCTCAACAAAGAGAATTTCAGAGCAATTTACCTTAAGAGAACACATCAAAAACATCACCCACCATAAACAGGTAGGCTTCATCCCAGAAATACAAGGGTGGTTCAATATACAAAAATCCATCAAAGTAATCCTCTACATAAACAAATCTAACTTAAAGATTTGATGATCTTCTCATTAAATGTAGCAGCATATTTCCCCTGCAAGTTGGGAGGAGCTAAGGTGGGAGGAGTAAGGAGAGGAAGAGGGGAAGGAAGAGGAGGAGCTAGGGAGGCAGAGATGTAGGAGCCATGGATGGCCATGCATGTGTTGTGAGCAGTCTTGGGTAACAACTTATATCTATGTTAGTTAATTGGTTAACACTTCTAATTGTGTGGGCATCTTGTTATTTGATCATTACCAAATATATAAACCTATTGGATAATGTTTAAATATTAGAGTCTCTTTTCTACTGGTTGTTGCATGGATGGCGGGATGGTCTGGGCTCAGCCTAGCCTTGTGGAGACAATGTGGAAGACTGATAGAGCCCTCTCCCACACTGGCATCTCGTGGGTGGCAGGGCCAGTGTCTCTGGCCACCTTAGCCAGAGGCCTGAGCTGTTGGCGGCCTGAGCCAAGAGGCAGCAGCGAATTCTCAGGCCTAGGATAGACGGGAAGATGGCGGATGATTAAGAACAAGCAAGATTGGGAGTCGCCATTTTAAAATATTACTGCTACAATTAAATATGCTATAAAAGCTTTTGACAAAAATCCAATACCCGTTCCTGTTTCGGAGAGATCACGGATACAAGCCACATACCAAAACACAATGAGGGCAATGAACCACACAGCAATAGCCAACATCAAATTAAAGAGAAAGAAACTTAAAGAATTTTCACTAAAATAAGGGACAAAACAAGCCTGTCTACTCTCTCTGTGTCTCTTCAGTAGAGTACTCGAAGTTCTAGCTAGAACAATAGGACAACCCACAAAGATCTAGTGGATACAAACTGGAAAGGAAGAAGTCACAGTGACAATATTCACAGATGATATGAAAGTATACATAAGCGACCCCAAAAAACTTTACCAGAGAACTCCTACAGCTGATAAACACCTTCAGCAAAGTGGCTGGATACAAAATTAACTAAAAATAAAAAGAATCAGTTGCCCTCCTTTATACAAACAATAAGCAGGCTGAGAAAAAAAATTAGGAAAACATCACCCTTCACACCAGCTACAAATACTACAAAATATCTTGGAATATCTCTAACAAGCAAGTGAAAGACCTGTGTGATAAAAACTTCAAGTCTCTGAAGAGAGAAATTGAAGAAGATATTAGAAGACAAGATCTCCCATGCTCGTGGGTCAGCAGGCTTGACATGGTAAAAGTGGACATCTTAGCCAAAGCAGATTCAATGCACTTCCCATCAAAATCCCAACACCAATCTATACAAGTCTTGAAAAAACAACTCTCAACTTCATATGGAAATACAAAAATCCCAGGATAGCCTTAAAGACCCTATACAAGAAATGAGCATCTGGAGGCACCCCCATCCCTGACTTCAAGCTGTATTACAGAGCAACAGTAATAAAAAGTGTAGGGTATTGGTATAGAAACAGAGAGGTTGATCAATGGAAATGAATCAAAGACCCAGAAATTAACCCACACACCTATTGATACTTGATTTTTGCCTAAGAAACCAAAACCATGCAAGGAAGAAGAGAAAACCTCTTCAATGAATGGTGCTGGTCTAACTGGATTTCTGTATAGAGAAGAGAGCAAATAGATCCACATTCATCACCTTCCATAAAACTCAAGTCCAAGTGGGTCAAAGACCTCAACATAAAACAAGATACACTAAATCTTATAGAAGAGAAAGTGGGGAATAGCATTGAACACATTGATACAGGAGTCAACTTCTTGATAAAAAGAACAAAACAATAATAGCTCAGGCATTAACATCAATAATTCATAAATGGGACCTTAGAAACCAAAAGGCTTCTCTAAGGCAAAGGACACTGGACAATATGGCAGCCTACAGAATGGGAAAAGATATTTACCAGCCTACGTTCAATAGAGGTCTAATATCCAAATATATAAACGCCTCAAAAGTTAGACCCAAATAAACCAGATGACCCATTAAAAACATCAGGTACAGAGCTAAACAGAGAATTCTCAACAGAGGAATCTGTAATGGCTGAGAAACACTTAAAGAAATGTTCAACATCCTTAGTCATCAAGGAAATGCAATTAAAACAACCCTGAGATTCCACCTTACACCCATCAGAATGACTAAGATCAAAAACTCAAGTGAAAGCACATGCTGGTGAAGATGTGGTACAAGGGAAACACTCTTCCATTGCTGATGGGAGTGCAAACTTGTACAACAACTCTGGAAATTAATGTGGCCGATTCTAGGAAACTGAAAATACTTCTATCTCAAGAACCAGCTATAATTGTCCTGGGGATACAGCCAAAAGATGCCCCACTATATCACAAGGACATTTGCTCAATTGTGTTCATCGCAGGTTTATTCACAACAGCCAGGACCTGCAAACAACCTAGGTGTCTCTCAACCGAAGAATGGATAAAGATAATATGGTTCATTAACACAACGGAATACTACTCAGGTATAAAAAGCAAGGGCATCACGAAATTTGCAGGCAAATGGATGGAACTAAAAAATATTCTGAATAATCATGCTTCAATCCATAGACTAAAGAAACGAATTAACCAGGAGGTTTCAAGGGAGGATTCTTGAATCTCACACAAAAGGGGAATTTAAATAGACATTAAAAGTGATGGAAGGAGCAGGGAACTGGGTGGGAGAGGGGATTGAGAAGGGAAGGGAAGATCAGAATAGAAAATGTAGTGGAGAAGTGGATAGAGGGATGGAAATGGGGAGGGGCAAGCAGGAGTGCAGGGGGAGCATGGAGGGCACATCTCTAGAACAAGCCAGAGACCAGGGATAAGGGAGGTTCCAGAGAGTCTATGACAGTGAGTCAAGCTGAGACTCCTAGCAACGAGGGATATGGAGCCTGAAGTGGCTACTTCCTATAGTCAGGCAGGACTCCCAGTGGAGGGATAAAGATACCAAACCACCCACAAAAGCTTCAACCCCAAATTTGTCCTGCCTACCTGAAGATCACAGACAAAGCTGGAACAGAGACTGCAGGAATGGCCAGTTGATGACTGGCCCAACTTGAGACCCATCCCAAGGGCAAGAACGAATCTGACCTGTGATAGTAACTTTAAGATGCTGAAGACAGAAAGTGGAGGAGATATCAGAAGATGGAATGATCTCCCCTGCTAGAGAGTCGGTAGGATTAACACGGTCAAAATGGCCACCCTTCCAGAAGGAATGTACAGATTCAGTGCAAGCCTTGTCAAAATCCCAACACGATTCTTTACAGACTTTGAGAGGAAAACATTTAACTTCCTATGGAGACTCAAAAAACCCAGGATAGCTATAAGAAGTGCTGGTACTATCACCAGGCAGTGGGAAGCCATGGCAAGACCTTACTCTTGGCAAACACTCACCCTTGGCTCTCCTATCTACTATTCTTCTTTCTGCTTACTTTCCATGATTCGCTTGTCAGTTCTCAGAACTTCAAACAAGGCCTTATAGCAACCCACCTTAGTAACCTTTCCTCCTGATCTCTAGATTTAGACAACATCTTGCTAGATAGATGTTTTTAGAACCCCTGGTAATGGCAAGGCTTTGTAAGAATAGCAGACCCCGCAGCTGCAGCCAGCTTGCTCCGCCTGCAAAGCTCCTTTCCTTCCCTACCTCTCCCCAGATCCCGTTTTCAGAGTATATAACCTGTCTGAACAATAAAATCTTTACCAGCTTGATCAGACTTCTTGACTTGCTTTGCCTTTTTATTTTCTTGCTCATCTCAGTCCTCTCCACAGGTTCTAAGGGTTCTATTTGATTGTCCAGCTGGCCTGGACACCATACCTGAAAGGCTTGCACATATGTTAAGATTCATAATTTAAGGAATGTCACTGTACAGAAGACATGGTAGACACATTGACCACTGAAATCAGAAAGCAGGGGCAATTAAGTAGAAAAGTGGGAGCGGAAGTATTTAGGAGAGTTGATCTGGATTCCTTAACACAGGAGTTACTAGCAGAGGGGACAGGGAGACAGCACAGTGGTAAAGAGCACTGCCTGCTCTTCCAGGGGTCATGGGTTCAATTCCTGGTTCCCACATCTTAGAGATCACAATTTTCTGGTAATTCCAGCTGTATGGGATCTGGCTCACTTTTCTAACCTTCAAGGAACCTTCAGGTGCACATACGTGTTTTACATTATTCATCCAGACAAAAGACCCATACACATTTTTTAATCATACTAGGAGAAAAAAATAATAGGAGAATTAAAAATTATATTGAATTACTTAAGACACAGGGCTTAAATAAAACAAGGATGAAATGTATTTTCAAATTTGAACAAACAAAAATTTAAAGTTAGTAATGCTCACTAGGTTATAGAAAAATCAATTATTTCTGTTGTTACATTTATTTGATTTTATTTCATGTACAGGAGTATTTTCATGAAGGTAAGTACATGTACCACAGCTGTCTTTGTTGCCCTCAGAGATCAGAAGCAGACACGGATTCCCTGGAACTCCAATTATGGATGTTTGCAGCCTATAATGTGGGTCCTGGGAACTAAACTCAGGTCTTCTGCAAGAGCAACAAATGTTCTTCATCAGTGAGGCAGCTTTACCGACCCTGCAACAATTTTTAAAAAAAGGTTGCTGTATATATGTGAGAGTATTTTGAGACAAAAGGCCACTTCTACATATATAAAAACAGGCTAACTTAGATGTATTATTAAATTATATACTGAAGGAGTTACATGTTTTCTGAGATGTGCTCTTAAATACTGTTAGGTTAGTGAGTGAATGCAAGTGTGAAAGCAAAAGGCTGGCTGTGGACTGCTTGTCACAAAGGTGTGAAACAACTGTGTGGCCAACTTCCTTTTCTAGTAAATGGTGTTTAATGCAAAACAAGTAATATTGCTAATCACTAAAGGTCAGCTACGGTCTTTTTATTGGCATAGAAAGATGGGTCTCCAGAATCTCCATGGGAGAGAAGAGCAGGCAAGCTGGGAGCAGAGCTGGGAAAATATTCAACAGGACATGCAAAACCTGTGCAGAGTTGGTGACTAACTCTGAGATACTGTGAGTGAAGAACTGATGAAGACAAAACTGGAGGCAAGAGCGTTTTCCCTGACTAAAGGAAATAAAAACTGCAACCTGAATATTTCATAACATTTTGAAGTAATCTAGGTGTGACATCACTGTCTGTAAATCCCTGCCCTACCCACTCAGCAAGCTCACCTTCAGGACCCAGCCCAAGCCCATATGTACTATATATAAGCTGCTGCTCAGAGCACCACACAGTCATCTCTTCAGCTCTGCCCTGCCTCTCTCCACTTCTGAACCTTCTCATCTCAAGGAACCATGTCTACGAAAACCACCATCAAGACTCAAACCAGCCACCGTGGCTACAGTGCCAGCTCAGCCAGAGTGCCTGGGCTCAACCGCTCTGGCTTCAGCAGTGTGTCTGTGTGCCGCTCCCGGGGCAGCGGCGGCTCCGGTGCAGTGTGTGGACGAGCTGGCTTTGGCAGCAGGAGCCTCTATGGTGTGGGCAGCTCCAAGAGGATCTCCATTGGAGGTGGCAGCTGTGGCATTGGAGGAGGCTATGGCAGCCGATTTGGAGGAAGCTTCGGCTATGGAGGAGGAGCCGGGGGTAGCTTTGGCTTCGGTGGTGGAGCTGGCTTTGGTGGTGGCTATGGGGGAGCAGGCTTCCCCGTGTGCCCACCTGGAGGCATCCAAGAGGTCACCGTCAACCAGAACCTCCTCACCCCCCTGAACCTGCAAATCGACCCCACCATCCAGCGGGTCAGGACTGAGGAGAGGGAGCAGATCAAGACCCTCAACAACAAGTTTGCCTCCTTCATCGACAAGGTGAGACATGGTCCTTCCTAGGGCAGCCTGTGTGTCTGCAGTGAATGCTGAAGAGAGGTGGAGGGAAGAGGCTTCAGACTTGGCTCTGATATTGCCTTTGTTTCTAGTTAATCTCTGCCCTGGTTCTGTGCTCCTCTTCAGTTAGACTGGCATCTGGAAATCAGAGTCAGGGTTCCTCTTCTCCAGAGGTTGCCCCATAAGAGTGTCTGATCTCAGCAGACTGAGATGAGCTGGAGACTCACACAACAGAGGACTGTAGTGACATGGAAGTCTATATCTATATATAGTGCATTTGGGAGCCATGCCAGCCTCACCAAGCTGCAGCACACTCCAGCAACATACTGCTAGGCTGCCAGTGCCCTCCCTGCATGAGTACTTTGTCATCCCCAGAGAGGTGGCATTGGGAGCTTCACTCTGGATTGACCCTCTCAGACACAGAACCAGGTTCTACCTACACTGAATGGGTTTAGGCAGGCAGCCTGAGAGGGGCACACACACTAGTGAAGGTGTCATACATAGAAGGATGAAACTCAAACTTCTCTCCCTCACACTCAACCCTCCCCCAGGTGCGGTTCCTGGAGCAGCAGAACAAGGTCCTGGACACCAAGTGGACCCTGCTGCAGGAGCAGGGCACCAAGACTGTGAGGCAGAACCTGGAGCCTCTGTTTGAGCAGTACATCAGCAACCTCCGCCGAAAGCTGGATTACACTGTTGGAGAGAGGGGCCGCCTGGACTCAGAGCTGAGGAACATGCAGGACACTGTGGAGGACTACAAGAGCAAGTGAGTTACAAGGAAGGAAGAATTCAGTCTCCTAGCTTTATAAAAATGGAAGCCCAAGTCTAGACAAGGGCTCCATGATTTAAGAAAGCTTGCTCACAGAGATGAAACTGACAACTTATGGTTAAAGAGAAAAAGCCTAGGATCATGGAGGGTTATAGGACATTAAGGGACAGAAAAGAAATGAATTACTTAATAGAAATATGACCTTTTAGCTAGATGTGGATATGGTGTAGAAATGGGATCTGGGTCAGAGGCTGCCATTGGTGCCATCCGCCCTGTGGCTCCAATGTGGTGCACCCTTCCATTTCTAGATATGAAGATGAAATTAACAAGCGCACAGCAGCTGAAAATGAATTTGTGACCCTGAAGAAGGTGAGCTGACTGACCACAGGGATGGGGTTCTGTGCTTAATGACATAAATGACCTTGTATATCTGGGTCATTCCAGAGAAATGGTAGTCACAGGCACAGAGTTGAATGGTCTGGGGAAGAGAGGTAAACTGATCCCATGTTGCTCGTGGTTTCTTCAGGATGTAGATGCTGCCTACATGAACAAGGTTGAACTGCAAGCCAAGGCAGACAGTCTAACAGATGAAATCAACTTCCTGAGAGCTCTCTATGAAGCAGTAAGCACCTCTTGTCTCTCCTTCTCCTCTGCTCTCACCAAACCCTTTATTTTTTCCTGTGCAAAGTGTTGGACCTCTGCAATCGTCAAAGACAAAGATGACCTCAGTTCTTTCTGTTGTGCAGGAACTGTCTCAGATGCAAACTCACATCTCAGACACATCTGTGGTCCTCTCCATGGACAACAACCGCAGCCTGGACCTGGACAGCATCATCGCTGAGGTCAAGGCCCAGTATGAGGAAATTGCTCAGAGAAGTCGGGCTGAAGCTGAGTCCTGGTACCAGACTAAAGTGAGTATTGGGGTAAAGGCTGAGGAGGATGCCTGGGACTCAGCCTGAACTCCATGAGTCTCTGACTTCAATAGTGGAGAGACAGTGTATAAAGAGAAGCCGGGTGTTCTCAATGGAAATGTACTGTGTACTTGGGTGATAGAATGAAGTTTTATTCTAAGAGCAAAAGAACCCAGAGATAGATACAAAGTTGCCATAAATGGGGTCCACGGCTCTCTTTGCTTGAGCTGTAATCTGAGCAATGGTCCTCAGAAGACACTTGAGAACATTTTTACTTCCTGAGGGAACTATGGAGTCTGTAATCTCCTAAAGCTTCTCTTGAGGAAAACCCATCACATCCATGATAGTGCATGCTACTTAGAGGTGTATTTGCTTCTGCACATAAAAACTCACATAAATGTTCTCTGTTGTATGGACCCTCAGTATGAGGAGCTGCAGGTCACAGCTGGCAGACATGGGGACGACCTGCGCAACACCAAGCAGGAGATCGCTGAGATCAACCGCATGATCCAGAGGCTGAGATCTGAGATTGACCACGTTAAGAAGCAGGTGGGGTAGACAGAGAAATGTTTGGGTTGCTGGCCATTGCTTCCTGTCCTCTAACTCTTGCTCTCTGAAAACCAAGGTCCTGGGGTTCAGCCTCTCCAGAGATGCATAGTCCAAGAGTGTTTTTGTTGCTCTCTCTGCCCAGTGTGCCAACCTGCAAGCTGCCATTGCTGAGGCTGAGCAGCGTGGGGAGATGGCCCTGAAGGATGCCAGGGGCAAGCTGGAAGGGCTGGAGGACGCCCTGCAGAAAGCCAAGCAGGACATGGCCAGGCTGCTGAAGGAGTACCAGGAGCTCATGAATGTCAAGCTGGCCCTGGATGTGGAGATCGCCACCTACAGGAAGCTGCTGGAGGGAGAGGAGTGCAGGTGGGTAACTCCATCCTCTAACCCCTGAGGACACCTCCATGTGTCAGTACTTAGCACAGGATGAGGGAGCCAAAATGCAGGTGGCCAAAATGGTCCCTTTGAGAAACTCCTTGCTGTGCTGGAGAGATGGTTCAGTGTTTAGGAGCACTGACTGTTCTTCCAGAGTTACTGACTTCAATTCCCAGCAACCACATCATGGCTCACAACCATCTATACTGGGGTCCAATGCCCTTTTCTTATGTGTCTGAAATCAGCTATACTGTCCTCAAGTACATAGAATATATAAAGAATATTTTTTAAAGCCTCTTTCCAGGAGATTCTCTCTGAACCTTCACTAGACTGAGGGTTCCCATTGGAATCTATGTGATAGCTGCTTTGTTCTCACCTGCTGCTTTCCTCTCCTAGGTTGAATGGTGAAGGCGTTGGACCAGTCAACATCTGTAAGTACTCTGCTTGCCAGCCTCCCCGTCTCCTGCCCTTGTGACTGGGTCAGCTGATCACAGTGTGCTCACCATGTCTGTGGTGTCCTTTCCCTCCTTCACAGCTGTGGTGCAGTCCACCGTGTCCAGCGGCTATGGCAGCGCAGGTGGTGCCAGCAGCAGCTTAGGCCTGGGAGGAGGCAGCAGCTACTCCTATGGCAGTAGCCATGGCCTTGGAGGTGGCTTCAGTGCTGGCAGTGGCAGAGTCATTGGAAGTGGCCTCAGCTCTTCTGGTGGCAGCTCTTCCACCATCAGATACACCACTACCTCCTCCAGCAGGAAGAGCTACAGACAGTGAATTCCCTGTCACCAAGAGCTTGTCCCTGATCCCAGACACCATGGCTGCAGAACCCTGTGCTCAGAACCCTGTGCTCAGGAGCTTCTTTGCTCTGGACCCGCACCTCTGCTCTCTTCATGAGGCTGGGATGGCTGGTTCCTTTTGCTCCTATCTGTCCCCATGTGTCCCCTCTGCTCATCTGTTGATAGTCATCTTCTGAGCTCACATCACAATTCACTCATATTTGGTGCTTCATGTTCTATTGAGGTTCCAGGCTCCTGCCTCTCTACCTCTATCTCTGAGGCTGCCTGTTAAAGGGTGTGTCCCTGTCACCTTCATTTTTGAAATCATTGTCTGGGTCCTACTCAAGAAACGAGCAGCTCCCTATCAGTTTCCAATGGCCTGAGAAACACCACCTTTCAACATCATAAACCTCCCTGTCAGTAAGTGTGACCACAGTCACTGGTCCTGTGATGTAGAGTCTGTGCTCATGTGATGTCTTTGCTTTTCTTGACGCTGTTTGCTTCCTTGTAATTGCCAAATAAAGCAGGTTTATAAATAATCAATTTTTTCCATGTGCATTTTTTTGTGGGAACATTTTCTTTATATAGAAAGTGTTTGTCCTTGCTAGACAAGGAGTCATTACTCTTCTCTCTCCCAGCTCTGTATGTCTTCACTGCAAACCCTCACCTGCTCCTTCATTGTCCAATTGATAGTCTTTAGGAGGAGCCCCTATTTCCTTCATTTTTCATATGTAATTTTTAATGTATCCGTTTCCATTGTGTTAAACTCCCTTTCTTCAGAGATAGTGAATAATTATCTGTCCAGTATTCCTTCCCGAGTGAATTGCCTTTCTGTCAGTGAGAACATAATCTCCAGGTATGAGAATTCCCTCCATGGGAACAGTCCTTATTAGGAATTAGTGATGAGACACCTCTGATGTGTTCACCAGCAGATCACAGTACTCAGGCAGAGCATTCGAGTGGAGAAAAATATTCTTGGACAGTCATAGCCAGAGCCTTTTGACAAGAGAATAAGGTATTTGTTTTAGAATTACAATTGCTTTCATGACAAGGAAGCTTGCTTGACAAGCACCCACAATGGCAGTGAACATTTCCTCCTTCTGACCTGAAATTGCCTTTCTGGAAAGGTGCCCTGAAGGAACAGCAGAAACACAACAAGCTGTTCAGGGACAACCATGCATCCCATCTGTCACATCTACAAATGGGAAATACTGGAGACATTCAAGCTGGTCAAATTAAGGAACTCAAGACTCATTCAAAACCTGAAATTCTCATTTTGCAAATTGTAAAGGCCTCAGGAGACTGTTGTCTTCCTTCTAATACCTTTAATCCTGGATCGTGGATGTTCACAGAATTTTGGTTTGCATGTAGCTGACCAGGTGTGTTACTTTCACTCCTGGTTTATCTTCATGAGTGAGCAGGGCAACCTCAGCTGGAGTGTGAGGTCAATCAGTTGATTCCTTCCTGGGACTCCTTCAGCCCCACTGTTACCTCAAATAACACCCAACATCCTGGCCCCCAAGTACACAAAGCCATAGATATTTTCCTGAGTTTTGTTGTTGTTTCTGGATCTTTCTACATCATTTTCTGTTGGTTACAACATTCTCTGCTCTCCCAACAACACTGGATGCTTGCCACTGTGGTCTCTCTTCACTCTCTGCCCAGAACTCCTTAACAGGAAGAAAAATAATGACACATTTCTAAAATCTAAGCCTTCTCATGACACATGTGCATGGGAGACAACAGAAAAAACAATCACTGACAGGGAATATAGTATATAGAAAATACTAAGAGAAAATCATTTATAATGCGATTTAAATAAAATTTATATCATGTAGTATTTGCACATTACAAATGTAATAAATGAATACTACAAAAGGCCATAGGTGTGGTTCAGTTGCATAAATATTAGGTGTACAAAGTGGACAGGTATGGTGGCTTATATGGTATTCTAGCCTTTTGGAAGTGGAGACAAGGCTACCTGGGGCAGTGTGCCAAGAGAAACTAGCCCAACTGTTGAGCTCTGGTCATGTGTACAATGGTCCTGTTATATCCAGCAAATATATTTCTGATGATAGTATTCACAAATTTTGGCTACTGAATCTTCCTTCTCTGTTCTGCAGTGATGCCTAAGCCTTGAGGGCGTGGCAGAAATGTGGTATAGACATTTCAGAGACCCTTGCTCTCTACAGGATGACCAGCTGTGGGTGTCTGTGTTAATCATTATCTACTCTAGAATAAGCTCCTCTGCTTAGGCATGAGACACGCAGGAATATTAAAGATAAGACCGTAATGAATGGCTCATCACTATGTCCATAGCAGAATAACAGTATTAGTTTCTCCTCTAAGGCCTAAGGCTGAGGCAGTCGCCTGTTTCGAGCTGTTTAAGTACCAGAAATGGTATCTATCTTTGAAATGGGTCTTAGATGCAATCAGAGGTGGACATGCCCAAGTAACAAATAATGTCAGACTTGTCAGAATTTCACCTGACTTCTCAACAGAGACTCTAAAATCCAGAAGGGCCTAGGAATACAGTCTGTAGACTCTAAGAGACCACAGATATTATACCCAGCAAAACTTTCAAATACCACATAGGTGGAGAAAACAAGCTATACCAGGACAAAACCAAATTTAAACAATATATTTCCACTAATCCAGCCCTACAGAGGATACTAGAAGAAAAAGTCCAACACAAGGAGGGTAACTACATCCAAGAAAGCACAAAAAATCAATCATTTCACAAGAGCAAAACCAAAGGAAGAGAATCACACTCCTAATACCACCACCACCACCACCACCACCAGCAGCAGCAGCAGCAGCAGCAGCAGCAGCAGCAGCAGCAACAGCAGCACCACCAGCAGCAGCAGCAGCAGCAGCAGCAGCAGCAGCAGCACCACCAGCAGCAGCAGCAGCAGCAGCAGCAACAGCAGCAGCACACTACCACCATCACCACTACCATGACAATAACAAGAATGAATGATCATTGGTTATTAATACATCTGAACATCAATGGACTGGATTCTCCAATAAAAAGACACAGGCTAACAGAGTAGTTGCATAAACAGGATCCCTCATGCTGCTGGAAACAAGAAACACGCCTCATCAAGAAGGTCTGGAAAATGGTTTCCAAAACAAATGGATCCAAGAAACAATTTGGAGTATCAAGTGGAAACTTAAGGGTTCTTTGGAAAGTCAGTTGTGTTAGATGGTATTTTGCTTGGGCAAACACATGAAGGAGTATTTTCCTGAAGTGGACACAAGTGAAAGGATATTTTGCTAAAGCAGACACATGAAGGAACTTTTCACTGAAGCAGACACAAGTGAAATGATGCCCTACTAAAGCAAGCACATGAAAGGACAGGTGATGAAGGATTCTTTGCTGTTGACACACACATATATCTGTCGACCTTACATTATGTAGTTGAGTTCCATTTGTAAGGACTCCATAGAGAGAAATGTACCAAAAAAACTTCTGGTGGTGTGCTACATGTTCTTGGTGCTTCCATGGACTTGGACTGATTGGCAGAATGATGCCAGCTGATGTTGGGAGCCAACTCCTTGCAGAGAGCGGCTATCATGTTTGCAAATATCTCGAGCCATATACCCTGACTAGAGACTTGTTTTCAACAGCCTACAACAGCTGAGCACACTCTGATAAACATCTTGTTTATCCCACATATCTTGTTTTGTTGTTTAGTGCTCCCAGCTACAAGGCACAAATGGTAAAGTGTCTTCAGCTGTGTTCCTCTGCTTGTCCACAACTGCAAGCCACATGGTGAAGTGTATATAAACCCAGGATTTTCTTTTTAGTAAACGAGACTAGAGACAAGAGACTTGACCACACACCCTGTCTTGTCTCCATTCTTTGCATCTCTTGCCCCTCCATCTCCACTCTCTCTCTTGCTAGACCCTGACCCATGGACGGGAGCAGCAGCCCGGGCCAGGACATTTTGGTGCTCATAGAGAGGCAGCAAGAATGAGAGACCCAGTGAGGGACATTACTGGAAGAAGGGTCGACCAAAAATTCAGAAGGTGATCACGAATCTGCTGTATCGAGAAAGCTAAGTCATGATAATGAAAATGGGGCAAGAAATAAGTCAGCCTGAACTCAACTCTCTGTTTTTGTTTTGTTGTTTGCTGCTCACGTGTGTTAATTTTCTTTTGTTTCGTTGCTTGAATGCTGTCTTTTATGTTCAAAATAAAAAGAAATGTATATATATGAAATTAGAATCCAAAATACAACCAAAGGTTGATGATGATTTGTCAGAGCCAGACTGTGCCTACCTAGAGGAAGAGGCAGCCAAATATTACAACCCTGAATGGCCCTCTTCCCAAAGCCCCTCTCCCAGTGTGCCTCTGCCTCCAGATGCTCCCCTTATGGAGACGGTGGTTGTAGATCCCAGAAAGTAGTTACAGGACAAAATTTCTATTCTAGAACTAATAGAGTTAGAAAAAGAGTATCAGGAGTTAATTAATCAGCTACAAAAAATAAAGACAGGAAAAAGGTCTCGAGAGGGCAAGGAAAATCCCCCGATTCCTTGCATCCCTCAACCTGGAGTCCAAAGGCAGCCCCTATCCTCTAGCTTTAGTTCAGCCACAGATCAGCCAGAGGAGGGAGACGCTGAAGCTTTCCCTGTATCAGAGACCAGAGATGCTCAAGTGGTTGCTTGGAGACATCACACAGGGCTTAATTTTCAAATTATTAAAGAATTTTTAAAAACGCAGTATCACAATATGGTGGCACTGCTCCCTTTATTCTTGCAGTTTTAGAGTCTGCTGCAGAGGAGTGGCTGACTCCTAGTGATTGGAATACTTTAGTGAAAGCAGTTCTTAGTGGTGGTGACTATCTTATTGGGAAATCAGAGTATCATGAGAATTGTAAAGAGACAGCTAGGAGAAACATTCAGGCAGGCAATGGTTGGTCCTTTGATGCCTTAGTAGGAGAAGGGCAATTTGCTTCTAGTGAGAACCAGATGCAATATAACCCAGGCTTATTCGCTCATATTCAAAATGCAGCCATGAAGGCTTGGCATAAACTCCCGGCAAAGGGAGACCTTGGTGCATCTTTGACTATAGTCAGACAAGGGTCTGATGAATGATTTTCTGATTTTCTTCATCAATTAATGACAATGACAGGGATGATTTTTTGGTAATGCAGAGGCAGGTGTAGATTATGTGAAACAACTTGCATATGAAAATGCCAATTCTGCCTGCCAAGCAGCCATTAGACCCTACAGAAATAAAAAAAACAGACCTTATGGGGTATATCAGACTCTATTCTGACATAGGGCCCTCCTACCAACAGGGCTTAGCTATGGCAGCTGCCATGCAAGGACAATCTGTAAGAGATTTTTTTGGCAAGTAGAGACAAAAAGGTCTGTTTTAAATGTGGCAAGCCTGGACACTTTGCAAGAGATTGCAAGGCAGAAAATTAGTTAACCCAGAGACAGCCCAGAATACAGCCTGGGCTCTGCCCACTTTGCAAACATTGAAGGCATTGGGCTAGTGAATGTAGGTTCAAAAGAAATAACAGTCAAGGAAACACCATTTCCCATAATCAGGGAAATGGGAACAGGGGCCAGCTCCAGTCCCCAAACCAATGCAAGCCAAAACAGGCTTATGAAAGTCAGTTTCATACTAGCAACCAACAATCCCTCTCTGAATTTAGTTGAGCAACACCAGGAAATGCAGGACTGGACCTCAGTTCTGCCACACACACAGTATTAACCCCAGAAATGGGACCCACCGAAGTGGCTTTATCAGATCTGAAATCTAACTTGGATCAGGCCATAAAGGCTCATAAATTACATCACCTTAATTCTAAAACTTTAAAAGTCATGTTCAAAATTACCAGAGAACAAGCTAGGCAAATTATCAAACAGCGTCAATCATGTGTTACACTTTTACCAGTTCCTCATTTGGGCGTAAATCCAAAGAGACTGATACCAAACAGTCTCTGGCAAATGGCCGTTACTCATTATAATGAATTTGGAAAAGAGAAATATATACATGTATGTGTAGATACATACAGTGGTTTCATTTATGCAACATTACAAACTGGAGAAGCAAGCAAACATGTGATCACTCATATGCTTGCTACAATCACTGTATTGAGTGTGTCTAAACAGATAAAGACTGACAATGGCTCAGGTTATACAAGCTCCAGTTTCCAACAGTTCTGTGAAAAATTGGGAATACTACACAAAACGGGTATTCCATATAATCCACAATGCCAAGGTATGGTAGAAAGGGCACATCAAACCATTATATGTCAATTTGAAAAAATTAAGAATGGGGAATAGTACCCTACCAAGGGATCCCCCAGAAATATCCTTCATCACACGCTCTTTATTTTAAATTTTCTAACTTTGAATTCTGAAGGAAAATCTGCTGCAGATAGATTCTGGCATCCTGATACCAAAAAGAATTTTGCAGCAGTTCTCTGGAAAGACCCATTAACTGGAACCTGGAATGGGCTAGAACCAGTGCTTATTTGCGGAAGAGGCTCTGTTTGCATATATTCCCAAACTGCAGATGCCGCACGCTGGCTGCCAGAGAGACTGATTAAACAAATAGACAACAATAACAAATCTAGGGAGGAGAAACCTCCTGAGAAGCATATTTTTCTTTGCAAAAAACACGAAGATGCTTTATAATTGCCTTCAAATTGGAACAGATCAATGAGCAAACCTGACTTGGGAAGTTCTCAATGCTGAAGGAGACATCACTACCCATACCTCCAGGGTGTCGCTATTGGACTCTTGGTTCCCCAACTTATGATTTAGTGGCAAACATTGTTTAGACCCAGGAGAAAACCCACTACCACAGTTATAATAGTTGTTTTGGGGTTTGAGATTGACTGCACAGGGACAGGGATTTCCTTACTTGTCTTGTTAAGATCAAAGCTATGATCAGTTCTGTATTTCTGTGTGTTGCCCTTAAAAAAGAGTGTTGATTTTATACTGATCATTCAGGCATTGTTAAGTCTCTTGTCTCTCAGGTTCATGCTGTTCAACAAACTGATGGCTTTTGTATGACAACAGATAGACACTATTCAAATGAAACCCATACAGGTCCATTATTATAGTCTGGAAGTAGGAGACTCAAAAATCTCTGTCATCAAGACTGACGAGGATTAACCCCTAACTTACACACTAAGTCGGATAGTCAATGACGGGTAAGAGAACACCTCAAGACCCTTGCCCCTAACTGGGAGGCCTCACCATCCTAAGGCAGGAGCTCAACCAATGGCTGTTGAGTATCCAAAGATGGGAAAGGGAGGCTGGGGTCCTTTGTTCCAACCTAAGGCAGGAACGGTTTCCGTAAGTTTTCTTAGCCTTCCCTTTTGAAAAAAAAAAGGGGTCGCTGTTGGGAGCCGACACCTAGCAGAAAGTGGCTATGATCTTTGCAAACATCTCGAGCCATATACCCTGACTAGAGACTTGTTTTCAATAGCCTACAACAGCTGAGCATACTCTGATAAACATCTTGTTTATCCCACATATCTTGTTTTGTTGATTAGTGCCCCCAGCTGCAAGGCACACATGGTAAAGTGTTTTCAGCTGTGTTCCTCTGCTTGTCCATGACTGCAAGCCACATGGTGAAGTGTATATAAACCCAGGATTTTCCTTTTAGTAAACAAGACTAGAGACAAGAGACTTGACCACACACCCTGTCTTGTCTCCATTCTTTGCATCTCTTGCCCCTTCATCCCCACTCTCTCTTTTTCTAGAGCCTGTTGTCTGATCCCCTCAGACCAGAGCACTTAGCCCCAAGTGTGAGGCATTGTGGACAGCAACATAGTGGTCCTTACAATGGAGCAGTGTGGCTGTCAACAAGCTGAGACTGACTCATGTGCTGAAGCAAGACCTATGGAAGACACATGATGTTTAAAGGGAGTATAAACAGGCCTGACAGACAGTGACAGAGGCTGGGCTAGGCTTGCTTATAGAGCAAGCTCTACAATGTTTGTTAGTCTTGCTTCTTTGCTGATGTTCACTGAGAGAGGTATGGCTGAGAACACACTGAGGCACGGTGTTCCTGTTGGTAGTTCCTGTTAACTTGTGACAAGGCTGAGACCTGGCTGGCTCTGCTAGGTAGTGGCACTGCTGCTGAATCCATTGCTATCCTGACTGTATTGAACTGGACTGCTGGTAGATCTCAAAAGTGTTGACAAGTAGATCAAGCCACTGCTGCTGACCTGAGAACCAAACTGCTGATTTTCTGACAACACAGATGGGAGTTGCTCAAACAAAACAAAACAAAACAAAACCCCATTTTTAAACAGATCCCCTTTCCCTGCATCATTTTTCCCCCACAACCTCTGCTGGGTGGTGGGCTAAGAGGGAAGTTAAAGCATTTTAAAAACCATAATAAAAAATAGGCATTAAAAATTAAAATGACAGGATTAGCTATTCTAATATCTAGTAAAATAGACTTTCAACCAAAAATCTATCATAAGAAATAAGGAAAGATACTTTGTATCATCTAAGAAAAAAATCTACCAATATGACTTGTTAGTTCTGGACATAAATGCCCAAAATACAAGGGCAATCACATTTGCAAAAGAAGCATGGCTGAAGCTTAAACCACACAGCAAACCCCAAACATTAATAGTGGGAAAGTTCAACACTCTACCCTAACCAATGGATAGGTTATCAAAACAGAATCTAAACAGAGAAATAATGAAGCTAACAGACATTGTAAATCAAATGGACATAAATATATCTACAAAACATTTCATGTACACACAAAACAACATATTTTCTTCCCAGCAACTCATGAAACATTCTCCATAACTGGCCATATTATTGGGCAGAAAGCAAGCCTAAATATATACAATATGATTAAAATAACCCCTTGCAATTAATCAGATCACCATGGATTAAAGCTAGACTTCAACAACAGAAATAACAGAAAGCCTACAAACATGGAAACTGAACAACTCTACCCAATGACCACTAAGTCAAAGAAAAAATAAAGAAATTAAAGACTGTCTAGAATTCAATGAAAAAAAGGCACAACACACCCAGACTTATGGGACACAGAGCAGTGCTGAGGCAGTTTTACAGCAGTACTCGCCTTCCTAAGGAAATCAGAAAGATCTCAGACTAGCAACTTAACACCACAATGATAGTTCTAGAGCAAAAAGAAGCAAAAACATGCAAGAGGAGTAGACAGCAGGAAACACTCAAACTCGGGTCAGAAACTAATAAATTAGCAGCAAAGAGAACAATGAAAAGAATCAATGAAACCAAGAGTTGGTTCTTTGAGAAAATCAACAAGAAAGACAAACTTTTAGCCAAAGTAACTAAAAGGTAGAGAAACAATATCCAGATTAAGAAAATCAGAAATGAAAGGGGAGACATAACGACAGATACTGGGGGAAATCTAAAGAATCATTAGGTTTTACTTCAAAAGCCTTACTTCACAAAATTGGAATACCTGAATGAAATGACAACTTTCTGGATAGACTCCACCTTTACCAAAGTTAAATCAAGATCAGGTAAAGAATCTAAATAGTCCTATAACCCTTATGGAAATAGAATTAGCCATTGAAAGTCTCCAAACCAAAAAAGGAAAAAAAAGCCAGTGCCAGATGGTTTTAGCACAGAATTCTACCAGACTTTCAATGAAGAGCTAATACCAATATTCCTCAAAGTATTCCACAAAATAGAAACAGAAGGAACATTGCCAAACTCATCCTATGAGGCCACAGTTACCCTGATACCTAAACCACACAATGGCTCAACAAAGAGAATTTCAGAGCAATTTACCTTAAGAGAACACATCAAAAACATCACCCACCATAAACAGGTAGGCTTCATCCCAGAAATACAAGGGTGGTTCAATATACAAAAATCCATCAAAGTAATCCTCTACATAAACAAATCTAACTTAAAGATTTGATGATCTTCTCATTAAATGTAGCAGCATATTTCCCCTGCAAGTTGGGAGGAGCTAAGGTGGGAGGAGTAAGGAGAGGAAGAGGGGAAGGAAGAGGAGGAGCTAGGGAGGCAGAGATGTAGGAGCCATGGATGGCCATGCATGTGTTGTGAGCAGTCTTGGGTAACAACTTATATCTATGTTAGTTAATTGGTTAACACTTCTAATTGTGTGGGCATCTTGTTATTTGATCATTACCAAATATATAAACCTATTGGATAATGTTTAAATATTAGAGTCTCTTTTCTACTGGTTGTTGCATGGATGGCGGGATGGTCTGGGCTCAGCCTAGCCTTGTGGAGACAATGTGGAAGACTGATAGAGCCCTCTCCCACACTGGCATCTCGTGGGTGGCAGGGCCAGTGTCTCTGGCCACCTTAGCCAGAGGCCTGAGCTGTTGGCGGCCTGAGCCAAGAGGCAGCAGCGAATTCTCAGGCCTAGGATAGACGGGAAGATGGCGGATGATTAAGAACAAGCAAGATTGGGAGTCGCCATTTTAAAATATTACTGCTACAATTAAATATGCTATAAAAGCTTTTGACAAAAATCCAATACCCGTTCCTGTTTCGGAGAGATCACGGATACAAGCCACATACCAAAACACAATGAGGGCAATGAACCACACAGCAATAGCCAACATCAAATTAAAGAGAAAGAAACTTAAAGAATTTTCACTAAAATAAGGGACAAAACAAGCCTGTCTACTCTCTCTGTGTCTTCTTCAGTAGAGTACTCGAAGTTCTAGCTAGAACAATGGACCCTCAGAGATCAGAAGCAGACACGGATTCCCTGGAACTCCAATTATGGATGTTTGCAGCCTATAATGTGGGTCCTGGGAACTAAACTCAGGTCTTCTGCAAGAGCAACAAATGTTCTTCATCAGTGAGGCAGCTTTACCGACCCTGCAACAATTTTTAAAAAAAGGTTGCTGTATATATGTGAGAGTATTTTGAGACAAAAGGCCACTTCTACATATATAAAAACAGGCTAACTTAGATGTATTATTAAATTATATACTGAAGGAGTTACATGTTTTCTGAGATGTGCTCTTAAATACTGTTAGGTTAGTGAGTGAATGCAAGTGTGAAAGCAAAAGGCTGGCTGTGGACTGCTTGTCACAAAGGTGTGAAACAACTGTGTGGCCAACTTCCTTTTCTAGTAAATGGTGTTTAATGCAAAACAAGTAATATTGCTAATCACTAAAGGTCAGCTACGGTCTTTTTATTGGCATAGAAAGATGGGTCTCCAGAATCTCCATGGGAGAGAAGAGCAGGCAAGCTGGGAGCAGAGCTGGGAAAATATTCAACAGGACATGCAAAACCTGCGCAGAATTGGTGACTAACTCTGAGATACAGTGAGTGAAGAACTCATGAAGACAAAACTGGAGGCAAGAGCGTTTTCCCTGACTAAAGGAAAACAAAACTGCAACCTGAATATTTCATAACATTTTGAAGTAATCTAGGTGTGACATCACTGTCTGTAAATCACTGCCCAACCCACTCAACAAGCTCACCTTCAGGACCCAGCCCAAGCCCATATGTACTATATATAAGCCTCTGCCCGGTGCTCCACACAGTCATCTCTTCAGCTCTGCCCTGCCTCTCTCCACTTCTGAGCCTTCTCATCTCAAGGAACCATGTCTACGAAAACCACCATCAAGACTCAAACCAGCCACCGTGGCTACAGTGCCAGCTCAGCCAGAGTGCCTGGGCTCAACCGCTCTGGCTTCAGCAGTGTGTCTGTGTGCCGCTCCCGGGGCAGCGGCGGCTCCGGTGCAGTGTGTGGACGAGCTGGCTTTGGCAGCAGGAGCCTCTATGGTGTGGGCAGCTCCAAGAGGATCTCCATTGGAGGTGGCAGCTGTGGCATTGGAGGAGGCTATGGCAGCCGATTTGGAGGAAGCTTCGGCTATGGAGGAGGAGCCGGGGGTAGCTTTGGCTTCGGTGGTGGAGCTGGCTTTGGTGGTGGCTATGGGGGAGCAGGCTTCCCCGTGTGCCCACCTGGAGGCATCCAAGAGGTCACCGTCAACCAGAACCTCCTCACCCCCCTGAACCTGCAAATCGACCCCACCATCCAGCGGGTCAGGACTGAGGAGAGGGAGCAGATCAAGACCCTCAACAACAAGTTTGCCTCCTTCATCGACAAGGTGAGACATGGTCCTTCCTAGGGCAGCCTGTGTGTCTGCAGTGAATGCTGAAGA
This sequence comes from Arvicanthis niloticus, assembly GCF_011762505.2. Taxonomy (NCBI): domain Eukaryota; kingdom Metazoa; phylum Chordata; class Mammalia; order Rodentia; family Muridae; genus Arvicanthis; species Arvicanthis niloticus. The sequence continues at coordinate 75,905,906 of NC_047670.1, read as the reverse complement.
GAGGTGGAGGGAAGAGGCTTCAGACTTGGCTCTGATATTGCCTTTGTTTCTAGTTAATCTCTGCCCTGGTTCTGTGCTCCTCTTCAGTTAGACTGGCATCTGGAAATCAGAGTCAGGGTTCCTCTTCTCCAGAGGTTGCCCCATAAGAGTGTCTGATCTCAGCAGACTGAGATGAGCTGGAGACTCACACAACAGAGGACTGTAGTGACATGGAAGTCTATATCTATATATAGTGCATTTGGGAGCCATGCCAGCCTCACCAAGCTGCAGCACACTCCAGCAACATACTGCTAGGCTGCCAGTGCCCTCCCTGCATGAGTACTTTGTCATCCCCAGAGAGGTGGCATTGGGAGCTTCACTCTGGATTGACCCTCTCAGACACAGAACCAGGTTCTACCTACACTGAATGGGTTTAGGCAGGCAGCCTGAGAGGGGCACACACACTAGTGAAGGTGTCATACATAGAAGGATGAAACTCAAACTTCTCTCCCTCACACTCAACCCTCCCCCAGGTGCGGTTCCTGGAGCAGCAGAACAAGGTCCTGGACACCAAGTGGACCCTGCTGCAGGAGCAGGGCACCAAGACTGTGAGGCAGAACCTGGAGCCTCTGTTTGAGCAGTACATCAGCAACCTCCGCCGAAAGCTGGATTACACTGTTGGAGAGAGGGGCCGCCTGGACTCAGAGCTGAGGAACATGCAGGACACTGTGGAGGACTACAAGAGCAAGTGAGTTACAAGGAAGGAAGAATTCAGTCTCCTAGCTTTATAAAAATGGAAGCCCAAGTCTAGACAAGGGCTCCATGATTTAAGAAAGCTTGCTCACAGAGATGAAACTGACAACTTATGGTTAAAGAGAAAAAGCCTAGGATCATGGAGGGTTATAGGACATTAAGGGACAGAAAAGAAATGAATTACTTAATAGAAATATGACCTTTTAGCTAGATGTGGATATGGTGTAGAAATGGGATCTGGGTCAGAGGCTGCCATTGGTGCCATCCGCCCTGTGGCTCCAATGTGGTGCACCCTTCCATTTCTAGATATGAAGATGAAATTAACAAGCGCACAGCAGCTGAAAATGAATTTGTGACCCTGAAGAAGGTGAGCTGACTGACCACAGGGATGGGGTTCTGTGCTTAATGACATAAATGACCTTGTATATCTGGGTCATTCCAGAGAAATGGTAGTCACAGGCACAGAGTTGAATGGTCTGGGGAAGAGAGGTAAACTGATCCCATGTTGTTCGTGGTTTCTTCAGGATGTAGATGCTGCCTACATGAACAAGGTTGAACTGCAAGCCAAGGCAGACAGTCTAACAGATGAAATCAACTTCCTGAGAGCTCTCTATGAAGCAGTAAGCACCTCTTGTCTCTCCTTCTCCTCTGCTCTCACCAAACCCTTTATTTTTTCCTGTGCAAAGTGTTGGACCTCTGCAATCGTCAAAGACAAAGATGACCTCAGTTCTTTCTGTTGTGCAGGAACTGTCTCAGATGCAAACTCACATCTCAGACACATCTGTGGTCCTCTCCATGGACAACAACCGCAGCCTGGACCTGGACAGCATCATCGCTGAGGTCAAGGCCCAGTATGAGGAAATTGCTCAGAGAAGTCGGGCTGAAGCTGAGTCCTGGTACCAGACTAAAGTGAGTATTGGGGTAAAGGCTGAGGAGGATGCCTGGGACTCAGCCTGAACTCCATGAGTCTCTGACTTCAGTAGTGGAGAGACAGTGTATAAAGAGAAGCCGGGTGTTCTCAATGGAAATGTACTGTGTACTTGGGTGATAGAATGAAGTTTTATTCTAAGAGCAAAAGAACCCAGAGATAGATACAAAGTTGCCATAAATGGGGTCCACGGCTCTCTTTGCTTGAGCTGTAATCTGAGCAATGGTCCTCAGAAGACACTTGAGAACATTTTTACTTCCTGAGGGAACTATGGAGTCTGTAATCTCCTAAAGCTTCTCTTGAGGAAAACCCATCACATCCATGATAGTGCATGCTACTTAGAGGTGTATTTGCTTCTGCACATAAAAACTCACATAAATGTTCTCTGTTGTATGGACCCTCAGTATGAGGAGCTGCAGGTCACAGCTGGCAGACATGGGGACGACCTGCGCAACACCAAGCAGGAGATCGCTGAGATCAACCGCATGATCCAGAGGCTGAGATCTGAGATTGACCACGTTAAGAAGCAGGTGGGGTAGACAGAGAAATGTTTGGGTTGCTGGCCATTGCTTCCTGTCCTCTAACTCTTGCTCTCTGAAAACCAAGGTCTCGGGATTCAGCCTCTCCAGAGATGCATAGTCCAAGAGTGTTTTTGTTGCTCTCTCTGCCCAGTGTGCCAACCTGCAAGCTGCCATTGCTGAGGCTGAGCAGCGTGGGGAAATGGCCCTGAAGGATGCCAGGGGCAAGCTAGAAGGGCTGGAGGACGCCCTGCAGAAAGCCAAGCAGGACATGGCCAGGCTGCTGAAGGAGTACCAGGAGCTCATGAATGTCAAGCTGGCCCTGGATGTGGAGATCGCCACCTACAGGAAGCTGCTGGAGGGAGAGGAGTGCAGGTGGGTAACTCCATCCTCTAACCCCTGAGGACACCTCCATGTGTCAGTACTTAGCACAGGATGAGGGAGCCAAAATGCAGGTGGCCAAAATGGTCCCTTTGAGAAACTCCTTGCTGTGCTGGAGAGATGGTTCAGTGTTTAGGAGCACTGACTGTTCTTCCAGAGTTACTGAGTTCAATTCCCAGCAACCACATCATGGCTCACAACCATCTATACTGGGGTCCAATGCCCTTTTCTTATGTGTCTGAAATCAGCTATACTGTCCTCAAGTACATAGAATATATAAAGAATATTTTTTAAAGCCTCTTTCCAGGAGATTCTCTCTGAACCCTCACTAGACTGAGGGTTCCCATTGGAATCTATGTGATAGCTGCTTTGTTCTCACCTGCTGCTTTCCTCTCCTAGGTTGAATGGTGAAGGCGTTGGACCAGTCAACATCTGTAAGTACTCTGCTTGCCAGCCTCCCCGTCTCCTGCCCTTGTGACTGGTCAGCTGATCACAGTGTGCTCACCATGTCTGTGGTGTCCTTTCCCTCCTTCACAGCTGTGGTGCAGTCCACTGTGTCCAGCGGCTATGGCAGCGCAGGTGGTGCCAGCAGCAGCTTAGGCCTGGGAGGAGGCAGCAGCTACTCCTATGGCAGTAGCCATGGCCTTGGAGGTGGCTTCAGTGCTGGCAGTGGCAGAGTCATTGGAAGTGGCCTCAGCTCTTCTGGTGGCAGCTCTTCCACCATCAGATACACCACCTCCTCCTCCAGCAGGAAGAGCTACAGACAGTGAATTCCCTGTCACCAAGAGCTTGTCCCTGGTCCCAGACACCATGGCTGCAGAAGCCTATGCTCAGAACCCTGTGCTCAGGAGCTTCTTCACTCTGGACCCGCACCTCTGCTCTCTTCATGAGGCTGGGATGGCTGGTTCCTTTTGCTCCTATCTGTCCCCATGTGTCCCCTCTGCTCATCTGTTGATAGTCATCCTCTGAGCTCACATCACAATTCACTCATATTTGGTGCTTCATGTTCTATTGAGGTTCCAGGCTCCTGCCTCTCTACCTCTATCTCTGAGGCTGCCTGTTAAAGGGTGTATCCCTGTCACCTTCATTTTTGAAATCATTGTCTGGGTCCTACTCAAGAAACGAGCAGCTCCCTATCAGTTTCCAATGGCCTGAGAAACACCACCTTTCAACATCATAAACCTCCCTGTCAGTAAGTGTGACCACAGTCACTGGTCCTGTGATGTAGAGTCTGTGCTCATGTGATGTCTTTGCTTTTCTTGACGCTGTTTGCTTCCTTGTAATTGCCAAATAAAGCAGGTTTATAAATAATCAATTTTTTCCATGTGCATTTTTTTGTGGGAACATTTTCTTTATATAGAAAGTGTTTGTCCTTGCTAGACAAGGAGTCATTACTCTTCTCTCTCCCAGCTCTGTATGTCTTTACTCCAAACCCTCACCTGCTCCTTCATTGTCAAATTGATAGTCTTTAGGAGGAGCCCCTATTTCCTTCATTTTTCATATGTAATTTTTAATGTATCCGTTTCCATTGTGTTAAACTCCCTTTCTTTAGAGATAGTGAATAATTATCTGTCCAGTATTCCTTCCCGAGTGAATTGCCTTTCTGTCAGTGAGAACATAATCTCCAGGTATGAGAATTCCCTCCATGGGAACAGTCCTTATTAGGAATTAGTGATGAGACACCTCTGATGTAATCACTAGCAGATCACAGTACTCAGGCAGAGCATTCGGGTGGAGAAACATATTCTTGGACAGTCATAGCCAGAGCCTTTTGACAAGAGAATAAGGTATTTGTTTTAGAATTACACTTGCTTTTATGACAAGGAAGCTTGCTTGACAAGCACCCACAATGGCAGTGAACATTTCCTCCTTCTGACCTAAAATTGCCTTTCTGGAAAGGTGCCCTGAAGGAACAGCAGAAACACAACAAGCTGTTCAGGGACAACCATGCATCCCATCTGTCACATCTACAGATGGGAAATACTGGAGACATTCGCGCTGGTCAAATTTAGGAACTCAAGACTCATTCAAAACCTGAAATTTGCATTTTGCAAATTGGAAAGTCTTTAGGAGAATATTGCCTGCCTTCTCATACCTTTATCCTCCCATCATGGATGGTCAGAGAAGTTTGGTTTATGTGTTGCAAGCCAGGAGTGTTGGTTTCACTGCTGTCTGTCCTGTCCTGGTTTAACTCGTGAATGAGCAGGGCAACCTCAGCTTGAGTGTGAGATCAATCATTTGATTCATTCCTGGGACTCCTTCAGCCCCATTGCTCCCTCAAACCACACCCATCATCCTTACCCCCAAGTATGCAGATCAGTAGATGTTTTCCTTGGTTTGTTGCTGTTTCTGAATCTTTCTACATCATTTTCTGTTGGTTACAACATTCACTGATCTTCAGATAAAGCTGGGTGCTTGCCTCCTTGGATTCTCTTCACTTTCTACCCAGAACTCCTCAACAGGAAGAAAAATGACACATTTCTGAAATCTAAGCCTTCTCATGACACATGTGCATATATGGGACAACAGAAAGGACAATCACTGACAGGGAAAATAATATATAAGAACTCGATTGCCTCAGTGCTTAAGAGCACTGGATGTTCTTCTAAAAGACCCAGGGTTCAATACCCAGCACCCAAGTTGCAGCTTGTAACTGCCTGTAGCTCCAGTTTTAGGGAATCTGATAACCTCACACAGACATGCATGCAGGCAAAACACCAATGCACATGAAATAAAAATAAATTAATTAATTAAAAATAAAAGAAAAAGTATATAGAAAACACATCAACAGGACCATTTATAAAGTGATTTAAATAAAATTTAAATCACACAGTATGTGTAATCACCAATGTAATGAAAGGATTAAAAAATTTCAAAATCTCCTAACAGGCTAGGCAGAACCAAGAGTGCAGGTCAGGTTGGTCATGAGCTCTGTGTTTCAGGAACTTGGCTGACCACAAGATAAATGGTTGATTATGAATAGGCTCCTAGAGAATAGTCTATACAAAATGTTCCCCATGATGACTGTTCCTTGGACCCTATCACAAACTGAATAATGGGCTGGGACTTTCCACAGGTGCTCTCCAATAGCCCTCCTTTACTCCCCCTGGGTTGTGGTTTCCCCCCTGAGTTGTGTTTTTTGGCTTTAAATTCTCTCTGTCTCCAAAGCCCCGGGGTCAGACCCCACTGCCCCTGTGTGGGTCATGGGTCTTGACCTCAGTATACTGATTGAAATATACCTCTTGCTGATTGCATCAAGTTTGGTGTCTTGTGAGTTAATAGGTGGCCACAAATTCCTGAGGCTTGGGTGAGGTCCTCCCTTCGTGGGGGGGCCTTACATTAATAAGTGAATACTACTAAGAGGGCCAAATGGATGATTCGGTGGCATAAATATTAGTTGCACAATGTGTGTTGAGGACCGCACTGCTTGGGGATAAGTGCTCTGGTCCAAGGGGATCAGACAACAGGGTCTAGCAAGAGAGAGAGTGGGGATGGAGGGGCAAGAGATGCAAAGAATGGAGACAAGACAGTGTGTGTGGTCAAGTCTCTTGTCTCATTTACTGAAAGGAAATCCTGGGTATTTATAAGCACAAGCAGGGGAACACAGCTGAAGACACTTTACCATGTGCACCTTGCAGCTGGGGGCACTAAACAACAAAACAAGATATGTGGGAAAAATAAGATGTTTATCAGAGTGTGCTCAGCTGTTGTGGGCTGTTGAAAACAAGTCTCTTGTCAAGGTATATGGTCCGAGATAGCTGCAAAGATGATAACCACTTTCTGCTAGGAGTTGGCTCCCAACAAAGGTGGATGGTTACGGTGGCCCACATGTAATTCCAACCCTCTTGAAGTAGGAATAAGGCTACCAGGGGCAAGCTGCCAAGAAAAAGTAGCCCAACATTTTAGCTCTGGGCTCAGAGAGAGAATCTGGCTCAATAAGTAAAGCAGAGAATGATTGAAGAAGCAGAAACTGTGAGTGTTCACACGCATGCACACACATGGGTACTAACACACTCATGAATGCTCACACACACATGTGCAATTACCATAGATGCACACACATACTTCAATCACACCTGCATCTAAATATTTCATTTATTAACATTTGTGATCTCTTATGAGCATAGAAAATGATTTAATCAAAACTACGTCTCATTTCTTCCCCTCCTATTCCTCCTCTATCCGTTTCTAGCTTTGTGCTATCTGTCCCCATCCCCAAAGACTGTGTTTTGTGTTGCCCGTACATGTATGAGTTCAAGACGATCAACTGGAACATGACCTGTAAAGCAACATGAGAGGATCCCTCTATACCTATCATTCTTCAGCAACTGTTCAAGGTCAACAAGCAAATAACTCATTGTGTTGGGAACAAGCAAAAGAAACATACTCTAAGTAGTACCAGTTCATTTTCAGAGTCCATTTCAACATAGGGGGAAACAAATTCAAGGTCCCAGGCCCCAGGAGAGCTGAGGATTCCCTACAGCAAAATAGCTTCTGTTGTAAACAGTTGTCTGAGTCCAGACATCTCAGGACACCTTATATGGAAACAATTGTCTGAGTACAGCCATCTCAAGGACAACTTCTCCATCTTGCAGGCAGGATCAAACAAGTTCATGATCCCAGGCCTAGACACAGATTCTTATCCCACTTCTCCAGATGTTTTTATACTTGTCTGTTAACCAGTGAAGAATATAGAAATTGCCGTTATTTAAACCAAGGTGTATAAGTTTTAAAAATATATAACCAGTTGCCTGTTATGCCCTAATAACTCCATGCAGCTGACCTTCTCCCCTTTCCCCTTGTTATTCTGATCTCTGGGGAGTCAGAATAATAATGTCTAGGAGAGTGAATCGAGGTACTCTGGATACTCACTTTGGGGACACAGTTCAGACACCAAATTTGTTGCCTCCCTGAGTGCTCAGAAAATAATCCTTTAATTTAGACCTTGAGGGCCAGTAGTTGGCATTACAATACATAGCAAAAAACCCAAAGCTCGACAATTCCCCCTTTTGTCTAAATAAGTCTCTTTCTCTTGTAATAATAAACAACATGCCATAGGAACAATTATGAAACAATTATGAAAATTTTTATATAAGAGATACATTCAATAAGTCCAGTTTGTTTATACTTGGCAACTCAGGAGAAGTTATTTTTATTATGTATTCTATCTTTGTGAGTTCAGAGTTTACATCATTTTCTGCATTTGCATCATTGTTCTATGCTAACTTGTATTACCATTCTAAAGATATCTACTTCAACCTAGACCATCTTAAGTTCTAAACAACTTATGCTTATAGTGAGATTATGACTATCTAGTCTTCAACCCTATCAGAGACTTGAGAAGGAATAAATATTACCTGAGTAGGTAGAAAGCACAGGACTGCAGCTTTCAAAACACAGAAATGACAGAGACAGCTGACTGCTGGGAAAGTTTTCAATTTTCTCTAGAACATTGGAACATTCATCTTCAGCCTTCCAGCCTAGAATATCTGACAGACCTTAAGTGAAGCAGGAATCATGCAGGATTTGCACTCCTTGTCTTGGCACAGCTGGAAGTCTACTATCCTGCCCCCACTCATCCTTTTTGGACAGTAGTTTGCCTGCAGATGAAGTTAGGATATTTTCTTTGCCCTGTGGCTAGCTTGTCATACTTGAAGCAATTCAATATGGAGGATTTTATGGTCATCATCTTTGAAGTAGAATGGAGTCCTGCCAGGAGTTGACATGTTTCAATGTCAAGAAAAGGTCTTTAGTTAAAATTTTGGTTAAATGCTATGTTCTGTAGGTCTCTGAGGTATTTGAAGACCATCTGTCTATTCAAAGCATATCTGAACAAGCAACATTGCCTGTCTCCAGCTACCTATTGTCTGTATAACCCAGGATGTGTACTTCTATGATAATCCAGAGTAGTATCTGACATGACCATGAGTTTGACTGTGTGATTGTTATCCTGCATTTTTTAACCATCCCTTATGGTTGCAATAGCAGCTACTAAAGTGACTGAAACTAAACCATGCATTTTTAAATGAGTTGCATTGGCGTAATACCTATACAAGTGTTAAAATATGTGGGCATTACATTGTAACAAAGTTAATCTTAAACTTTGTATCAAAATATAAAAATTGATACCAATGAAAACATCGTACCTGTATCAATATATGAAATTCTGTACCAATGTATCAAAACATAACCTCAATTTTGCATCAAAATATAAGATCTCAACCAATGTCAGATTCTGGCTATAAAATACTTTCTTGGTTTGAGAGTAGAATCAATAATCTACCCCTATTTTAATTATTTCTCATAATATTTATATACCCCCTAATTTTCTGTTCAACTCCCTTTCCCTTACATAAGGAAGAAAGACGGGAAAAGAAAAGGAAAAGAAAGGAAAAAGGGATCCCTGAGTCTAGCCTCTCCATTCATTTCCTCCACATCCAAGACTGTAACAACTTGTAATCATCCTGTAAAATGACAATATATATATATATATATATATATATATATATATATATATATATATTAAAATGACCAGAACCATCTACTGTCACTTAAGGGACAATCATGATGGTCTTCTAGTAATTGCGACCTGCTGACTTGTGGTGAAGAATTCCCGATTGGAAGACCAAAAGGAAATAGAAAAACTGTTAAATCAAAAGAAAGCTAGCAGGCATCATTTGTTGTCCAAGCTCTATGTTAATAGCAAGTTCAGAGTTTAATCTAAATCATGACTGGAGCAGTTGAAAGGCTGGATAAACCAAGGTCATCAGGGATCAGCAGTCCTTTCTGAAGCTGTTCTAGAAGCAAGTCTCGGGAAACAGTATCGATGTGAGGCAGGCTCGATCATATACAGTTTATAAAAAATAATTAATTGAAGGCAGTTTGGTGACCCCATCCCTCCACTGGGGGCCCTGTCTATTTATTAGAGGTGCTCTTTTCAGGTTCTATCTTCCCACTGTTGGGCATTAAGGCTAAGGTCGTCCCCATTGAGTCCTGGAAGCCTCTCTGTGCAAGCAAAGGACCATAAACTCCAGTAGTTATTTTTAACACTGAGTTTTGGGGGGTAGAATATGATGTGTATCTAGAGCAGCACTGCTCACTGTAGCAAGCATTAGATATGCGATACTCAGTTGAGGGTTTTAGGTCTGCGTGTTACTCCTAGGCTGAAAAGAGGCAAATTTGGTTTATAATTGTTTGTGTGCAGCCTCAATCCAGACCCTCAAGGCTGTTTCCTGATGGTATGAAATTGTCTAGGATACGTCTCTCTTGAACCTATACTCTTTGGTCCAATGGTGATTATTGCCACATCACCTGCACACCCCTGGAAGCCTAAACCTTCTTTTTGATTTATATTTTAAAAAACTATTGCCTTTAGAGAAACCTTGTTCACAATTTTGATGCAACTGACCATATTTCTTGAAATTAAACCACTGAGCATTTTGATATCAGAGATCTTTAGCAGGGTTGTCATAGTCGCTTTGCAAATAACTGTATTTCCTGTAATTGAAGTACCCTGCATTTTGATACTGGAGACCTTTAGTTATAGGTTGACCTATAATATTAGCATGGCACACATTACAACCAATATTGATCATATCCCTTATCCAGTGATCTGCAGGCAATGCCTGTGCCTTTAGTGATCTAATAACTTTTTCACATTAGGTATTTTCATTTTCAAATGCCAAGGTCTCTATCAACACTTGTCTTGCATTGGAGTCTGATATGGCTTTGTTCATAGCTGAGATGAATGTTTGAAAAAAAAAAAGTCAGTGGAGTCTTCTCCAGGGCCTTGTATAATCTTTGTAAATGAAGTGGACCGTTTTCAGGGCTCCTCAACTTTGTCCCAAGTTCTTAAAGCTGCTAAGCAACATTGTCCTATAGTAGAGTTATCAAAATGAATCTGTGGGGCCAGGGACCTATGAGACTGGAAGAAGCCAGTCCAGAGGTAGAGTGGGGTTGAAGTCTATTCAATCTGGAGATTTGCATGTGTAGGACAACTTTTCCCCTCCCCATCTACTGGGCCTGCATGTCCTGATACAGGTAGTCCTGTGTTCCCCCTCCTTTGCCTCATCAGAGGAGGTCACCTAGCAAGTAGCTAGATTAAACTTCCTTTCCCGTTATAAGGTCATGTCCAGCAGCACCTAGAATTTCTACTCATGCAAATGAGGCATCTCCAGCACTGTGGTGGCCATGGCCAATGATGTACACTCACTCCATAAGCTCCAAAGGTTTAAATAGCCTTTGCCCACCCCATCCACCAATTTAGCTGTCTCACTGAAGCCTTCCTTCTGAGAGTCTGTTTTTGCCACACTCATCTGCTGACTGAGGTCTCAGCTGGCAATTTCTACCTCACTTTCTTTCCCAGGCCATTGGTCATGAACTCAGGAAATGATGCTGTTATTGGTAAGGAAACAGACAGGGAAGGAGAAATATGTTCTTGTGTATAACAATACCACCAGCAACCGATTTTTTACTATATTTAACCCCTTGCTTTATTTCACTGTTCAATATACCCAACTTCTTCCCTCTACTATTTTAACCACTGCAACTGCAGATCAACCTCTAGTATAGATATCAACAATCCTTTCCAGTCCTGGGAAAAATTCTATTTTGAGTAGTTCAGTTATTTAGAATTTGTTTCACATAAGGTGAGTGCATCCCATATGAAATCGTGGCCTCTTTAAAATGCCTTAGACCTATTCTTTCTGTAGGATGCCATCCTATCTCATCCTAACTGTCTTCCACTCCATTAGCGGCCATATGACTCTATAATTACTGAAAGTTGTTGGTGATCTCATAACCCTGGACCACCCCTCCTCCCACTCTCAAATTGCAGTTTTCTTTCCCTTTTTCTTCCTTTGGAAAACTCACACTCTTCTTGCTCTGTCAACAGGACTGAGCCCTTTTGTTCCTAGATCTCTGGCACTCCTTGCCTCCTAAGCACTTCTATGGGCAATGATTTTCAGTTGCACAGCCAACTCTGGAACAAATTCATAAATTAGAGAGGAGAGTGACCCATTTTTATTTCATACACAGACACCAGACAGACAGACAGACAGACAGACACACACACACACATACACACGGTTTCTCAGGCCCTTCCATTTTCACCCACATTTTTTTTAAACTGCTCAGCCATTCTTCCAATATTTTTTGAAACAGAATATAGGATGAAGAATAAGAAAATTGAAAAGTCCCTTCAGGGAACAAAGTAGGAATTATCGAAGTGGTATTTTGCTGTCATCTTGAAAAAAAAATTATCCCTTCATCCTCTGTTGGGAGCTGACTTAAGCAGAAAGCGGCTAGATCAACTTTGCAGCCATCTGGAACCATATACCCTGATGAAAGACTTGGTTGTCAAAAGCCTGTAACAGCTGAAGCACACTCTGATAAATATATTGTTTATCCCACATAGCTTGTTTTGCTGTTTAGTGACCTCAGCTGTATGGTGCACGTGGTAAAGTGTTTTCACCTGTGTTCTCCTGCTTGTGTATATAAATACCTCAGAATTCCCTTCAATAAGAAGAGACATGAGAAAATAGAAGAGACTGAATCACACCCTGTCTTGTCTCCATTCTTCGCGTCACTTGCCCAACACTCTCTCTCTTGACCAGAGCACCTAGCAACCAAAACGTTGAGGCAGAGTAAGGGACACAACATTAGTGGTGCCTGAACAGGGACTCCAGTAAGCGGGATACAGTGGAAGACACCCTGTGCTGGAGAACCAGTCAACTGACAAGAGTCTCAATGTTAGAGCTCCAGTAAGCAGGATACAGTGGAAGACACCCTGCGCTGGAGAACCAGTCCGACTGACAGAGCCTCAACGTTTGAACTCCAGTAAGCGGGATACAGTGGAAGACACCCTGTGCTGGAGAACCAGTCAACTGACAGAGTCTCAATGTTAGAGCTCCAGTAAGCAAGATACAGTGGAAGACACCCTGCGCTGGAGAACCAGTCGACTGACGGAGCTGGCTGAATTCGGAAGTGAAACAAAGGTGATTGCATAGTAACAAAAACGGGGCAAGAAATAAGTAAATAGAAACAGATGAAAAAGGATTTAAAGATGCAAGGAGTAAATTGCAGGCTGCTCTGAGTCAAGAGAGCCAAACAGATAGATAAAGGTTATAGTAACAAAAACTGGGCAAGAAAAAAAAATAAGCAGAAACAGATGAAAAAAGTTTTAAAGATGCAAGGAGTAAATTGCAGGCTGCTCTGAGTCAAGAGAGCCAAACAGATAAATAAATAAAGGTTATAGTAACGAAAATGGGGCAAGAAATAAGTGAGTAAAAACAGATGAAAAAGGCTTTAAAGATGCGAGGAATAAATAGAAGGCTGCTCTAGACAGAGAGCTAAGCAGAATGATAATGTTAATTGATTTAACTTTCAAAATGGGTGTGATTCTGAGTTATATAGTTATATTTTTCTGGATAAAAACTCAATGTAAAGGTTTTTCTGGTTACTGGCTTAAGGAAAGGTTAATTTGGAAAAAAAGGTTTTTCTATGAGTTTTCTGATGAGGTCATTAAGGTAGTAGTTATGTCTTCCAGAATTATATGGATCAGACATGACAGAGGTAGGCCTCCAGAACACTAGATTTCAGAGAATCAAAATAATTATCTAGATACTAAAACTTGTTTTGAGATTTGTATATTGCAGAATACACAGCTTTGGAGAATGAATCTTCTTATCACCTGCATGTTCACTGATGCCCTGGACTTCCAGCTAGATGCAGTTAAGACAGACTTCAGATGCTTATCAATTTACCCTTCCCCTCATTCCTCTTCTAAAAGTCAACACCCATGTTCAGCTTGAAGAAGTTAATGAAGAGTCGGCGCCCCAATTCCCTGGACTTGGGGACTGAGGTGGTTAATATTAGGCTGTCTTTATCTGTATAATTGTTACTAAGATGATGCAAAATTCAAGGATTTCATTGGTATAAATTTGTGGGTACAAGGCTTAGATCTTTTACTTCCCCAACAGGGGAAGTTGTGTGTTGCCTTAAAGAGTGTTGCTTTTATATCAACAGTTTAGATATTAAGTCTCTTGTCTCTCGGGTTTATGCTGTTCAAACTGATGGCTTTGGTACGACAACAGATAACAAATGAAACCCATACAGGTCTGCTATTACAGGCTGGAAGTAGGGGACTCTGAAACCTCTGTCATCAAGACTGATGAGGATTAACCCGTAACTTACGTGCTAAGCCGGTTAGCCAATGACGGGTAAGAGAGCATATCGAGACCCTTGCCCCTAAAATAAGGGAGGCCTCACCATCTTAAGTGAGGCTGGGGTCCTTTGTTCCAACCTAGGACAGGCACGGTTTCCGTGCCTTCCCTTTTGAAAAAAATTTAAAAAGGGGGACCTGTTGGGAGCTGACTTAAGCAGAAAGCGGCTAGATCAACTTTGCAGCCATCTGGAACCATATACCCTGGTGAAAGACTTGGTTGTCAAAAGCCTGTAACAGCTGAAGCACACTCTGATAAATATATTGTTTATCCCACATAGCTTGTTTTGCTGTTTAGTGACCTCAGCTGTATGGTGCACATGGTAAAGTGTTTTCACCTGTGTTCTCCTGCTTGTGTATATAAATACCTCAGAATTCCCTTCAATAAGGGAGACTGGAGAAAATAGAAGAGACTGAATCACACCCTGTCTTGTCTCCATTCTTCTCATCTCTTGCCCCAAGAGCCACACTCTCTCTTGACCAGAGCACTTAGCCCCAAAAGTGTTGAGGCAAAAGTGTTGAGGCAGAATGTGGGCCTCAACAATCCTCTGCCATTTTCTCTATGGCACTGAAATCAAATTTGCCATTTTGCCTAGCTCCATATCTGGGTGACACTTGTGGCCAGTGTTTGTGATTTTATGGGGTCTGCTTTTTTCCACCCTTCTCCTCTCTTTTGCCACACGTTCAGCCCTAACATTGGGTAGGAGAGAGAAAAAGAAGAGAAATGAAAGGGGTAATGTAATCATTAGACTACTTCCTGCTGATTAGGCAGTGCCAAATTCCTTGGGGCAATTTTTTATTCACCATCAGAATATTTAATTTCTTCTTTTTGATATTTTTTATTCTTTGCACACAACTACTTAATAAACCACAACCAACAAGCAACAGCGAACAACCAACAACTAACAACTCACCTGCATTTATACATTCTTCTTAACATCATCAGTCTGAAATCTTGGCCTCTGGATTATTCAGTTGATCTCTGCCACATCCTGCTTTGTGTTAGTCACATTGTCTCGATGTCAGTTTGCCATGATATCTGCAGTTCCTCGTACTTTGTACATAGGAGAAAGACAGAGAAGTATGTTTGTTGTTGTTGTTTTGTTTTTGCCTCTGGTTCAATGACATTCAGCCTCCAAACTTATATGACCCTGTTCCTGACTCCTTTCTCTCTCTGGCTCTCTCTCTATCTGACTGTCTGTTTCTGACTCTGTCTCTCTTTCTCTGTGTGTATGTACACCTGTTTGTGTGTGTGTGTGTGTGTGTGTTTCCACTGGCCTCTCTCCTATGTCTCCTATATCATCACAAAACACTATTTTGTGCATAGAGTGTTTCCAATATTGTTAGTCATATCTTCACGAGAACCAGTCATGTCAAGTCAAGTGCAGCTATCACAATACAGTTTTTTCCCCATTAAGGCTCATATATCCTACTCACTCCAGAGTTGCTTAGTCAGCCTTTGACCTATATTTTAATAAGGTCACTTCCTTTATCTGTTATCTGCCAGATTCTTTTGACTTGTCTTGCTCTCTGTCCTGAGTATTCTTGATCTCATAAATTATTAGTTTTTCTTTCAAGAATTAAGGTTTGTTTCAGTGTATAAAACTCTGTGAAGGGCATGTTAAGAGAATCTTTAAGGGGTCAAGCTATAGACCAGGCAAATTCTGGCATGGGGCTTATTTCAAAAGTGATATAGACTATAATAAAATGTGCAAAGAATTTTCCCTTTCGTTGAAAATAGATACCTTTTCTCACATAATATATTCTGATTATGTTTCTTCTACCTCTACTCCTCTAAGTTCCCTCCCACTTTCCCTCCCATATGGATCCATCCCCTTTCTGTCTCTCATTAGAAAACAAACAGGCTTCTGAGGAATAATAATAAAATAAGGCACAATAAGATAGTACAAATTAACGTATCCAGATAGGACAACACAAACAATCAGAAGAAAAAAGAAGAAGAAGCACAAGAAACAGATACAGCTTGAGAAATCCACTTGTTCATACACCCAGGAATCCCATCAACCTAAACTGGAAGCTAGATTATATACACGAAGGACACTTTTTTTTTCCTGCTCTTCTTACACAGGGTTCCTTGAGCCCCTAGAGGAAGGATCTGATGGAAACATTTTGTTTTGCACGGAAGTTACAAGATCTTTCTCTCTCTGCATATTATCTGGCTTTGGGTCTCTGTATTTGATCCCACCAGATTCTCTGATGATAACTAAGCATGACACTGAACTATACACGAAGCAGAGCATCATTAGTAGTCATTTTATTACTATGTCCTTCTAGTAGAACAGTAATTTTTGTTTTTTCTAGGTCTCTTAGGCTACCTAGTCTCAGGTTCTTGGTTACCCAAGTACCGTAGGGGATGGAATGCATCTTGTGACGTGGGCCTTACATCAAATCTGATATTGCTTTACTCTTACAGAATTGTGCCAACATATTGCACAGGCACATCTTGCAGGCATGGCGTCATTGTAGATGAAAGAGTTTGTTGCTGATTTGGTGTTTCTATTTCTTCTTTGGGAGCACGCAGAGTACTTGCCTGTACTGAATACACAAGCACATAGAGGTGAGGACTCTCTGTAGGCACCAGCTAGATGTCTCCATGTTCAATGACCTGTGTAGGTGTTGTCTTCAGCATTAAGGCCTTGACATTGGTCTGTGTAGAGCGGCCTATAGTTTTGACAACAAGATGCACTGTTTGGGTGTTCTCTTGTGAACTCTTTGGATACATAAGCAATTAGATGTCACCCAATTTTGGCACTGAAAGCTTCATTTGCCGTCAGGATGTCCAGTGTTGGCTTGGTCTCCCCAATTATTTGGTGATTCAATTAAATCATTGTATATTTATTTATATACAATGATTTAATATATTTCTATCATCTATTTATTTATTTGTTTTGAGAAACATCCTTGCTTTCCTCTTTTTTAAAATTAAGTTATTTAATTTAATTATTTTATTTTATTTATTAATAGGATGAGCTAAGGTGGGAGGAGTAAGGAGAAGAAGAGGAGGAGGAAGAAGGGGAAGAGGAGAAGCTAGGAGAGGGACAGGAGATGAGAGAGGGGAACATGGAGGCAGATGTTCATGTGTTTCCCGCAGTCAAAGGTAGTTGGTATATCTAGGTTGGGTATTGGGTTACACCTCTGATTGAGTGGGCATCTTGTTATTGATCATTACCAAATATATAAGCCTTTGGATAATCTAAGCGTTAGAGTCTCATTTGTACCAAGCACGCGTGGTTGTCAGGATGGTCTGGTCAATGCCCAGCCTTGAGGAGACAGTGTGGGAGATTGGCAGAGCCATCTTTCACACTAGTGTCTCATGCATGGGTGGCAAGGCTGGTGTTTCTAGCTGTGGCGTGTGTGTGGTCTCTGGCCACAGAACATGGTGGTTAAGCTAGGCAGAGCCGCCACAGCTTAGATAGTCAGCTTGACCAGCAGCCGCTTTTTAAATAATTACTATGACAATTTACATTCCAAAAGTTTCCCAGCTTCCTGGTTCCCACTCCCTGAGTTTTTCAACTTCTCCCCTCACCTCTGAGAAGGTGCTCTCTCACCTGTCCACCCACCATCAGTTCATCCACAACAGCATCTCTCTTTCCTGGGGCATCAAGTTTCCACAGGATTAAGGGCATCCTCTCCTACTGCTATCACATGAGGGCAGTCCTCTGCTACACATGTGCCTGGGGTCACAAACCAGCCCATGTATGTTCCTTGGCTTTTGACTTAGTCTCTGGGAGCTCTGAGCTGTTCAGGTTAGTTAACACTGTGGTTATTCCTATGAGGTACAATCTCCATCAGCCTCTCCAGTCCTTCTTCTAACTCTTCCATATTGGTCCCTGACCTCAATCCAATGGTTGCCTGTGAATTTGCCTCAGTCTGTATTGGTTTTCTATGCTACTCCTTAAATGGTCCTTACACTTAGTTGTTTCTTCCCTTATCTTCTCCCTCATTTACCTCTTTCATCCTGCTCCCAACTTGATCCTCTCCTTCCAGCTCCCCCTGTGTCTGTCCATAACTATCTTGTCTTCTCAGTCATTCCGACAGATGTAAGATGAAATCTGAATGTAGTTTTGATTTGCATTTTTCTGATAACCAAAGATGCTAAACATTTCTCTAAGTGTTTTTTAGCCATTTGAGTTTCATCTTTGGAGGACCCTCTTTTTAGATGTGTATCCCCATCTTTTTATTAACATGATATTTTTATTGAATATTTGGGAAGGCCACATCATGCAACCTGATCACACTCACTTCTCAGTCCTTCCATGTCCACCTCAACCTTGTGACCTCCCCCCAAAAAATAATTAAAAAAAGAAAAAGTAGAAAAACAAGTCAATTTGTGTTATCTATATAGTCACTAGAACAAAGTCAGACTATCAGTTGTCTGCCCCTTAAATGGAACTGAGTCATGTCACTCCCCACACCCAGATGCTATCAATTATGTGGAACTAACTTCAGCATCCTTATATACTTTATTAGAGTTTAAATATTTTCTTTCATGGCTTTCTACTACTTTTTGGGAGAGTAGGAGTTTGAGATGGGTGGTAGAGCATGCCACAGAAACCTTCCATGTCCCCACTTCTCAACTATGTACCCGCAGTCATGTCTATCACAGCAAAAGTACCCTCCTTGTTCTTCACAGCCAGCAGGAGCGTGGATCATGGGCTTCCACATGATTTCTGGTGAAAGCACAGACTAGGAATACAACACCTAGTTTCAGTAGAACCTTGGACTCAGACATGGCTGTCTGCTTAATCATAGGTCAGTTGCATCAGCCTGGTCCTCACCACTATCCTGTCTCTAGTTCTACTTCTCTCCACAGTGCACATCCTTTCTATTTTTCTATCTTTTTTTTTTATTTTTTATTTTTTTATTATTTTTCTATCTATTTTTCTATTTTCTATCTTTCTATTTTTCCTCTCTCTCTCCATCACATATTCACTCATTTCTCATAGTGGGACCCATCACCCCTGCCCACACTGTGAGGTAGGTGGCCTGCTTGGCTTCTGTGGCTGCACTAGGGCAGCCACTACATACATTTTAAAAATTGGGTTATTTGTTTCCTAAGGTCTAATGTCTTAGGCTTTCTATACTTTTGGGTATTAGCCCTCTATCAGATGCATAGATGATAAAACAAAATCTTTTCTCATTTGGTACTTTTTGGGTGCAATTTCTTCTTTCTGTTCTAGAGCACTGAGGTGTGTTGTTTTAAGATCTCTTTAATTTTATTATATAAGCCCTTAGTTCTAGCAACTTGCTTTCAATGTGTCCCATAAGTAGGGATATTATGTACTCACTTTTATTCGGTTCTATAAAGTTTTAAATTTCTTTCATAACCATTTTTATTCAGCTGTGACTTTTTTATTTCCCAATGAGTTTGTAAGCTTTCTATTGTTTCTGAAATGATTGGCTTTGTGCCCAGTAAATTGTGAACTTTGGAGAAAGTTATATGAGGTTCCTAGAAAATTATATTCTTTTGTGTTTGGGTAAAGTATTTTGTAAATATCTATTGGGTTCATTTGGTTTATAACATCAGTCAGCTCTAACACTTCTCTCTTTAGTTTTTATCTTTATGGCCTGTCTGTTGGTGAGAGTTAGGTAATAAAGTCTTTCACTATCAGTGTATTTATATGTGACTTAAGTTGTAATAGTGTTTCTTTTATTAACCTGGGTGCCTTTGTGTTAGGTATATAGATGTTAAGAATTGCAATGTTCTTTTGGTACATTTTCCTTTGAGGAGTATGTAGTGTCCTAACCAGAATCACAGAATCTTAAATCAAAATAGAAAATGGCCTGGATAGTCTTTAATCTTCCCTCTGAAACATCACAAGCCAGGCATCCGTGTTCTGCACTATCTTCAAAGTTCTTTTTCCTTTTCCCACGAGAAGAGGTTTATTTGGGGAAAGCAGGGAAGAGAAGAGGAAGAAGAGGAAAAGAAGGGGAGGAGGAAAGATTCTGCTCTCAAAATTCTTATCTCCAAAATTGCTAAAGTACTTCACACAGAGGTCTCAATCCTCACTGGCTTTTCTAGATCAAAGTTCCAAAGATTTTCAACAATCCTCCTGAAGACGTGTTCAGTTGGGTCACAGCAATACCCTACTCCACTGGTACCACCTTCTATCTAGTTGGGATTATTCTATTAGCTGGAATTTTAATTGCTGCACCAAAACCACTGTGGCTATAAAGAAAAGTGGTGAAGAAGGCATTCATTTGTCTTACCCTTCTGAACTAGCACTCACTATTGAAAGAAGTCAGGACATGAACACAAATAGGGCAGGATCCTGGAGGCAGGAACTGATGCAGAGGCCATGGATGGATGCTGCTTATTGGCTTATTCCCTGGACTTGCTTAGCCTAGTATTTTTTAAAAATAGAACCCAGAGCTACCAGCTCAGGAAAGACACCACCCATGATGAGCTGGGCCTTTCCCCATTGAGCCTCATGAAGGCCTTTTTCTCAAAGGAGTCTCTTTTCTCTCAAATGACTCAAGTGCATGTCAGGTTGATGCACAAAACCTGCCAGTGTACCTAGAAAGACACACAGATGAAAAATCATCATGCCAGCCTGATGACATGTAAACCCAAATTATTTGAGTATTCATGGGGAGAATGAAGTTATGAGGATAGAGGAATATACTTCCTAAAGCCTTTATATGTCCCGTGAAAAGAATTTTAGCTTCTAAATGAGTATTGAGTTTCTTAATTTGACCAGCTTCAATGTGTCCAGTATTTCACAGTTGTAGGTGTTATAGGTGAGGTGCATGGCCATTTTGAATAACCTGTTCTGTTTGAGCTGTTTCTTTAAGACACAGTTTAAGTAATGCAGTTCAAGTTCAAGATAAAGCAATATTTCCTGCTATTGGTCCTGGTTTTCAGGCAAGCTTCTTGGTCATGAAGGCAAGTGTAATTCTAAAACAAGTACTCTCTTGTCAAAGGCCCTTGCTATAACTGTTCAAGAATAGTTTCTCCCTCTGAATGATTTGGCTGAGTACTGTGACCTGCTGGTGATTCCATCAGAGGGGGCTCACTGCTAATTCCTAATAAGGGATATTAGCACCAATTAGACATTGTTAGCATTCTGTCTAAACTCCCCACAGTTACCTGGTAGCAGCCAGGTAAGCCCTGCCCACTATAAAAGGGGCTGCTTGCCCACTCCTCTCTCTTGATCTCTTGCCTTTTAGCTCCCCCTTTGTCCGGTCACCCTTTTTCCCTTCCCTTCCCCCTCTTTCCATGTGCTTATGACCGGCCTCTACTTCTCTTCTCTTCTCTTCTCTTCTCTTCTCTTCTCTTCTCTTCTCTTCTCTTCTCTTCTCTTCTCTTCTCTTCTCTTCTCTTCTCTCTCTCTCTCTCTCTCTCTCTCTCTCTCTCTCTCTCTCTCCTTCTCTCTCTGCCTCTACTACCCTCTTAACTCTTCTCCTCATGCCCTGCAGGTCACAGCTGGCAGACATGGGGACAATCTGCACAACACCAAGCAGGAAATCGCTGAGATCAACAGTGTGATCGAGAAGCTGAGAGCTGAGGTTGACAATGCTAAGACGCAGGTGGGGTAGACAGAGAAATGTTTGGGTTGCTGGCCATTGCTTCCTGTCCTCTAATTCTTGCTCCCTGAAAACCAAGGTCCTGGGGCTCAGCTTCTCCAGAGATGCACAGTCCAAGACTGTTTTTGCTCTGTGCCCAGATGGCCAAGCTGGAAGTTGCCATTGCTGAGGCTGAGCAGCGTGGGGAAATGGCCCTGAAGGATGCCAAGGGCAAGCTGGAAGGGCTGGAGGATGCCCTGCAGAAAGCCAAGCAGGACATGGCCAGGCTGCTGAAGGAGTACCAGGAGCTCATGAATGTCAAGTTGTCCCTTGATATTGAGATTGCCACCTATGGGGAGCTGCTGGAAGAAGAGGAGTGCAGGTGGGTAACTCCATCCTCTAACCCCTGAGGACACCTCCATGGTGTCAGTAATTAGCACAGGATGAGGGAGCACTAGGTGTGGCCACAATGGTCTTTTTGAGAAACTCCTTGCTGTGTTGGAGAAATGATTCAGTGTTTAAGAGCACTGACTGTTCTTCCAGAGTTACTGAGTTCAATTCCCAGCAACCAGATGGCTCACAACCATCTCTATTGGGATCCAATGCCCTCTTCTGGTGTGTCTGAAATCAGCTACAGTGTACTCAAATACATAGAGTAAATGAAGAAATATTTTTAAAAAAGACAACTCCCTCCCCCCCCCCAAAAAAAAAACCTCTTTCCAGGAGATTCTCCCTGAACCTTCACCAAATTGAGGGGTCCCATTGGGGCTGAGGTGATGCCTGCCTAGTTCTCACCTGCTGCTTTCCTCTCCTAGGTTGAATGGTGAAGGCGTTGGACCAGTCAACATCTGTAAGTACTCTGCTTGCCAGCCTCCCCTTCTCCTGCCCTTGTGACTGGGTCAGCTGATCACAGTGTGCTCACCATGTCTGTGGTGTCCTTTCCCTCCTTCACAGCTGTGGTGCAGTCCACTGTGTCCAGCGGCTATGGCAGCGCAGGTGGTGCCAGCAGCAGCTTAGGCCTGGGAGGAAGCAGCAGCTACTCCTATGGCAGTAGCCATGGCCTTGGAGGTGGCTTCAGTGCTGGCAGTGGAAGAGGCAAAAGTGGTGGCCCGACCTCCTCTGGTGGCAGCTCTTCCACCATCAAACTCACCACCTCCTCCTCCAGCAGGAAGAGCTACAGGCACTGAAGTCCCAACCACCAGAGCTTGTCCTAGACCCCACCTGCTCTGGCTGTAGAGTCCTGTGTTCAGGGGCTTCTCCTTGCTGTCCTCCCAATTATGCTCTCTCCTTGGGACTGAGGAGGCTATGTCCTGTTGCTCTTCTTTCTGTCCCCATGGTTCCCATCTTCTCATTGACATCCTCTGAGCTCACATCACGAGTCACTCACATTTGCTGCTTCCTGTTGTATTTGCTTTCCAGGCTCCTGCCTCCCTAGCTTTATCTCTGAGGTGCCTGTGAAAGCCTGTGTCTGTGCCCTTCATTCTGGAAATCATTGGCTGGGCCCTATTCAAGAAATGAGCAACTCCTTTTTAGTTTCCAGTGACCTGAGAAACCCCATCTTTCAACATCATAAACCTCCCTGTCAGTAGCTGTGACCGCGCAGTCACTGGTCCTGTGATGTAGAGTCTGTGCTCATGTGATGTCCTCTCTGCTCTTTGCTTTCTTGAAATTGTTAAATAAAGTGGGTTTATAAATAAAAAGTTTTTCCACGTGCATTTTTTGTTGCTAGTTGTTTTAAATTAGAAGTTCAGTAACCTTGCTTGATTTTAGTGAAATTGTCCTCTGGCTCAATACATTTAAGTTGATGTCAGCTGAGGGCTTAATATAAGCTGACATTCATTACATTCCTTTTATTCATAATACATCCAGAAATCTTATCTTGAAGGGTGTCATATTTTGGCAAAGTACTTTTCTGCCTCTAAAGAGATGACTATATGATTTTAATGTTCCAGTTTGTCTATATAATGGATTCCATTAACTGATTCGAACCATTCCTGCATCTCAGTGATGTAGCCTACTTGATCACGATGGATGATCTTTTTGCTGTGTTCTTTGATTCATTTTTCAAGTATTTTATTGAGACCTTTTGCATCTAAGTTCATAAGGGAAATTGGTTTCTAATTTTTTGTTTATTTATTTATTTGTATTGGGTATTTTCTTTATTTACATTTCAAATGTTATGTTCTTTCCCAGTTTCCCCTATCCCAATCCCCCCACTTCTATGAGGGTGTTTCCCCACCCACTCACTCTCACCTCCCTACCCCAATATACCCCTACACTGGGGCATCAAGCCTTCACAAGACCAAGGGCCTCTCCTCCCATTGATACCAGACAAGGACATCCTCTGCTACATATGCGGCTAGAGCCATGGGTCCCTCCATGTGTACTCTTTGGTTGGTGGTTTAGTCCCTGGGAGCTCTGAGGGGAGAGTCTGCTTTGTTGACATTGTTGTTGTTCCTATGGGGTTGCAAACCCCTTCAGCTCATTCAGTTCTTTCTCTAACTCCTCTATTGGAGACCCTGTGCTCAGTCCAATGGTTGACTGTGAGCATCCACCTCTATATTCGTCAGGCTCTGGCAGAACCTCTCAGGAGACAGCTATATTAGGTTCCTGTCAGCAAGCACTTCTTGGCATCCACAATAGTGTCTGGGCTTGGTGACTGTATATGGGATGGATTCCCAGGTGGGGCAGTCTTTGGATGGCCTTTCCTTCAGTCTCTGCTCTACACTTTCTCTCTGTATTTTCTCCCGTGAGTATATTGTTCCCCCTTCTAAAAAGGACTGAAGCATCC
This sequence comes from Arvicanthis niloticus, assembly GCF_011762505.2. Taxonomy (NCBI): domain Eukaryota; kingdom Metazoa; phylum Chordata; class Mammalia; order Rodentia; family Muridae; genus Arvicanthis; species Arvicanthis niloticus. Next base: position 75,881,808 of record NC_047670.1, on the reverse strand, counting down.
AAACTTTGGTCTTCCTTCTTCTTGAGCTTCATATGGTCTGTGAATTGTATCCTGGGTATGCCAAACTTTTGTGCTAATATCCACTTATCAGTGAGTGCATACCATATGTGTTCTTTGTGATTGGGTTACCTCACTCGGGATGATATTTTCTAGTTTCATCCATTTTCCTAAGAATTTCATGAAGTCACTGTTCTCAATAGCTCCATTGTGTAAATGTACCACATTTTGTGTATCCACTCTGCTGTTGAGGGACATCTGGGTTCTTTCCAAATTCTGGCTATTATTATAAGTAAGGTTGCTATGAACATAGTGGAGCATGTGTTCTTGTTATATGTTGGAACATCTTTTGGGTGCCAGGAGTGGTATTGCTGGGTCTTCAGGAAATACTATGTCCAATTTTCTGAGGATTCGCCAGATTGATTTCCAGAGTTTATTGGTCTCTTGTTGGGAGAGACCCTGCTTATACATTAACTCCTTACAAAGTCTTGGCCTCTGCGGGAAAGCACTAAGAAAAAATAATCATAGATCTTATGGACAGGTAGCTTTTGGTGGGAAAGTACTAGCTTAGATCAGAACAAATGGCCATAGATCTTATGGACAGGTAGATAGTCACCTGTTCTGCCCTGATTCTTCTGTGAACTTTTCACCCAGCCAATATCCTGTTCTTGAGAACACCTGTGCTCTCCAGAAACAAAGAGACCCTACATCATCCCCCTCCCCATATGCTGCTTCTTTGTGTATATAACCCATATGGGAACAATTAAAATTTGACAGCTTGATCAGATCTTTTGACTTGCTGTCCATTCTTTGTGTACCTTTGTCCCCCAGTTTTCTCTTTCAGGTCCTCTGATCCCAGTTCACCGCCCCATGGACTGGGGCAATCTCTAATTAATTCTATTGTCTTTAAAAGTTTTATTTATTTATTTTATGTATATGAATGCTCAATCTATAGGAAGAAGGCATCAGATCCCAGGATAGATGGTTGAGAACCACCATAAGGTTGCTAGGAATTGAATTCAAGAACTCTTGAAGAGCAGATAGTGCTTTTAACTGTTGAGCCATCTCTCCAGCCCCTCATTATTTGGTTTTTATGTGGTTTGGGTATCAGGGTTACTTTGACCTCATAAATGAATTGGACAATGTTTCTCCTTCTGCTTCTATTTTGTGAAATAATTTGAGGAGTATTGGTGTTAAGTCTTCTGTGAGGGTCTACTAAAATTCTGCTCAAACCCCACCAAACTCTGGGTCTGCTCAAACCCCACCAGGCTCTGGGATTAATTTTTGGTTGGAGACTTGTAATTACAGCTTCTCTTTCACTAGATGTCATATATTGGCTTCAATAACAATCAGATATTAACTGTGGTAGGTGGTACATCTGTGGTTGATTTGAGTTGTAGAACATCTGTGCAGGCTCTCCTGACTTTGGAGTCTCCACTGAAGAGTCAGGCGTCATTCTTATAGGTTTGCCTTTATATGTTACTTGGCCATTTTCCCTTTCAGCTTTTTCTATTTTTCTTTGTTCTGTATGTTTAGTGTTTTGACTATTATAAGCTGTGGGGAATTTCTTTTCTAATACATTCTATTGGATGTTCTGCATGCTTTGTATACCTTTACAGACACCTCCTTTAAGTTAGGACATTTTCTTCTACAATTTTGTTGAGAATGTTTTGTGTGCCTTTGAGCTGCTCTTCTATCCTTTCCTCTATTCCTGTTATTCATACATTTGGTTTTGCCATTGTGTGTCAGATTTCCTGGACGATTTGTACCAAGATTTTTTTTAGGATTTAACATTTTCTCTCACCAAAGTCTCCATTTCTTGTACAGTGTCTTCAATGCCTGAGATTTTCTTTTCTGTCTTTTGTATTCTGTTGGTGAGGCTTGCCTCTGGGGGTTACTTTTAAGTTTCCTAAGTTTTTCATTTCCAGGTTTCCCTCAGTTTGGGTTTTCTTTATTGTTCCTATTTCTACTTTCAGGCTTTGGATGGTTTTATTAACTTCCTTCCACCATTATTTTGTGTTTTCACAAGTCTCTAAAAGGGATCAATTGGTTCCCTCTTTAAGGTCCTCTATCATAATCATTAAGGCCATTTTAAGGTCTTTGCTTTTTCATCTGTATTATAATTCTCAGGGCCTGCTGTCCTAGGGTTGCTGGGCTCCTCTACAGGAGAAATATTTTCATGGCTGTTGTTGGTTATGTTTTCATACTGGCCCCTAGGCATCTTGGTTTGGGGTGGTTGTAATTCTAGGTTCAGATATCAGGTCTTTTCTTTGTTGTGTGGGTGTTTTGGTCCCAGTTTTTCCATTTCCGTATTTCATTCATAAGGTGTGGTAGATGTGTTCTGCTTGCTAAGGAGTTCTGTATTTCATTCATAAGGAGTTCCACATTTCATTCATAAGTGTTGCAGACTGCACTGGCCCATGCTTGGGGGCCAGGAATGTCACAGGCTACTCTGTCAGTGTTGGAACCCACACTGCCAAAAGCCTTGGGGGTTAAACTGTTAGAGCCCACACTGCCCCAAGCTGCTCTGGTTCACAGGTTCAGCAAGAGAGAGAGTGAGGACAGATGTGAAGAATGGAGAATGGACAGAGTGTGATTCAATCCTGTTTATTCTTCAGTCTCTCTTCTTCTCTCCAAGTCCCTAGTCTTGGGTTCCTAGTTCCTAGTTCCTAGTGCCTCCAAGTTCCAATCTTCTTCTTCCAAGTGTTAAGTGCCTAATGTAATTCCAAGTTGTACTCTAAGTTGTACTCTTCTGAGTGTCTAATGTCTACTCTAAGTTGTTCTCTCTAACCTAATTCCTAGTTCCAAGTTGTACTGCAAGTTGTACTCTTAATTGTACTGCAAGCTGTACTGTCCAAATTCTTCCTCCAAGTTGTACTCTAAGTTGTACCAACCTCATTTCTTCTGTCTGCCTCTCACCTTTTATGTCTCACTTCTAAGCCACACCTCTAAGTCATGCCTTTAAGTCATGCCCTTAGGCCTTGTCTCTAAATCTGATCTCTAAGTCACACCCTTAAGTCACACACCTTTAATCTCACACACCCAAGGAAAGACCCTGGGTACCTAAACCAAGATGCTATCAGAGTGTGCTCAGCTGTTGTAGGTTATTGTAATCAAATCTCTTATCAGGGTATATGGCTCAAGATGGCTGCAAGGATGATAGCCGCCTTCTGTCGGCTCCCCACACATAAGGAGTTCCATATTTCATTCACAGGGTGTGGTAGATGTGTGCTGCTTGTTAAAGAGTTCTGTAATCCTGCTAGGAGTGGCCAGTAGGATTTTCAGGTAAAATGTGCTTTTAGAAATAGGGAGCTGACACTTAGAAATGAGAATGAGCTGGAAAGGATTAGAGAGGGGGGAATCCCTAAGGAGGGTAGAAAGTAATGTCTTGTACCAGCACAAATTGTACCTTCAAGAAAGACTAGGGGAGAAAATTTCAAATATGGAACCCACAATATGAAAGAATGATGAGTCTGTCTGCTGGCAGTTTCACTATTCTAGGTTGTAACCTTTCATGCAAAAAATAGGACATCCCATAAATCTACAATTATGGTTTACAAATAAAACCTACATCAATTTAAACACTAAAGCATGGGGTCCTAAGAGATGGCCTAGTGATTAAGAGCACTAGTTGCTGTTTCAGAGGACTCAGGTTCAGTTCTCAGCACCCAGATCGAGGCTCACAATCATGTGTAAATTTCGAGAAAGTTCAGAGATTAATTTAAATATGGACTGGAACAGTTGGAAAAGCTGTCTCATCATCTGGGATTAGCACTCCTTTCTGAAGTTGTTCTAGAAGCAGTCTCTGGATACAGTATCAGTTTGAGGCAGGATCTATCAGGGAGTTGGAACAGTATGTCTCAGATCTCAGCATCTCAGCATCTCAGCATCTCAGCATCTCAGCATCTCAGCAGTTGGGAGCCGACTCCTAGCAGAAAGCGGCTATCATCTTTGCAACCATCTCAGACCATATACCCCTGACAAGAGACTTGTTTTCAAAAGCCTATAAAAGCTGAGCACACTCTGATAAACATCTTGTTTATCCCACATATCTTGTTTTGCTGTTTAGTGCCCCCAGCTGCAAGGTGCACATGCTATCCACGCCTGTAAGGTGCACATGGTATCCAAGCCAGAAGGCATGTGGCAAAGCATATAAACACCCCAGATTTCCCTTCAATAAGCGAGACTTGAGACTTGATCAGAACCTGTCTTGTCTCCATTCTTCTCATCTCTTTCCCTTCATCCCCACTCTCTCTCTTGCTAGACCCTGACCTGCGGACTGGAGCACCAGCTTGGGCCAGAACACAGTGGCCTCCAAGCCAAGCAGTGTGGGCTTAGAAATAGTGGCGCCTCAACATTGGAGCTCCAGTAAGTGGGATGCAGTGAAGGACACCCTGGGAATTGGAGGCGGACATCCTCACTCCTGCGCTGGAGAACCTGTTGACTGACAGAGCTGGCTTGGCAGTGCTGTTCAACAGGAGACAGCAAGAATGAGAGACCCAGTGAGGGACATTACTGGAAGAAGGGTCTGCCAAGAATTCAGAAGTGAAACAAAGGTGATTGCAGCGAGACCAGTGGGTCATAGTAGTAAAAAGGGGGCAAGAAATAAGTGAGCAGGAACAGATGAAAAAGGCTTTAAAGATATGAGGAGTAAATTGCAGGCTGCTCTGAGTAAGAGAGCCAAAAAGATAAATAGATAAATAGAAGGTTGCTCTAGGCAGAGAGCTGAACAGAAAGATAGTGTTAATCAGTTGTCTTAGATTGATTTAACTTTCAAAATGGGTGTGATTCTGAGTTGTGTAGTTATAGTTTTTCCTCTGGATAAAAGGTCAGTGTAAAGGCTTTTCTGGTTACTGGCTCAAGGAAAGGCTGATTTGGGAAAAAAGGTTTTTCTATGTGTTTTCTAAAGAGGTCATTACGGTAGCAATTATATCTTCTAGAATTATATGGATCAGACATGACAGAGGTAGGCCTCCAGAACACTAGATTTCAGAGAATCAAACAAAATAATCATCTTGATACTAAAATTTGTTTTGAGATTTGTATATACAGAATACACAGCCTTGGTGAATGAATCTTCTTATCACCTGCATGTTCACTGATGCCCTGGACTTCCAGCTGGATGAAGTTAAGACTAACATCAGAAGCTTATCAATTTACCCTTTCCCTCATCCCTTTTCTAATATCTCAACACCCATATTCAGCTTGAAGAAGCTAATGAAGAGTCAGTGCCCCAATTCCCTGGACTTGGGGACTGAGGTGGTTAATATTAGGCTGTCTTTCTAGGGGAAAGTAATGGTTTTATTGGAACAGGGAGGAAAAGCTAAAATTGATTACACAGCCATAATCTATCGGTAGAAATCTGTATAATTTTTACTAAGCTGATGCAAATTGAAGGGTTTCATTTGTATAATTTCTTCTATTTAAAATTTGTGAGTACAGGGCTTAGACCTTTTACTTCTCCAACAGGGGACTTGTGTGCTCCCTTAAAAAAGAGTGTTGTTTTATACCAACAATTCAGGCATTAAGTCTCTTGTCTCTCAGGTCCATGCTGTTTAACAAACTGATGGCTTTTGTATGACAACAGATAGACACTATTCAAATGAAACCCATACAAGTCTATCATTACAGGCTGGAAGTAGGGGACTCTAAAACCTCTGTCATTAAGACTGACGAGGATTAACCCCTAACTTACACACTAAGCCAGATAGTCAATGACAGGTAAGAGAATACCTCAAGACCCTTGCCCCTAACTGGGAGGCCTCACCATCCTAAGACAGGAGTTCAACCAATGGCTGTTGAGTATTCAAAGACAGGAAAGGGAGGCTGGGGTCCTTTGCTCCAACCTAAGACAGTCATGGTTTCCATAAGTTTTCCCAGCCTTCCCTTTAAAAAAAAAATTAAAGGGGGACCTGTTGGGAGCCAACTCCTAGCAGAAAGCGGCTGTACTCTCCCCCCATGAGCAGGACTGAGAGACCTTGGTTGCCACAGCAAGGTCAAGTGACGGGATCTAGGTGGAGTTACCCACCTTGGCTGCCCGGAACACAGCAGAACTGCCTCTGGGCTTGCCCTGAGACATCTCCGGCAGTGACCTGGAATGGACTATGGATTATCCCACCCATCTGAAACCAGGAGGGGTTGTGGGTTGGGTCCTCCCCTTTAAATTGAGAGCTGAACATTAAAGCTTTGGGCCTTGATCAGAGAACTTTGTCTTGGCCTCATCTCTTCTCGCCCTCCTTCCCCCTTCATTCCCAGCCCCCCTTTCAGGTGAATCCAGTTGACTTGTGGCCGCGGGCGGCTACAAGCGGCTATCATTTTTGCAGCCATCTGGGATCATTACCCCTGACAAGAGATTTGTTTTCAACAGCCTACAAAAGCTGAACACACTCTGATAAACATCTTTATCCCACATATCTTGTTTTGCTGTTTAGTGCCCCAGCTGCAAGACACACGTGGTATTCACACCTGCAAGGCACGTGGCAAAGCATATAAACACCTCAGATTTCCCTTCAATAAATGAGACTTGAGACTTGATCAGAACCTCTGTCTTGTCTCCATTCTTTGTGTCTCTTCTCCTTCATCCCCACTCTCTCTCTTGCTAGACCCTGACCCACAGACTGGAGCAGCAGCCTGGGCTGGGACACAGTGGCCCCCAAGCTGGGCAGTGTGGGCTTCAACACTCGGCATCTCGGCATCTCGGCATCTCGGCATCTCGGCATCTCGGCATCTCGGCATCTCGGCATCTCGGCATCTCGGCATCTCGGCATCTCGGCATCCTTGAGTGTGAATCCTGTCAGCACTGCCCTCCTTGCCTTCCATTCTGCAATATACAAACCTTACAAGTAACGCATAGTTCTAAAGGGATATCTGTATGAATGAGCAGGATGCACAGATCAATTAAGGATGATTTTTTGGTCTTTGTTTGAGCAGGCAAGAAACATCTTATTTAGAGGTTAGTTTTGATTATATATCCGATCATAATATCAATTCATTTAAAAGAATGGTATTAAAATTCTTGAGGATTTTGTAGACAATAAGATTTATTGGCTCTGTAATGACATATTTTCCTACGTCTCAGCCAGTCTTAGATATTTTCTCAATAGCAGAATTACTACATACATTAACTGTCTTATTACTGGGTTTTTCAGTCTCTCTCTCTCTCTCTCTCTCTCTCTCTCTCTCTCTCTCTCTCTGTGTCTATAGCTAAGATGATCAGGGGATCTCCATCAGTGAAATTGGATTCCTATTATTATAGGAGTCCAAATCCTTTTTTTCCTGTTAGCTTCTCTCACAGTTTGAAGTCAATAAAAGTATAGAAAATTCAATCTAACAGTTGTATTTTTGTCTGCTTTATTTTAACCTCTCTCATAGAGAATGTGAATTGCCATTATAACCACTGAATTTGTATCCACCTTTATTTTGATGATTTAAAACACTTAATTCTATTTAAAACTATTATTGTTGTTGTTGTCATTATTATTATTTACTATTATTATGAATTGAAACAGGGTTTCTCTGTGTAGCCCTGGCTGACTTGGATTTGCTCTGTAGGTAAGGCTGGCCTTGAACTGACAAGGAACCTATCTGACCCTGCCCTTGTCCCTCAAGTATTGAGAATAGAGCCCTAGATTTATTTATTTATTATCTGTGTACCATTGAAAACATTTATACCAATTCTAATTCTTTTCTCCCTTCTTTGTAGTGTAATATCTATGTGAATAAACATATTTATATTCCTCTATTTTATATGAATTAATTTGATATCCCTCTCTGCATTGAAGTTTGTTTAAATTTCCTTCCCTTTACTGTATACGTATATTCTTAAGCCACCATGTATCTGATGAGAGTTTTTGGCTTGGGCAATGTGCCATGTGCCAGGCAGGTTGAGCAGTCACCAGTTTCCCTGTGGGAGCTCCCTTTTAAGGAGACCAACTGCTTAAATGTAGTGTGACACCATATTATTCTCTAGATTTTTTTTTGACCTTGGTAGGCATGCAGCCTTGCTCTCAGAGCTCCAAGAGGCAGGTTTTTGCCTGCTGGGTTGCATAACAGGGGTTTTCAGCATCTGTGTGATTAGGCTGCAGTCCATTCCAAGCAGCCAATGCTGTGTACTCCGTAGCATTGAACAACACCCAGCAGAGGCCAGGCTGGCACCTGGGCCTGCCAGTTTGTTGCTCATGACCTCTGCCTTTTGGCATTGGATTGATGCAGGAGGCATAGCTGTATTTTAGCTCATGCTTGAACTCCTGGAATCACACCCCACCCCCACCCCCCCAGCCCCCGGAATCACTTGTGCCAAACCAGCATGCTTTCCAATTCTTGCTAGGACCCTGCTAGTCTTGAGAGGAAAAAACAACAACAACAACAACGTTGCTAAGTAACCATTTTTCCCCACCTCCCTAGCCTCAAGTGGGCAATGTGGGTTTTTTATCTGGGAATCTAAATATCAATTTTGTTACAGTTAAGTTTTTTGCCACATGTTGGTTTCCCAGTGTGTTGTTGTGAGTTTCTGTCCAGCCTTTGATCATGCAGTTCCCAGACAAAAGACACACAACATTTATATTTATAATAGGACATTAATGTTCTATATCTGGGCAGATGTCTACCCTCTAAGCTATTAAAATCTACTTCCCCACCAATAACCCCAAGTTATTGGTTAACTTGCCATGTTCCATCTGAGAAGATCTTAATGCTGATTGGCCAGACTTCATGGCCATGGTTTCAGGACTAACCTACCCTGTAGCGTCTTTTTCTCTCTTTACTTTCTTCTTCTCTCCAGGGGTCCTGCTCAGAACCTAAGCTCAGGAACCAAAATCCCACCTACCTCTCTTTTTCCCAGCTATAAGTTATTGGCATCATTATTCAATTGATAGTTTTAAATTAAGGAGCAAAATCCCATACCATTACTTGATATATGTGAGGATTCTCTTGTCCCTGAGGGCAAGCAGGCCTTGGGGGCCAGTATTTAGTATTACAATACAATACATACAATACAAACCTGAACATACATATACATATATTATATACACCTATATACTTATGCATGTATATAAGTATGTGTATGCATATATACATATATATTTATATACATATGCACATACACAAGTATGCATGTATACATGTATGCATATATACATGTATACACTTACACATATACTCACATGAAGTGGAAATTTCTGGTTTCTTTCTATTGTGTCTTGTGAAGTTTTTCTGGAAACTGTCTTATAAGAGGACACTTCGGGGCTTTTCCGAACTTTCTCTTCTATTAGTTTCAGTGTATCTGGTTTTGTGTGGAGGTCCTTGATCTACTTGAACTTGAGCTTTGTGCAAGGATATAAAAATGGATAAATTTGCATTCTTCTACATGCTGACTGCCAGTTGAACCAGCATTATTTGTTGAAAATGCTGTCTTTTCCCCACTAGATGGTTTTAGCTCCTTTGCCAAAGATCAAGTGATCATAGGTGTGTGGGTTCATTTCTGTGTCTTCAATTCTATTCCATTGATCTACCTGTCTGTCTCTGTACCAATATGCAGTTTTTATCACTATTGCTCTGTAATACAGCTTGAGGTCAGAGATGGTGATTCCTCTCAGAAGTTCTTTTATTTTTGAGAATAGTTTTTGATACCCTGGGTTTTTGGTTATTCCAAATGAATTTGCAAATTGCTCTTTCTAACTCTATGAAGAATTGAATTAAAATTTTGATGGGGATTGCATTGAATCTATAGATTGTTTTATCAAGATGGTCATTATTTTCTGAACAGAACACCAACGGCCTATGAGCTAAGATCAACAATTGACAAATGGGACCTCATAAAATTGCAAAGCTTCTGTAAGGCAAAGAACACTGTCAATAGGACAAAATGGCAACCAACAGATTGGAGAAAGATATTTACCAATCCTATAACCCTACAGAGGGATAATATCTATATACCTCAAGAAGTTAGAATACAGAGAACCAAATAACCCTATTAAAAATAGGGTACAGAGCTAAACAAAGAATTCTCAACTGAGGAATATTAAATGGCCAAGAAGCACCTAAAGAAATGTTCAACATCCTTAGTCATCAGGGAAATGCAAATCAAAATGACCCTGAGATTCCACCTCACACCAATCAGAATGGCTAAGATCAAAAACTCACGTGACAGCAGATGCTGGTGAGGATGTGGAGAAAGAGGAACACTCCTCCATTGTTGGTGGGATTGCAAGCTGGTACAACCACTCTGAAAATCAGTCTGGCGGTTCCTCAGAAAACTGGACATAGTAATACCTGAGAACCCAGCAATACCACTCCTGGGCATAAACCCAAAAGATGTTCCAACATATAACAAGGACATATGCTCCACTATGTTCATAGCAGCCTTATTTATAATAGCCAGAAGCTGGAAAGAACCCAGATGTCCTTCAACAGAGAAATGGATACAAAAAAATGTGATACATTTACACAATGGAGTATTACTCAGCTATTAAAAACAATGACTTTATGATTCTTCAGAAAAATGGATGGAACTAGAAAATATCATCGTGAGTGAGGTAATCCAGTCACAAAAGAACACACATGGTATGCACTCACTGATAAGTGGATATTAGACCAAAAGCTTGGAATACCCAAGATACAATTCACAGATCATATAATACTCAAGAAGAAGGAAGACCAACGTGTGGATGCTTCAGTCCTTCTTAGAAGGGGGGACATATTCACAGGAGGTAGAGGGTGGGAGGAAGAGAGGAGGAGAAGGGTAAAAGGTGGGCAGGATCAGGTATGGGAGGAGACAGAGATTATATACAGAGGGTCAGGAATTTGAACAAAGGTATGTAGCAATGGGGGATGGGGAACTGGGGGTAGTCACCAGAAAGTCCCAGATGCCAAGAAAGAAAGAGGCTCCCAGGACCCAACGGGAATGAGATTAGCTGAAATACCCAACAGAGGGGAGGGAGAACCTGTAGAGACTATATCCAGAGTTTAGGCAAGCCCCTGGTTGGGGGATGAGGCCACCCACACATCTCCAAATTTTTAATCCAGAATTGCTCCTGTCTAAAGGAAATATGGGTACAAAGTGTGGAGCAAAGACTGAAGGAAAGGCCATTCAGAGATCGCCCCACCTGGAAATCCACTATATATATATATATATATATATATATATATATATATATATATATATCTTCCAGACACTATTGCAGATGGCAAGGAGTCCTTGCTGACTCTGGATCCAAGTGCCATTGCTGATTCATGAATGGTTTTCCTAGTGAATCTTAATGCTGACTGGCCAGCCCTCATGGCCATGATTTCAGGACTAACCTACCCTGTAGCATCTTCTCAACTCTTCACCTTCATCTTTTCTCCTGTGGTCCTTCTCAGGAGGAGGAAACAGGAACTAAAACCTCACCTACATCTCTTTTGTCCAGCTAGGCACTGTTAGCATCTTTATTCAATCAATACTTTCAAATTAAGGAGCAAGGTCACATAGCTTGTGAATGGTGTTTCCTAGTGGATCACACTACTGCTGCTGATTCATGTGAACTAAACTGGTGGTATCCTGACAATGCAGACTGGATTCACTCCAAAGAACTATGTCTAAACAGCTCTACATTCTCCTTTCCCTATTAACCTTTCCCTTCCACTACCTCTAGTGGGTGGTGGGTTAAAAGGGAGGTTAAAGCCTTAAGTACCTTTATTAAACGAGGTTTTGAAAAAATATAAGCCTACAGGTGGCACACAACGTGGGTTAGGCAATATGGGTAACTCTGCTTCTAACATACTAGAGGAAAAAGCCAGTTTTCAGGGGTTAACAATGTTGTTTTAAGGAGGTTGGCAAAATAGCAGCTTCTGTCACTCCTGCTTTTTTCTCTCTTTTCCCACCCTTTCATCTCTATAAAATTTGGTATGAGAGAAAAAGGAATAGAAAGGAAAGTGGGAAGTTATCATTAGACTACTTCCTGCTGACTAGGGGGTGACAAATTCCTCGGGGCAAGTTCTATCTCTGCCATCAGGACATTTAATTTCTTCGTGTTGTTGTTTCCTCTTTGCACACAACTACTTTACAAACCATGACCAACAATAAGCAGCAACAACCAACCAACAACCAACAACCCACCTCAACTCTTAGGGCCCTAGCACTTCTGTACACTCTGGAAAGTCTCCAGAATTCCAAAAGTTACACAATTGCACAAACTTTCTGCCACTGGTAAAATCACTCCTCAGCTAGAGCATGAAACCAATAATGAGCAGCTGTAAACACTCTTAATCAACTGCATATCTCACACCTGGTATAAAAGGATAACCTTCTTATAATTCTGGTTTGTTAAAAAAAAAAAAAAAAAAAAAAAAAAAAAAAAACCAAAATTCCAACATTGTCACTGTATCCACTCCACACACACACACACACACACACACACACACACACACACACACACACCTTCCTCTTAACATTGTTAATCTCAGAACTCGCCAACGTTGTCACTGTATCCACTCCACATACACACCTTCCTCTTAACATTGTTAATCTCAGAACTCGCCAACATTGTCACTGTATCCACTCCACACACACACACCTTCCTCTTAACATTGTTAATCTCAGAACTCCTCATGGTGTGTACCTAGGAGAGAGAAGAAAGATATGTTTGTTCTGTTGCTTTGTTTATTTTTGCCTTGGGGCCAATGAAATTCAACTTCCAAACTTATTGGGGGGGGGGGTTGAGACAGGGTTTCTCTGTATAGCCTTGGTTGTCCTGGAACTCACTCGGTAGACCAGGCTGGCCTCGAACTCAGAAATTTGCCTGCCTCTGCCTCCCAAGTGCTGGGATTAAAGGCGTGCACCGCCCGGCAACTTCCAAATTTATGTGAATCAGTTTCTAACTCCTCTCCCTCTCTGCCTGTCTCTCTCTGTCTTTGTCTCTGTCTCTCTCTGTCTCTCTCTGTCTCTCTCTGTCTCTCTCTCTCTCTGTCTCTCTCTGTCTCTCTCTCTCTCTCTCTGTGTGTGTGTGTGTGTGTGTGTGTGTGTGTGTGTGTGTGTGTATACCTCCCTGGGCCCTCTCCCATAATTTGTTTCTATTTGTCTTTATGCTTGAGCAATTTTAGATTTAGAACAGAACACCTGTGTTTTGGGTTCACAAAAAACACTATTTTGTGCATGGAGTGTTTCCAGAATTTAGTCATAGCTCCACAGGAACTAGTCATGTCAAGTCAAGTGCAACTATCACAATATAATTCTTTTCTCTTAAGGCTCATATAGCCTACTCACTCACTCCAGAGTTGCTGAGTCAGCGTTTTCCTCACCTCCAACCTATATTTTAATAAGGCTGCTACTTTATCTGTAATCTGCTAAGATCTTTTGTCTTGTCTTATTCTCTGTCCTGAGTTATCTTGATCTCATAAATTAGTAGTTTTGTTTTCAAGAATTAAAGTTTAGTCCAGTGTATAAAACTGACAGTCTGACCATGGTATAGTGAGTATCTAAGATAACACAAATTTGACTTAAAAAAAAAAAATCTCTTTTTTCTTTTTAATTTTTTTTTTTTTGGCATGGGGGGAAGATCAAACGGATGACAGTGGACATGAAAGGATTTGGAAATTAGTATGATCTGGGGGCATGATGTGAAATTCCCTAATAGTCAGTAAAAAATTCTGATTCAAAAAAAGAATATAAAAAAATGTGGCATACATCTAAAAAGAGGATCCTCAAAAGATGAAACTCAAATGGCTAAGAAACACTTAGAGAAATGTTTAGCATCCTTGGTCATCAGAAAAATGCAAATCAAAACTACTTTGAGATTTCATCTTACATCTGTTAGAATCGCAGAGAAAACAAGATAAGATAGTTATGAAAGGACATGGGGGACTGGAGTAGGATGACTAGTTGAGAAGAGAATGGAAGAGATACACAAGGGAGGAGATATGGGGAGAAACACCTAAATGTAAGGGCCATTTGTGGGGCAGCATGGAAAACCAGTAGAGTAGAAGCTTCTTAAAATATATACATATAAAATGATTTAAGTTAAATAAAAAATAATGGGAAAGACAGAAGTCCCACTGGATATCTTGTGACCAAATGAGGCTTCTAGTGCCAGGATTGGGTGACATCTAATTGACTATTATAAGACCATGGAAGGACAGTATGGTTTCTGGTTGAGCACCAGCTAGAGATGGCTGAAGACCCAGCAGGTTGGAGACCCCACAGGTTTCCCTGCAAGGGACAACATACATTTTGCCATGCTCCCAGACTCTAGGCTCCTGACACAAGGCCGAAGACCTCCATTGATCCTTTCAGGCATGTAGGACTACTAGCCCCTCCACAGGTAGAGGGCCTGCCTACAGGCCACAGAGCTTCAAGATAGATCCCCATATTAATGAGATACCTAAAGGCCAAAGGGCATAGCCAATTAAGCTTTCCTTCCCAGACCCTCTTCCTTGCAAAAGGTATTTAACCTCAGGCCTGCCCTGAGAATACTGGGGTATAGCTTCATTCATTTTCCTCCACGACAATAAATATCTTAAGACCATGGACTATTTCTCCTGCCATTGGGAACCATGGAGAAGGTTTTCAACTACTGAGCTGCTATCTAATCTTCTGCCAACAATCTCTCTGCACTTCCACGGAGGCCACCAACTCAAGCCAAGACAGCCATGATGCAGCCAAGCGAATCACCATGACCAAGAGTCTCATCCCTGTGGGATGCAGCCAGAGCTCATCCTTCTCCCTCTCCTCTTCAGCTACAGGCCGATATAGCCTGCATGCCCCGCCCCCATCTTGACCCTTTTGCAGCCTCTCAGTTGTGTCTGAGAGCCTAAGAACCTAAAAACCAAACAATTCGTGACCGCCTTTGGGTCTGGGGACCCCCAACCCAAGAGCTCTGGCCCCCCCTCGGGACCTAAGACTGTGTTCCCCAACCCCAGAGCAGAGACCCGAGGCTTCACATAGCCCGATGTCCAGTTGATGCCAGCGTGGAGTAAACACAGTCAACTTCCCTCTCTTCTGCCTCTCTGAGCCACGGCCCTAGCCCCTTGGGGTGACAGATGCGGGACCCACAATTCAACACAACAGGTCCACGAACGCCACTACAGCCCAGCAAGTGGTGGAGGATGTGAGCATTCATCCCACTACTTCTAGAGTTCACATGGAAACCCACAAACAACCCAGCCTGTCCTCAAACCTTTAAGTTGATCTACATAAACTGATGGCAAGGCCGTATTGCTGAAGACAACACCTCCACAAGTCACTGAACATGGAGAAATCCAGCTGGTGCGTACACAGAGATCTCTCAATCCTTCATGCTTGCGTCATCAGTATGGGCAAGTACTTTGCATCTGCATTCTGTCAATGGAGAAATGTAAACAACAAACGAGCAACAATGGTGTCCTACCTGCAAGATATGCTTGTGCAATATAAAAACACAATGCTGTAAGAGTAAGCAATATTTTATTTGAATTAAGGCTCACTTCATAAGATGGAGCCCATCACCAACACTACTTGGGTAACCAAAAACCTGAGACTAGATAGCTAGATAGAGTAACACCAAATACTGTTGTTCTTCTAGAAGAACATAGTAATAAAATGACTACTAATGACATTCTGCTTTATTCATAATTCAGTGCCATGCTTAGTTATCAATGAAGCTGGTGGGATCAAATACAGAGACCCAAAGTGAAATAATATGTAGATAAGTCCCATGCCAGAATTTGCCTGGTTATAGCTTGACCCCTCAAAGAGTCACTTAACACGACCTTCACAGAGTTTTATACACTGGAGCAAACTTTAATTATTGAAAACAAAACTAATAATTTATGAGATCAAGATAACTCAGGACAGAGAGTAAGACAAGACAAAAGAATCTAGAATATTACAGATAAAGGAAGTGACCTTATTAAAATATAGGTTGGAGGGGAGATTTAAAAAAAAAAAAAAAAAAAAAGGCTGGCTGAGCAACCCTGGAGTGAGTAGGATATATGAGCCTTAAGGGAGAGAACTGTATTGTGATAGCTGCACTTGACATGACTGGTTCCCGTGGAGATATGACTAACAATTCAGAAAACACTCCATGTACAAAATAGTGCTTTTGTGAACACAAAACACAGGTATTCTGCTCTAAACTTAAAATTGTTCAAACATAAAGGCAAATAGAAACAAAGATACAGGAGAGAGGCCAGGGAGGCACACACACAGAGAGCAAGAGACAGGCAGACAGACAGACATGAAGACAGACAGAGACAGAGAGACAGAGACAGAGACAACAAAGACAGACAGAGGAATTAGGAACTGACGCACATAAGTTTGGAGGTTGAATGTCAGGGCAAAAAAAACAAACAACAAACCTACTTTGCTATCTTTCTCCTATGTATAAAGTATGAGGAGCTGCAGCTATCATATCAAACTGACATTGGGACAAGGTGACTAACACCAAGTGGGATATGGTAGAGATCAATCACATGATCCACTCTTTGAGTTTATAGATTGACAATGTTAGGAGGGTATGCATGTGGGGTGAGTGTAGAGACTATGTTGGAATTTTGGTTTCTTTAAAAAATAGAAATATTATAAGAATATGTTGTCATTTTATCCCAGGTGTGGGAAATGGGGCTGCTTCAGATTGTCTACCACAGCTTACTATGATTTGTCCCATGCTCAAGCAGGGGAGTGATTTTACCCATGACAGACAGTTTCTGCAATTGTGTGACTTTTGGAATTCTGGAGACTTTAAGAGTTGGGGTGAGTTCTTGGTTGTTGGTTGGTTGATGTTCCTTGTTGTTGGCTATGGTTTGTTAAGTACTTGTGTGCAAAGAAGAAACAACAACAAGAAGAAGAATTTTAACATCCTGATGGCAAAGATCAAACTTGCCCCAAGGAATTTGACACCACCTAATCAGCAGGAAGTAGTCTAATGATAACATCCCTGTTTTCCTTTCTATCCTTTTTCCTCTCCTACCTAATATTATAGAGCTGAAAAGGTGGGAAAAGAAGAGAAGGGTGGGGGAAAAAAGCAAAACCCACAAAGTTCCAACACTGGCTACAAATGGCACTTAGATGTGGGGCTAGGAACAATAAGAAATCTAATTTCAATGCTATAGAGAAAATGGATGAGGATGAAGAGATGAATTATTTTTCAAGGTGCCAAAAAAATGTGTTGTGGCTGCTACCCCAGGAATGTATTGTATATTCTGTTTCAAAAAAAAAAGTTGGGAGAATGGATGAGCTGTTGAAAAAATGTGGGTGAAAATAGAGGGGCTTGAGAAGCAAAAAAAAAATGGCACAAATGGGAAAACAAAAGGAGTCATTCTCCTTTCTCATTTATGAAAGAGTTGCAGAGTTGGCTGTGCAGCTGGAACAAATTGAAGGTGGAAGAAGAAGTGCTTGTGTGGCAAGAAGCAACAGAAAGGGAGGAAGCAAAACACCTCAGTCCCTGTGACTGAGCAAGAGAGTGGGAGTTTACCACAAGAGAAAAGAGGGAGAGAAACTGTGGCAGAGAGCATTTGGGTCAGAGAAAAGCTGAAAAGGTTGGAGGACAATCTTATTGAACAGCCTATTTCAAGAGAAAGAGTGGGAGGAGGGGTGGCCTGGGGTTACAAGATCACCGTCTTCTTTCCAGTAGTCATACAGTCTATCCCTGCTAAAGATTATAACAAAATAGGATGGAATCCTAAAGAAATAATAAATCTAAGACATTTTCAAGAGGCTATGATGTCATATGGGATGCACTCGCCTTATGTGAAACAAATTTCAAATAACTGGGCTACTCAAAATGGAGTTATTCCCCAAGGTTGGAAGGGATTTGTAACAGCTATACTAGAGGCTGGTTCACAGTTGTAATGGTTAACATGGTAGAGGTGGAAAAGCCATGAATATTGAACAGCAAAATAGAGCAAGGGAAATGAATCCAGTAAAAGGTGAGTTGCTAGATGAAGGGTGGTACTGTAATACACAAGAACGGATTGTCCTTCCTGCTCTGCTTCCCTATCAGCAACAGCATGATCTCCTGAGTTCATGACCAATGGCCTGGGAGAGAATGTGAGGTGGGAACTAAGTGACAATGTTGCTTAGCAGCTTTAAGAATTTGGGACAAAGTTGAGGAGCCCTGGAAAAGGTCAACCTCATTTACAAAGATTATACAAGGCCCTGGAGAAGACTCCATGACTTTTTTTTTCAAACATTCATCTCAGCTGTGTACAAAGCCATATCAGATTCCAATGCAAGAGAGGTGTTGCTAGAGACCTTGGCATTTGAAAATGAAAATACCTAATGTGAAAATGTTATTAGACCATTAAAGGCACAAGCAGTGCCTGTGGATGATTGAATAAGGGATACAACCAATATTGGTTGTAATGTGTAACATGCTAATATCATAGGTCAAGCTACATAGCTAGAGGTCTCCAATATAAAAATGCAGGGTACTTCAGTTGCAAGAAATACAGTCATTTGCAAAGAGACTGTGACTAACCTGCTAAAGATCTCAACTCTCAAAATGCTCAGGGTTTTAATTGTGAGAAATATGGTCATTTGTAACAAAAATTGTGAACAAAGCTTCTCTAACAACAATTAAAAGCAATGTTTTTTTCTAAATATAAGCCACAAGGAAGGCCTAAGCTTCCAGGGGTGTGGAGGTGATATGCCAATGGTTGTCATTGGACCAGTGAGTATAGGTTCAAGAGACATATCCAAGACAATTTCATACCATCACGAAACAGCCTTGGGGGCCTGACTTGAAGCCCCACAAAAGGTACAAGGTAAATTTGCCTATTTGGGGCCAAGGAGTAACATGCATACCTAAAACCTCAACTAAGTATTGCATATCTAATGCATGCCACTGAAAGCAGTTCTGCTCTAGATGTGGACATAGATAAACATCATATTCTATCCCCCAAAACTCAATGTTGTAAAGTAACTAGTGGAATGTATGGTCCATTGCCTGCAGGAACAGTAGGGATAATCTCAGGAAGGAGTAGAATGGCTTCTCAAGGATTCATTGTGCATCCAGGAATTACAGATACAAGATTTCAAAGGGGAAATTATAATTATGGTCTATTGTAGCAAAATGGAAGTAGAGCCTTTATGGCTGGTTTTTTTAAAGTGAATGAATAGTAAAGCCTTGTATCTGGCTTTGAGTGAAATGTTTCAGCAAAGCCTCTGCTATGTTTGAGTCAATCAGTAAAGGCTGATTACTTGTTTTGAGACTGCTTGAATGTTGAAGAAATGTTGTCTCTCGAGCATCTACACTTGGTACTATTTGAAAATGTGCAGCTGTACCAGTCTTGGTCCTGAAGTACTTCTGGCAAAGTTGTTCTTTCTTTTGGCTTATGGCCAGCCATGGTCAAAAGGGACTGATATTTGTGTGGGTTGTCTGCTCTCGTGGGCAGCAAGGGCAAGATAATTTGTAGCTGGAGCCTTTCCCAGCCCCAATTAACACTGCGTAATGTTTGAATAAAGTAACTAGAGTGAGCTAGCATTTGTCAGTCTTTTCCAAGAAGGCTCAACCCCTCTGTGTCTTTGCGAAATGGAGGCTTAGCATCTTGGTGAGTTTATTTCTCTACTGTAGCACCTATGACTGACATCAATCAAGTCTATATAAAAAGAGAGATGCAATTTAACCCAGGGGCTAGAACTGTTCAGCTGCTACTGTTTCCCTACATCAAAGGTGAAGCCACTCCAGTAGACTCAGTAGGAGGGTTTGGAAGGACTGGAAAGCATGTGTTCTGGCAAACAGTTGTCAATGATCAGAGGTCAAAATTAAAATGGCAAGTAAATGGTATCAAAGCAGACGATTTTGTGGATACAGGAGCTGATATAACTTATCATTTCACAAAAATCTTGGAACTCAGAATGGCTGCTTCAAAAGGCTCATACCCAGTTGCTAGGAATTGGAAAGTTATTTCAGATAAAACAAAGTGTGTGATGGGTAAATGTGTGGGACCAGAAGTTCTAATAGAAAAGTTAAGACCTTATGTGGTTGACATAACCATAAATCTATGGGGAAGTGGTCATGTACAATAGTGGGATACTCAGATTAATATTCCTGCAATCCTAAAGACATCACATGATGAAATTAGGAGTGAACTTTTAGGGGCTCCTGGGGAAGGTATTGATATATGTCATCAAAAACAACCCCAGGCTGTGCCAATTGTCCAAACACAGAATATTGAAACTAGATTTTTGGGTACTTTGTGGGTTCCTCTTTCTTCCCACTCCACCCCTCTTCTTCTACCTTATCAACCCCCCAACACAAGGTAGGAGAGAAAAAAGATAGAGGGTAAAGTGATATCATTAGCCTACTTCCTGCTGATTATGGGTGGCGAGTTCCTTACGGCAAGTTTGATCTTCACCTTCAGGATATCTAATTTCTTCTTTTTCTCACTTCACTCACAACTAGTTGACAAACTGCAACCAACAGCACCCAACCACCAACTGGCCAATCAGCTCTTTCTATTGGGGCTCTAGTATTTCTATATCCTCTGAAACATCCCCAGAATTCCAAATGTCACACACTAGCAGGAACTATCTGCTATCAGCAAAATACTCCTAAAGAACAAGGCAAATCATTGTCAGCTGCTTTGAGGCAGCCCCATATGTGTTGTATGGTATCCATACCATATTAATTATGGGACCTTTGAAGACCCCAGGAACTCAGATGCTTCTGGTTTTTGTATAAAATGCTGCAGTGTTTGCACAACATCCTTCTATGACTTCCTGTAAGCTGTGCTTCATCCCTGGACTATAGCTATCCCCTCAGTGTGCAACGGTTGGGGACTGACAGAAGGACGAGGTCTGCACCTGTGCAGTAAATTTTATATCAAAAATTTTCCACTCCCTGGTGCTTTAATTCACAAGTGTGAACCTAAATATATGGACTGTTCTAACTATGTCAACTTGGTGGCCTAGTTCCTCTGCCTGGTTTTCTGAGACTATGTCTCCCTCTATACTTGTGTTCACTTAGAATATCCACTGAAGAAATATATCCCTGCCTAATTAGAGAAAAAGTCATGTGCATATGAGTGTGCATGAGTGTGTGAGATTGTGTGACTGTGTGAGTGTATGTTTGTGAGAGAGAGATTATGTGAATGTGTGTATATGTGTGTATGTGTGTGTGCATGTGTGTATGTGTGTGATGTGCATATGTGTGTATATGTGTGTATGTGTGTGTACATGTGTGTATGTGTGTGATGTACATATGTGTGTATGTGTGTCTGTGTGCACGTGTGTGTATGTGTATACGTGTGTGTGCACATGTGTATGTGTGTGTGTATGTGTATAGTTGTATCTAATTAATGTTACTCAATTGATCCCTGCTGCAGTGACAGCACTCTTCAATACTGACTCTAATGTTCTAGGTTCCCAATGAAGGACATAGATGCAGCCTTTATATTTTTATATGCCTCAAATAACTTAATGGCTGGGCCCCTTCGTAACCCCATGTGGCTAAACCACCCCTTCCAATATTCCCAAGTTATTACTTACTAAAGTCTGTATTTCATCTTTGCTGCCCTAGGCCCAGTCATGTAGCCCTCTTGGGCTGCATTCTCTTGGCTCCTACATGATGACCATGTTATCTGTACCACACCTTTCAAGCACCTTGGTTCTCCTTTTAGTTCTTTATTTGGCAGAGAAATCAAATTAATCTAGGCCTCTAGGCTATAGTATTTAGACCTACATTATATGATTGATTATTTATATAAAGTAATTCTAGTTCCTAGCATATAGGAAGAGGAAGAAGAAGAAGAGGAGGAGGAGGAAGAGAAGGAGGGGGAAGAAGAGGAGGAGGAGGAGAAGCCATACAATCATATCAGCAAGGAAGAAAGGGTATAAACCTTTCAAGGTAAAACAAATAAAAATTTTAATTCATAAGGACTAGAAGGAACTGGTGGGATAATCTGTTGTGTACTGTATGAAAGAATCACCTGTCAATTAAAAAACCTATGGCCTATAGGAAAGGATAGAATCAAAGGGGTAACATCTGGCAGGGAGAGAGGAACTCTGGGATACAGTTAGGCACAAGATCGGAAGCCATACTGAGGAGAGGTCACTACCCATGTGGCAGACATAGAATACTATACATGGGATAATGTGAGTTGTGAGGTAGTTGGGGAACACGCCAAAGCTATGACCTAGGTATTTTTTAAAATAATAAGCCTCTGGGCTGGGCAGTGGTGGCGCAAACCTTTAATCCCAGCACTTGGGAGGCAGAGGCAGGTAGATTTCTGAGTTCAAGGCCAGCCTGGTCTACAGAGTGAGTTCCAGGACAGCCAGGGCTACACAGGGAAACTCTGTCTAAAAAAACCAAAAAATAACAATAATAAGCCTCTGAGTCATTATTCAGGAACAGGGGCACGGGTGGAAAAGCCCCTGGTTAGAGGTGAACTTCTGAGCTTGATGAAGAATATCCAACAAAACTCGAGACAGGTCCAAATGTGGAGAATAAGAGCCTGTGGACTGCTCATCCATAAATGGGCCGTGTCACATTCTCTCCTTCCAAGACTTGGGGACCACTGTAAAAGAGGGAATAGGAAGGCACTCGTGCCTGCGCCAGGATTACTATACTGACCATGCCATTTTCCCAGAAGCCCCTTCCCTCAGTGATTTAAGAGTTTGAGAAGGGGAGAGTCAGGTTTTTAAAGGATGTGGCTCCTGATAGGTCAATCACGCTCCAATGGAGTGTCCAACACCTATGTGTACATGGAAAAAACAAATTACATTTTGTTGGTGTGAGGAGAGAAAGATGAAGAGATGATGTGTGACTGAGGGTCGGGATCTGGTAGGAGGAGGATTTGGGGGCAAATAGGATAAAAATACATTGTAAGCATGTATGAAATTCCCAGCGAATTAGTTTAAAGCATTATTTATTTCCCAGAGTCTCTTTCTTAGCCCATAGCTCACTGTTTCATCTGAGCTATCTGTCTAACAAGCTCCAGGGACCAGGGACCCTCCGGTCTTCACCCCTCAGCTCTAGGTTTATAAGCTTGTATTGCAGGAGCTGGCTTGTCAACAGATGCTGGGGGTCAAACTGAAGCCCTCAAAGCTGTCCAAAAAGCTTTTTAGTGACTGAGACGTCTCCCCAGAACCCCTTCCCCACGATGATTTATAAGCTGAGATAACCTACAAGGGAAGAAGGCACAGTGTCATAAAATAATCTAACTGTTTTACAAATATACAAAATAATCTGAGGGGGAAGGAGAGCAAATGGTGACCTAAGGGGCTTTACCGGAGGAGGGTCTTTGTTTGAGTGCTATCTTCTGCTTGATATTATTGATCCCATGGGCACATGGCTTAGGGATTCTGATCATACTTTCCATGTGTATCAGTCAGTATCCAACAGAGAAACAGACTGATGTGGCAGAAGGAAGGGGAGAAGAGAGGGTGGATTTGTTATTGCATACTCGGTTGGTGTAGTTTCAGAGGCTGACAAGTTACAACACCTGCCAAGCTGAAGACCAGGACAGTCACTATTTACTTTGACAGGATAAAACAACACTGGGCCAATGAGAGTCAGGCTAAGAGAATGCCCTCTGACCTGGGCTCTTTCTTCTGTGACTTCCTTCAACTAACTTGACAAGACCTATTCTCACCATCGAGGGCAGTATGCTTCAATCTGTCATTGCAGAGTTAATCTCAAAGAAACACAAGCACACACCCAAATGTCTGGGCTCCTATGTTCCACTCAAGTTGGCACATAGAATTAATCATTATAATGTAGATTGTGCAATGGAACAATTAAGCAAGTGGGTGGCAAATGGTCTGAGCGGCATTTGTCAACACTTTCTGGATAAGCAAGGGAAGAGGGTGGAGTGATCACCATGCTAAGGATCTGGAGATGGACACAGTCAGCTGCTTATGAAACTGTATGGAGCCATGGATGCGCCTCCGAGGTAGAGTGCTTGCTTAGCACACAGGAGCCTCTGGCTTCCATCTTCAGCACTGTAAAAACAAATGAATACCATATATAAATGAATACTGTATATATACATATGTATATATGTGTGTGTATACATATGCATATGTGTATATATGTGTATACATATGTATATATGTGTGTATATGTATATATATGTATATATATATACATATATATTATTCATTCATATATTTTTCCTTTCTGTTACCTGATGGTTTAGAGACTATGACATTCTAGTATCACCTAACACTTCTACTATCTAGGTCTTTGTTCTTAATGCTATGACCTAATGTGTCACAATCACACTGAGTTTCATGTGCCAATACAAATGGACCATAGAGTGTTCAGATTCTTGATCAACTATTACTCTGGGCATGTCCCTGAGGGTGTTTTAGGATGATGTCTACATTTGGAAAGCCAGTTGCTCCCACACTATGAGTGCCTTTGATTCCATCAGTGGGAGCCTAGGGTAGAATAGAAGCTGACCTCCATCTGATCAAGAAAGAGAGTGCTCCTATCCATGGCCTTTAAACTGGAATTCCAGGTCTTCCTGGCTAAGCAGAAGTGTGTTGTGGATAACCCTAGCCTCTTGTCATGGTAATTCCACTCCTGGGAGGGGCTGCGAAGGAGGAGTGAATCTTGTGAACCTTCTGTCCAATCAAATTTGTTAAATAAAGGCTAGAGCCCGTGATTGGGCAGTAGAAGGGGAGTGGGAGGAGCCAGAGGTAGGGAAGGAGCGAAAAGAGCCGTTGGGGTTGTGGGCAGTTGGGGGAAGGACTGAGGATGGAGAAGATCATGACCTAGGAAAATGCAAGTTGAAGAGTTCTCATAGCTGGGGAATAGAGTAGTTCAATGGTAAATCTGCCCAATCTAGGCTTGCATCATACATTTGTAATTAATTGAGTTGTGTCTTCCTTGACTGGATTTCAATGGGTCGGAGATTTACCACAACAAATTGGCGCCCAACGTAATATTTAGAATTCAACTAACTTAAGATAAAAGTGCCTGCCCTGTGAAAACTGAAACAAGGGTCTGCCGAGAATGAAAAGAAGGGTCATAGTAAAGAAAAAAAAGTGAAGATGGGCAAGAAATAAGTGAATAGAAATAGATGAATAGATGAAAAAGGCTTTAAAGATGCGAGGAGTAAATTGCAGGCTACTCTGAGTCAAGAGAGCCAAACAGATAAATAAATAAAGGTTATAGTAACGAACTGTAAGGAGGGACTGGTGATCCTAGAACACACCTGCCTGCGATGTAGTTTTCAGGTAGAAATAGTGAATTGAGGGCTCCAGACCAGGTAATTCTTTAATATAAAAAAGAAACATATTTTGATACTTAAAGATGACAAAAACAATGGATATCTTTTGGGCTTTATATGATGATATTTTAAATGGTTTGACAGGAATCAACTTAGAGAACACCTTATTATTTATCAGTATTGCAATATTTATTTTTTGATGTACTATGTCTTCTCAAAAAACAGAGCCCTAGATAAAAAATTCCTTGCCTTGGAAAAGAGATTACAAGTAACACTAGAACTTTTGGTACAGGATAGAGATGAGATTTGGAAACAGAGGATACGGCAGCTCACAGATCAAATTGAGCAACAGAGAGAAAATAATGAGGAATGGAAGCAATTACAACATAAAGAAACATATGAAGCGTGTATACAAGCCTTAAGGGAGGAATTTAAATTTTCAGTTGAGGAAAATACTGAGGTAAAGACAGAAGAAAATAGAGAAAATCATCCAAGGGTTATTAGAAAAAACACTTTGGTCTATCCGGTTACTGTACAACAAAGACCTCCAAACGTTTACCCACAGAGTTATGAGAAATTTGAATGGCAACCTGTGGATGTGTTAGATCTGAGAAAATTTAAGGAAAGTGTCACTAATTTTGGAATGCACTCATCATTTGTAAAACAAATTCTGACTTCTTGGGCTATTAAAAATAGAATAATCCCCCAAGACTGGAAAGATATGACAAGAGCAATATTAGAACCTGCCGCAAATTTACAATGGGTTGCATGGTGGAGAGATGAGGTGAGGGAGATAGCACGACAAAATAGAGCCAGGGGACGAGAGATTTCCACAGACCAACTGCTTGGTGAAGGTTGCTTTGCTGAAATAGAGGTGCAGGCTGTCTATGATGAAGAAACTCTGGCATTGTGTAGATTGTCAGCCTTAAATGCCTGGGACAAAGTTGCAAAATCCGGGAAGAGACTTGAACCATTTACTCAAGTCATATACAAGGGCCAAAAGAAACCTTCCCTGACTTTTTACAAAGGCTAACCTCAGCTGTCAAAAAGAGTGTATCAGATTCAGTAGCAAGAAAGGCAATAATTGAGTCTTTAGCCTTTGAAAATGCAACTGCTGAATGCAAGGAAGTAATCAGACCACTGAGGGCAAGGTCAGCATCAATAGATGAGTGGATTAGATACACAGCTGATGTTGGATCTCAATCAGCTGATATGATGGTAATAGGAAAAGCTTCCATTAGACACCGAGAGATGACCCAGGATTTCAAATGTTTTAATTGTAGTAAATGGGGTCATCTCAGAAATGACTGCAGGAAAAACCAAAGTAATAGAAAATGGGGGCCTAGGCCTTCTGGACTATGTCAAAGATGTGGCAAAGGCTGACATCTGACTAGGGAGTGTAGAGCAACAACAGACAAATGGGGCAATACCCTGCCAAAAAAAACTTCAAGGGGGGCTTCTTGCAGGCCCCAATGCCAGACAGGGAGAGTTCTCTTCCTCAGGACAATTAAATGTCACTGCTTCAAAAACAGATGTTCTGAGACCAGATATGACTGAGGAGAAGGGCACACAAACTGGAGAGATACACAACCTCAAGGACATGCTGGATGTGAAGGAGCGGAAGGTCAATGTTCTCCAGAAGAAGATAGAAAATCTTCAGGAACAACTAAGAGATAAAGAGAAGCAGATGAGCAGCTTAAAAGAACAAGTCAAGTCTCTACAAGTGGACACAACTAACATGGACACAGCTCTGACAGTGCTGAAGGAGGCTCTTGCAGACAAAGATCAGACAATTGAACATTTAGAGGAGCAGCGGGACAGAGATGAGCGAGAGAAGCAAGAGGAGATTGAAACCTACAAAAAGATCTTAAAGATTTGAAAGAAAAGGTCAATCTATTGCAAGGAGACCTTTCAGAGAAGGAGACTTCTCTCTTGGATCTCAAAGAGCATGCTTCTTCCCTGGTTTCCTCAGGATTAAAAAAGGACTCATGCCTCAAGACCTTAGAAATTGCTCTTGAGCAGAAGAAGGAAGAGTGCCTAAATATGGAGAGATCTAATCAAACTCTAAAGGAGATGCTTAATAGGCAAAAGGAATCAATAAGAACCCATATTGCTATATTAACCTTAAATTTTTTTGAATGCTAATGAACAAAGCACCACAGCTGCTGAGAGACATTGGATGGTGGAAAAAACTACTGAACTAAATCAATCTGTTTATATTAAGGATATTTTGACTTCAGAATGGAAAGTGGGAAATGTGTTATGCTGGAGGAGAGGTTATGTTTATGTTTACACAGGAATAGAAAAACTGTGGGTTTCTTCCAAGTTGATAATGATCAGAAATGACAAAGGGAGACCCCCCTGAAGACCTCGTCGAAGAAAAAGAAGACTAACACAACCAACCAAATGGGTGATGTATATATGGTGTTGTTTATGTCTCTTATATGGACTTAACTGGCTGGGATTAAAATGTCTATACAAAGCCAAGAACATTTAAGTGGGTACTAATTTCTCATGACTTAATACTGTTGTGGATAGCCCTAGCCTCTTGTTGTCATGGTAATTCCACTCCTGGGAGGGGCTGCGAAGGAGGAGTGAATCTTGTGAACCTTCTGTCCAATCAAATTTGTTAATAAAGGCTAGAGCCAGTGATTGGGCAGTAGAAGAGGAGTGGGAGGAGCCAGAGGCAGGGGAAGAGGGATAAGAGCGAGAAGAGCCGTTGGGAGTGGGCAGTTGGTGGAAGGAGAGAAGATAGAGAAGATCATGACCTAGGAAACTGCAAGTTGTAAGAGCTCTCTTAGCTGGGAAATAGAGTAGTTCAATGGTAAATCTGCCCAATCTAGGCTTGCAGCATACATTTGTAATTAATTGAGTTGTGTCTTCCTTGACTGGACTTCAATGGGCTAGAGATTTACCGCAACATAATACATGCCATCATTATATGCCATCCTTAATGATGGCATGTGTACAAACTTATATTATAGTTTGATTAAGTGATCAAACTAACCTGAACTAATCTTCATTGACCAAGCTGTGTGCCCTACATGCTCCACGTGAATGTCTTTATAAAACTACCTGCTGCTTTTAAGTTTTATATGTTGCAGGATGAAAGAAGAGAAACACGGCCCTAGCAAGATTCATACTCGGGGATGCTGAGTCTCCAGGACCTTCTATTCCAGCTCTGTGCTTGATTCTACTGCAACAACATCGAAGCTGTTTCTTTTAAGGACTTGCTTCCAGAACTTTTCCAGAACAGCTAGCTTGCCTGTCCAGCCTTTCTGACTATCACAGTCATGGTGTCAGCTAAGCTATGAACTTTCTCAGCACATAGTGACTTCAAGGCAAATGATGCCAGCGAGCTCTCCTTTGACTAAGCCAATTTTCCTATTTCCCTTTGGGCCCCTAGATGGGAATTCTTCGCCCCAATTCAGCGCTGGAAGCAGTCAAAAAGAGATCATCGTTCCAATTCCTTATGTTGGGGTGGGTGGTTCTGGTTACTTTAGAAATCTTTATGATTGTCACAAGGTTGAATATCTGAGAGAAAAGAGTCTTTTAATTGGACAAAAAGGGAGAAATGTAAGAGAAAAGAGTTTTTTAATTGGACAAAAAGGGGGAAATGTTGTGGATAGCCCTAGCCTCTTGTCATGGTAATTCCACTCCTGGGAGGGGCTGCGAAGGAGGAGTGAATTTTGTGAACCTTCTGTCCAATTGAATTGGTTAAATAAAGGCTAGAGCCAGTGATTGGGCAGTAAAAGAGGAGTGGGAGGAGCCAGAGGTAGGGGAGGAGACAGAAGAACGGTTGGAGAGTTGGCAGTTGGGGGAAGGACAGAAGATGAAGAAGATCATGACCTAGGAAACTGCAAGTTGTAAGAGATCTCATAGCTGGGGAATAGAGTAGTTCAATGGTAAATCTGCCCAATCTAGGTGTGCAGCATACATTTGTAATTAATTGAGTTGTGTTTTCCTTGACTGGACTTCAATTTACCACAACAGAAGTGAGTGACTCAAAGTGACATTTCAGTTCTGTAGATCTGAGATTTTTGCCATTCAGTAATTAGGCAAATCAGTTCCATAAAGTGAAAGTCTTCACGCATGAATGTCCTGCTGGGTCTGTCATTCTGAAGAATGCTAACTGATAACAACCAGAAAGGGAGGCCCCTCAGAGAAATGGATTTATTTTAGGGAGGGCCCTAGTGCATCTGGTCACAGCAGAAACTAAGGAAGTGTTTAGAAATTTATTTCTTTAGTCACTTAGTATAAACATCTAGTACAACAGCATTAGCCAGCCCCTAAAGCAAATCCACAGTGAACAGAGCCCCCATGGCTGAATTAGAATAATGTAAACCACTGGTCAAATAAGGAATTATGTTGGATTGTGGCCCAAGGTACAAAGGAAATGCTCATGGGCCTATCTAATTACAAGCAAACACCTAGAGAAATAAATCAATGACATGAGAGAAGTAACCTTTGTGTAGAGGGATTTCAAACCATTTGTATAAGAATTCCTCTCTCAGTGAGGCAGAGTGCAACTCCTCCTCTCCAGGTGTGGGCTGTGAGGAACAACTTCTCCCCAAAGGTATGGTGTGGGAAGGAGGTGAAGGGGCACCTTACATCAGAGAAGTTGTGAAGCTGCCTTACCTAGGTGATCCAGGGCTCCAGACACAGTGATGGGACCTATTGATACTGTCCCATGATCAGAAGGAGCCTTACCTCTGGCTCTCCTCCAAGAATCCCAGAACCCCTGCTGGAATCATCAGGAAAAAAAAATGTCAAATAACAATGAACAGATTCTGCAAAACACAGGGCCACTGTTCCCTGAAACTTTCAAGGTCATGAAAGCACAGAAACCTGACAAGCTGTTTTGATCATTCAGGAGGAAACTAAGGAAATGTGATAAAACTGTACTAGGGTATCCTGCATCTCATAAAGGCCCAAACCTAAGGGGATAGAGTGTGGACTCCTTGATACTATGTTTATGTTTGTTCCTTAGCTACTATGAGTGAACATATCACTGTGAAGTATAACTGGAGCCAAGTTAGACCACACAGTGCCTCTCTGTGCTGCCTTCACATCTGGTTGTATCTAAAATTGTAGCTACCCACATCCGACCTTCAGAATAAGGCAATGGCAACCATGTTCTTCTTCAAGCAGTTTATTCAGCTATCCCTGTACAGCGAGTTTCTTCTCTCTCTCTCTCTCTCTCTCTCTCTCTCTCTCTCTCTCTCTCTCTCTCTCTCTCTCTCCTTTTCCCCAGTTCCCGAAGCCCCTCATAAGCATTGCCTTAATCCTATCAGCAGCTGCCATGAAGTCATTGGTGATTGGCCAGTCTCAATGATGCAAGGTGGGGTGATCAGGTAACCACACCTCTCAGCACATACAACTCCATATATGGAGTTGTCTTTTCTCTTAAGCAATACCTATGCCAAGCACCACCTTGTAATGGTGAGAGCCGAGCCGCTTCCCACAGCTCCTCCTTTTTTGTTTTATGCAAGCAGAAGGACATAAAGGTCTGACCCCCTGTATTGAAGGGAGATTGTCAACCCCATTTTCACCACCTGCCGTCTACAGTATGGTGACCATGGGCAACCCAACCTGATGCTGTTTTCCAGGGGACAGGAACTAGGGCAAAACCTGTATGCAGTCAGATATATGTCCGAGGGCGTACAGTGCCCTCTGCGGTGCTACGTCCTACATCCTGCTGCATGTTACAACTCAGAGCTCTTCAAATAGCTTAGCCAGATTTGCGGGGACTGGCCTCCTTCAAAAGCAGTAAATGCTTGAACAATCATGGCATTACCGTTGCGCTGTTGCATACGCATCTTCAGAATGGACCATAGTGCTAGGCAACTGACAAGAACAAGGCAAAAAGCTAAGGGCTGCAATTCCCGCCCATTCTTTTAGGTGGTTCATTGCAGATTGGATCCAGGAGGCCAGGCCCTCAGCAACAGACAGGTCAACACGGGTAGAATTCATGTGCACTATGGCTAGCTGCAGCTTCTGCATCAAGCCATTGAAATCTTCTATCCAATTTCCTGTAAAATACTGAGACAAATTTCTAGACAAATGAGCTGCTTGACTTGCACTTTCCTATCTTACAGATGTCACACAAAGACCTGTATACTTCCACTGACAACCCAATTGAACTAATTCCATGAGCACGTCTACTTGCTCCTGGACTAGATCCACTCTTTGATTCACCAGCATAATCCCGGCTCTCAACTGAGAATTAATCTGCCTCTGTGTATCCAGGGCCATAGCCACACTGGCCTGCTGTAGTAGCAGCAGTAGCTGACACTGCAATAGGTGTCAGGATGGCGGCAGTGATACCAAAATCCCTACGTGTCCTAAACAGGGTCATAGCTGATGGTGCCTCCAAATGATATTTCCCTTTTTACACTTCGGGTATAAACCTGGAGTTTGGCTTCTTTGATCCTGATTACCCTGCAGCTGTGGGCATTTACACTTCAGGTGTCCTGGTTGCCTGCACTTAAAGCGCACATTATTATTTGCTGCACCTGTACCGCGAGTCATTTGCATCACAGCAGCAGCTAGCCCTGCATTAGATAAAGGTCCTCCTATTTCCCTACAAATGTTCATATCTAGACCAAACAAAATTTTCTTGTCTTTCTAGCTATAATTTCAAGAGAAAAGCACCTTGTCACTGAGATGTTTCTAAGAAAGACAACTCTTCTTTATCATAGAAGCCAAAAAGCTGCTGGGCCTTTTAAAAGCAGCTTATGCTAACAATCAGTTCCTGGAAAGGTTTTTCCAGCTCAGCTCGACTCTTAGCTACAGGTGTAGGGTAACTTATCAACCTCTGCTGTGCATATTAAGACTGCCTTTAAAACCAAGGTAAACTAGATCAAAGGTTGGATCAAGCAGTTTTAACGATCTTTTCTTTTGAACATGAAACATAGAACACCATAAAACATAGACCACCAATTATTCAAACAACAATTGACACACGTGGACATTGGTGCACCAAGGATAAGACAATAAACAAAGAAAGCAGAACTAAGGGTTTCTCCTGTGGAAGAGAGAAACTCAAGATGTCTCCTGAATTTTCTCTTGTTCCTAGGAGAACTCTGAAACAGCCTTTTCATTCATTTTTGCTGACACAACCCAGAGAGAGAACAACTGCTTTTCAAAACCCTTTTTCTCTCTGATATTCAAGATGGTCCATCTACCTTGTCCTAAAAGCATGTCTTGATCCCATTGTTGCTGTCCGGCTACCTGATTTTAAGCCACATATTCAGCTGAATATTCTATGAAATAGGCTTTCCAATCTAAATATTGGCCAGGTGTTAAGCAGGCCCACACAAGCCTTGTACCCACAAATTTTCAATAGAAGAAATTATACCAATGAAATCCTTGAATTTGCATCAGCTTAGTAACAATTATACAGATTTCTACCAATAGATTATAGCTGTGTAATCAATTTTATCTCTTCTTTCCTGTTCCAATAAAACCATTACTTTTCCCTAGAAAGGCAGTCTAATATTAACCACCTCAGTCCTCAAGTTCAGGGAATTGGGGCACCATCTCTTCATTAACTTCTTCAAGCTGAACATGGGCGTTGAGATATTAGAAGAGGAATGAGTGAAATGGTAAATTGATAAGCCTCTGATGTCTGTTTTAACTGCATCCAGATGGAAGTACAGGGCATCAGTGAACATGCAGGTGATAAGATTCATTCACCAAAGCTGTGTATTCTGTAATATACAAATCTCAAAACAAATTTTAGTATCAAGATAATTATTTTGTTTGATTCTCTGGAATCTAGTCTTCTGGAGGCCTACCTCTGTCATATCTGATCCATATAATTCTGGAAGATATAACTACTACCTTAATGACCTCATCAAAAAACTCATAGAAAACCCTTTTTTCCCAAATTAGCCTTTCCTTAAGCCAGTAACCAGAAAAACCTATACATTGACCTTTTGTCCAGAGGAAAAAATATAACTATACAACTCAAAATCATACCCATTTTAAAAGTTAAATCAATTAACATTATCATTTTTGGACCCTTCGTTCCTTGGCCATCTTAAGATCCTTCCCCGAAACCGAAACCGAAACCTCATCCATGGCCTGTAAGAACTTTTCCAAAGTAGCCTTCTTAAGCTCTACTCCTTTTGATTTTTCTGCTTAACTTGTCCCAAAACCGGGAACTTTATAGTCTCTAAACCGAGAACTTATCCTTGTCCCAGTTACCTGGGAACTTTATAGTCTCTTCTGAGAGCCTGACTTGTCCCACTAACTGGGAACCTACTTTCACTTTCAACTGTCGCTTTCAATTGTCGCTTTCAACTTGTCCCAATACTGGGAACCTATCTTGTCTCCTACCCGAGAACCTAACTTGTCCCACTTACCTGGGAACTTACCCAGTTGACTGTCCTTAAGCCACAAGAAGTTCTGAACACGTCCTGAGAGGTTTCGGTGGAACCCGGGTTTCGGCACCACTTGTCGCTACCCACATCCGACCTTCAGAATAAGGCAATGGCAACCATGTTCTTCTTCAAGCAGTTTATTCAGCTATCCCTGTACAGTGAGTTTCTTCTCTCTCTCTCTCCTTTTTCCCCAGCTCCCGCAGCCCCTCATAAGCATTGCCTTAATCCTATCAGCAGCTGCCACGAAGTCACTGGTGATTGGCCAGTCTCAATGATGCGAGGTGGGGTGATCAGGTAACCACACCTCTCAGCGCATACAACTCCATATATGGAGTTGTCTTTTCTCTCAAGCAATGCCTATGCCAAGCACCACCTTGTAATGGTGAGAGCGGAGCCGCTTCCCACATAAAATGATACATGTATCTAAATGTATCTAATGTAATCAATGTATCTAAATGATACTAAGGTTTAAATTTTAAAAAATAGCTAAGATGCCATGTCAGAGTGGTATCTATATTTTTAACTAACATTGATTTTTATAAGCAGACTTACAAATCTACCATGCAAGAAAGTGAGATATGCAGAAGGAATGAAGTGGGCAAGGAGGAAGGGAGGGGAGGAAGAGAGAGAGGGAGAAAGGGAAAAGAGGAAGTAAAGGGAGGGAGGAGATGGAGAAGAAAAGGAGGAAGTGAGGGGAGGAAGAAAGGGAGGGAGAGAGGGAGGGAAGGGAGGGAAGGAAAAGAAGGAAAGGAGGAAGTGAGGGAGAACAGGGCAAGGGAGGGAAGGATAGGAGGAGGGAGGGAGGAAGTAAGGGAAGGAAGGGGAAGAAAATAAGGAAGAAGGGGAGGGAGGGAATAAAAAGGGAGAGGAATTAGGTCAGAATTCAGGGATTTGCACTAAAATA
Organism: Arvicanthis niloticus; assembly: GCF_011762505.2. Taxonomy (NCBI): domain Eukaryota; kingdom Metazoa; phylum Chordata; class Mammalia; order Rodentia; family Muridae; genus Arvicanthis; species Arvicanthis niloticus. Next base: position 75,847,392 of record NC_047670.1, on the reverse strand, counting down.
CCAGTTCTCTCAAGCTGATGTGAGCCCACCTCACTGTTACATTTCTAAATGTGTATTCTTTCTGAATTAGCTTTTGAGAGTTTCTCTGTGTGGCCCTGATTGCCCTGGAACTCACTTGGACCAGGCTGGTCTCCAAATTACAGAGCCTCTGCCTCCTGAGTGCTGACTGGTATTAAAGGTGTGTGTCACTATGCCTGGGTGCTTTCTTGAAATTTTAATGTATATATTAGAAAGGTATAAGAGGCCAGGCTTGGTGGTTCATGTTTGTTATCCCAGCATTTAAGAGGCTAAGGCATGGGATTGCCACGAAATCAAGGCCAGTTTGGGCTACATAGTGGGAACCTGCCTTTTAAAAAAATGATTTTAATGAGAGAAGATTATTAGAAATAGTTTCCCAATCATGCTTTAATTATAGGACACCTGGGGTGAAACCTGGTTACTCTTTCTGCCACACAGGTGAAAGGACTCTGGGATCTAGACTCTGAATTCAAGGCCTATTGAGAGGAAACATTGTAGCATGTTTTCCAACTCAAGGAGGATTGCAGAAAAAACAACAGACTCCTTTCTCAATGGCACAAACACAGGTGAGACACAGAAGGATATGCAATGGCAAGGCTGGTTGTCATTTCACTGGACTCCAAAGGTGGCTAGCATTCAGATCAGAAGACAATAAGGGGGATTTAGAGGCCCACTGAAATCTAAGGACATTTTTGAACTAGTTCAAGAACATACTCTGCCTGAATCATCTGAGATACAGCACAGAGGTTGTGGACTCTAGCCACAGTGCCTAAATTCAAGGGCCACATGTGTGCAGGAGCCCAGTCCAGAGGCAGAGCAGGGTCAGAGAGGGGAATGGTTGCTGAGAGCAGGCTGCACATAGCCCCAAGAGGCAGTCCTGAGGATTCCTAGAGATATAACTCAACCTGGTAGCTGGCCTTACGAACAGCTGGCTAGGGGTTGGAGAGATGGTATCACAACAAGTAAGAGCATTTACTGCTCCTTCAGAGGACCCAAGTCTGAATCCTAACACAGGGAAGCTCACAGCTGTCTGTAACTCCAGCTTCAGGAAATCTGACACCCCTGACTTCCAAGGCACCGCCACACAAACACAGAGATACAGACACACACAGAGAGAGACCCTATTTTAAAATGGGTTACAGTACTAAACAAAGAATTCTCAACTGAGGAAACTCAAATGGCCAAGAAGCACCTAAGAAATGTTCAACATCCTTAGTCATCAGGGAAATGCAAATCAAAACAACCCTGAGATTCCACCTCACACCAGTCAGAATGGCTAAAATAAAAAATTCAGGTGATAGCAGATGCTGGTGAGGATGTGGAGAAAGAGGAACACTTCTCCACTGCTGGTGGGATTGCAAGCTGATACAACCACTCTGGAAATCAGTCTGGCGGTTCCTCAGAAAATTGGACATAGCATTACCTGAGGACCCAGCAATACTATTCCTGGGCATATACCCAAAAGATGCTCCAATATATAACAAGGACATATGCTCCACTATATTCATAGCAGCCTTATTTATAATAGCCAGAAGCTGGAAAGAACCCAGATATCCTTCAACAGAGGAATGAATACAGAAAATGTGGTACATTTACACAATTGAGTTTTACTCTGCTATTAAAAACAATGAGTTCATGAGATTCTTAGGCAAATGGATGGAACTAGAAAACATCATCCTGAATGAGGTAACCCAATCACAAAAGAACACACATGGTATACACTTACTGATAAGTGGATATTAGCCCAAAAGCTTGCAGAACCCAAGATACAACTCACAGACTACATGGAGCTCATGAAGAAGGAAGACCAAAGTATGGGTGCTTCGGTCCTTCTTAGAAGGAGTAACAAAATACTCACGGGAGCAAATACAGAGATCCTTTTTTAAAAAGAAGAGTCCTAATTAATTATTATTATGATTAATTATGATCATAATACTGATTATGATCATAATTAATTATGGTCATAATTAATATTGATCATAATTAATAATATTAGTTATGATCATAATACCACATTTTGCTCAAGAAACTTTTACATGAACTGTAGCATATACACATATAAAACAGATACACAAGTCAAACTTTTAGTGATACTAAATCATAATTATAATCACTAATTAATTCCCAAAGGAAGTGGGAGAAAAGACTGCAGTGTCTCTCTACAGACCTGGTAGCTGCAGGGACAGTCACTCGTACCCAGGTCTGCAGAAGCAGCTAGTCACTTGTCCCCAGGGCCACCCCTTGCTGTTCCTCATTACCCTCAGCTTTCATCTTCACATCTGCAGCCCTCTTTGGCAACATTTTTCAGCTGAGTCTTAGCTCACCTCACACTGAAGCCTGCTTGTGCTTCTTGAGCCATCTGTGCCTTAGTCTCCATGGGGGAGCACCCAGCTTGTTCTTGGCCAAGAAGCAGGGTCTCTATCAGCCTCTGTGCATGCTGCAGGTGCTTCAAGTCAAACTCACCCTGAAGCTGATGGAGGTTGCAGCTGTTGTCAATGAAAGCTGTTGAGAGGCCATGACCCCAAAGATGGATGGAGCTCCCTTTGCATCAGAAAGCAAGGCTAAGACCGGAAAGCCTCTCCTTTATTAGGACTTAAACTTTCCCCAATGGTGACCACATTTTGCTCAAGAAACTTTTACATGAACTGTAGCATATACACATATAAAACAGATACACAAGTCAAACTTTTAGTGATACTAAATCATAAAGAAAATATATTTTAAAAATGATTCTGTGGCACACGTTGTTTCACCATTGATTAAATGATACTGCAGAATACACATTGTATTACCATTTATTAAAGATAAGCTAAATTTGCATACTGAGTTGAACACACTTGTTAATTTTGGCATGAATGAAATCATGGCTGGATATATATATATATATATATATATATATATATATATATATATATTCACAGAAGCATGTTTAGGGATTTTGAGAAATTGTTATAAATTCTGTCCTAAATCAAGCCAAATATAATTGAATTTTTTTAATAGAATGTCAGCCAAACACCAATTTTTTAAATCAGATATTCTAACAATATAATCCAAAGGTACATTAATTTGATATTTCCATGCTGAGAAATGGTGGTAGGGAAATACTGAAAGTCTCTGTTTTCTATAATTAAACCATTTGTGTAAGAGCAGAAAACTCTGTAGGCCAGCAAGACACCATAATCGCTGACATACAGCAGTCTCAGTCTGCAGTTACCTCAGGCATGTTGGTGTTGTGTGGCAGGTAGCATCACCAATGAGAGAGCACAAACTGTGCATGTGTGTGTGTTTGTGTATGTCTGTATATGTGTGTATATGTGTATGTATGTGCATATGCGTGTATGTGTGTATGTGTTTGTGCATATATATATGCATGTGTGTATGTGTGTATATGTATGTATATGAATGTGCATATACGTATGTGTATATATGCATATGGGCATATGTAGGTATGTGTGTGTGTATTTCTGTGTGTGCCTGTGTCTGTGTGTGCGCATGCCAAGGCTACAGTGAAGCTGCCTGATGCAACATTGGGCACTGCCAGGAATACCTAGGATTCATTATGCATTTGAGTTTTGAGTTAATATTCAGTCACTGCACATACAGAACCCTCTTGCTGTTGACAAGTCTCTCTCTCTCTCTTTCTCTCTCTCTCTCTCTCTCTCTCTCTCTCTCTCTCTCTCTCTCTCTCCCCACTCTCGATGTGTCCCCAGCATATTTTTTATTGAAAATAGATTTTTCTCCTCACCTAATATATCCTGACTAGTTTCTCCCCCCTCTAGCCCTCCCCCCCCCACTACAGTGGCACCCAACGTAGGGCACGAACCCACAACCCTGAGATTAAGAGTCTTATGCTCTACCACTGAGTGACAAACTAACATGTTGAGCAAGAATTCACTAGAAATTTAAGATTATTAACCTGAGAGTTAGAGTTGTATTTTTTTTAAATTTTAAAAAGTGAGTCTCTGAGTATTGCTAAATGAGTCACATGATTCAAGCGCACCAACCTTGAAACAAAGAAACTGCTAGCAGGCTGAGGTCCCCTGCTGTGGGGAATCACAGGCTGCTTTTTGTTAAGAAATGAATGAAGTTGCCTGCTTTTTAGGGCAGAGAGATTTGAACTGTGAATTTAAATTGGGATTATTTGTTTTTAGGATAGATTTAAAAACAGATTTGTCCAAATCACATGAGGAATTTTGCCCCAGTTTTGGAAGGAAGATGGGGAAATTTTGTCTGTGCCACCAGGTAGAAAGGCCTACAGACAGGTGGTATAACAAGTTGGTTTCTCTGAGTCAGAGAGCTGGAGTATGAAAAAGCTAATGATTTAACTGTGAATTAATAATATAGAGATTATTTGCTTTTAGGAAAGATTTATAAACAGATTTTTCCAAATCATGTTCAGAACTAAAATAAGGAAAATTAGTCATTGACTCCAGGGTAGAGAATGCAGTGATAATCTTTGCCTGCTATGTACAGATATTAAAATAAATGTCTGTGGCTCCAGGCGGAAAGCCAAACAGATATAGATAGATGGTAAAACAAGATGGCTGCTCTAGATAGAGAGCCAAACAGTAAGATGGTATGGAGATTGCTTTATATGCCTCACAGGATACTCTAATTCCGTCTAATGTGGGCTCCTCGGAAATTCTGTGTTTAAATCCTGCTTTGACTAGCTGCCTGTTTATAAGCACTATAGATAGAAGTGTGAATCAATTGTTTTAAAGATGGTATAAAGATATATTGCTTTAATACGCCTCACAGGATACTCAAATTCTGTCTAATGTAGGCTCCACAGTAATCTTGGCTTTTTTGTCCTGCTTGGCAAAATAGGGAAGGCCTAAGAATACACATACAGTACTTTAGTTACTTCATTTGCTTTGGATTGTTTTAATTTTCAAAATGAGTGTGATTTTTGAGTTTTGTGGTTATATTATTTCTCTGGGAGAGAGGTCTAAATAATGGGTTTTCTGATTACTGGCTCAAGGATATGCTGATTTGGGAATAAGTTTTAATCTTTGTGTTTTTAGAAAAGTTGATTAAGGAATTTACACTTTCCAGAGTTACATGGATCATAAATGATGAAGGAAGTGCTCCAGAGTCTAGATTCCAGAGAATCAAACAAAAAATTATCTTGATGATACTAAAATTTGTTTTGAGATTTGTATATTACAGATATACAGCCTTGGTGAATCTCCTTGTCAGGCTGAAATGATCTGCTTCAGGTCAACTAACTCCCTTAGTTACCCTTCCTCCTGCCCTTCTTCAAAATATCTCAACACTCAGATCCAGCTTGAAGAAGTTATGAGAAGTTGGCATCCCAATTGTTTGGGGTTTGGATGTTAGAGGAGGTTATTATTAGCTTGTCTTTCTAGGGAATTTAGAAATGGTCTTTATTGGAACAGGGAGAAATGGTTAGAATTGATTACATAGTCATAATCTATTGGTAGAAATCTTTATAATTGTTACTAAGCTGAAGTCATAATTTCTTATTTTGGTACAGAATTTATTTTTGATGAAAAATCAAGGGTTTCATTGGTATAAATTTCTTCTACTGTTACAAAATTTTGTAAGTACAAGGCTTAGACTCAATCCTTCTTAACTTTTTCTGAACCGATCTGTTTAGCCTGTGAGTTAAGGAGCAGATAGCAAACTCATGGTCCTGAGTTAACTAAAAAGGTGGTTTTGAGATATTTCAATTAGAAAATGGCTGAGAGTAGTCAAGCCTTAACAGTTCAGAGATGTTTTGGGTAGATAGAGCCTTCAAAGGCATCAGAAGTCCACAGAATATGATGTTTATGGACAATTTTTAATTAAAGATCATTTGACTAGAGACCTATCTGTTCCTGACAGCACCCCTTTCTTGGATTCAAAGAAGAAATTGAGCATCAATGAAGTTGTTCCAGTTGTAGTGAGACAGCCACTAGGCAAGAATTGCCTCAATTCATCTACAGACAAAATACTGTCTAGGAAAAGAACATACTATGCGGAGTAGTTGACTGATTTTCTCTGCCTAGACAGGGTAATCATTCTTTATAAATTCTGCATTACTAGGTCTGTCAGATGATCCTGGACCAGAGGCTGAAGACTGGATGCTCCAACATTTTGAAGTGTAAGGAACTGTTCAGGTGATCAGTGGTCTATATAAATTGACTAAGTTTTGGAAGCTATGCTTTGTGCTTTCAATATTTCAGTTAATTCAGTCATTCTTGGATTTCTGACGGGGTTGAAGATTTATAGTCTCATAGCCAACCCAGGCTATGTACACTGAGAAAACAGATTTGAGAGGATGGTTTTCAGATGATATACAATCTAAAACCAGAACATGAGTCAGGTGTAATATTATAAGTCTTTTACTTAGGATAGATGACAGAGGTTCTATTTAATTGACAAAAATAATAGACTAGGTGTTAGGTCTATCTTATACTTTATAAATTACAAAATGGTAATAGTTGTGCTCAATTTATATCTGAGATAAAAGAGTATTTTAATTGGACAGAAAGGGAGAAGTGTTGTGGATAACCCTGGTCTTTTGATGCTAATTCTGCTTTCCCAGGAGGGGCTGTAGGCAAGGAGTGAATCACCTATAGGTGACTTCTTGTGAACCTTCTGTCCACCTTAATTTGTTTAAAAAAAAAAAAAAAGGCTAGAGCCAGTGATTGGACAGGAAAGAGGGAAGCAGAGCTAGGGGTTTGGAGGAGAAGAAGGAGGAAAGAGAACCCAAGGAATGGGGGAGAAAGGCAAAATGGCTGCAGACGTGTGCCTGCGTGTCTCTAGCAGGCTCAGGTAGTTATTCTTATCAAAAGGTTAGATAATTGGGATAACAATTCTAAACTGTTTGTGCTTCTTGTGATTTGAGTATTTGCTGATATATAAATCCATTGGTTAACTTTAAGCATTAAGAGTCTTATTTCTACCGGGTACTGGGAATTGTGATATCTACTGCAAGGATGGCGGTTATTGTCTGGGGTTAAGCTGAGCACTGTGGAAGTAGCAGAGTCAGCCCAGGGTCCATGCCTAGAGCCATGGAGGCTGCAGAGTTGGCCAGTGGAGGCAGCAGCCATGCCAACAACTCGTGGGCCCAGGGCTGGCGCCACTGAGGTGGCCAGCCAGTGCCGCCATTAGTGCGGGAACTTAGAGCCATCAGCCAATTGGCTGCCATCTTTTCCAATACCTCCCACTACAAGTTGTAATTTTGGACAGGAAAAAAACTAAGTACAGCTTAGACTCAAAGATTTCTATCTTTCCTTTCCTTGTCTCTATCCTTCTTTCTTAGGTAAAGGGAAGGGTCTTGAAAGGAAAAAAGGGAGGATACAGTAATCTTATAAGAAATTAGAGCCGGGCGGTGGTGGCACACTCCCTTAATCCCAGCACTTGGGAGGCAGAGGCAGGTGGATTTCTGAGTTCGAGGCCAGCCTAGTCTACAGAGTGAGTTCCAGGACAGCCAGGGCTACACAGAGAAACCCTGTCTCAAACAAACAAACAAACAAACAAACAAAAAACCAAACAACAACAACAAAAAAGAAATTAGCTATATGGGGATAGATTGTTAAATTTACTCTTAAGCAAAGCATTTACATTTGTAGAAATCCTTATATTTTGATGCATATTTGAAGTTATATTCTCTTATTTATGAGACATGTCTGCTCCTGACCGTGTGCCCATTCCACTTCAAAGACAATTTGGAGCATCAATACCTCCAGGCAGAGTTACTTCATTGTGGCAAGCTAGCCACCAGGCAAGAAATGCCCCAATTTCATCTGCAGACAAAATGCTGTCCCAAAAGGACAAACGGACACAGGAAGTTGACTGCTAAACTCTGCCAAGGGATAACTTGTACACCATCAGAAAAGATATTCCCAAGCTTATGTGACCCGGCAGCTGAGATCAAGAAGCAACTGTGCTGGGGGGGAGTATCCTATCCTGGCCTGAGCATGAGCCAACAACTGACTCAGGAATAACTGCTAAGGGTGGGAGAGCTCCAGGGAGAGGCCATGTAGTTCCCACACCTAGGAAACAAGCTGATTAACAAGATACAGCCAGTCTAATTAATGGTCCCAGCATTCAAGCAAAACCCATCCTAGTAGATGACAGCTATGGCTCACAGGCTGGGCAGCACAGCAGGAGATCCAAGGACTATGGTTACCCATGGCAACTGACTAGAAAGGAAGAGATTGGGCCAGAATGCATGAGAAATGTGTCACTAACTGATAGAGATTCTGGGAAAATTATACCAAAGCAAGAAGAGAGAACAACGGAACACAAAGTCCTGTCTCTGAGAGGGGAGGAAAGCAATCTTCTCTGAATGTCCATCACTCTCACTATGGGCATGCTACAGTATAAGGAAGTGCAGAATTCATTGGTAATCCTAGAAAACGGTACTCAAGGGCTGGAGTGACAGTACAGTGGGCAATGAATTTGTCACGTAAGTGTAAGGAATTTGAATCCCCAGAATTCATGTGAAGCTGAACATAATAGTAGACATCTTGTTGCTACTATGCCCAGCTTCACATGACTTCTAGGGAAGAACAAGCTGGAAGGGTTGGAGGACTCCCTGAAGAAGGCCAAGCAGACACGGACAGGCTGCTGAAGGAGTACCAGGAGCTCATGAATGTCAAGCTGGCCCTGGATGTGGAGATCGCCACCTACAGGAAGCTGCTGGAAAGTGAGACACACAGGTAGATAACTGCAGGTAGATGTGTGTGTGGGGGGGGGGGGGGGGGGGCGGGGGGTGAGAGACCATATAGTCACGTGACAGATCCAGGGAAATCAGACTCCGGAGACCAGCATCCAGGTGCAGATCTGAGTTTATTGAGCAGTGCATAAGATTATATACAGTGTTCAAGTCAATCCCAAGCCCCTAAATCCTGGGCCAATCGTATCTTGCCATCCTGTCACCATGCTCCAATGAAAGCCCCGCCTGATGAGGTAACTCAGAAGGTTGGGGGCGGGGGTGGGTGGGTGGAAGCATGACCACTTGTGAGGACTTTGGTGAAGACTGCGGAAGCAGCCACCTTCCTGGTCTCCATTCTCTTTTGCTGTCTCACCGGTGTTCCAGAAGCCATCTTAGATCTAATGCCATGCTCAGGACTCTTGCAGGGGTCATCAGAGCCTGTGGCACCTCACTCTCCATCTCACTTTTTCCTTCTCAAGGTTGACCTCCACATCCCCAATAGTGCCAGGTATTGAGCAGAAGGTGAGGCAGCACTAGCTGTGACCACAATGGTCCCTTCAAGAAACTCCTTAGCAGGGGATTCTCTATGAACCTTCACCATATTGAGGGGTCCCATTGGGGCTGAGGTGATGCCTGCCTAGTTCTCACCTGCTGCTTTCCTCTCCTAGGTTGAATGGTGAAGGCGTTCATCTGTAAGTACTCTGCTTGCCAGCCTCCCCTTCTCCTGCCCTTGTGACTGGATCAGCTGATCACAGTGTGCTCACCATGTCTGTGGTGTCCTTTCCCTCCTTCACAGCTGTGGTGCAGTCCACCGTGTCCAGTGGCTATGGCAGCGCAGGTGGTGCCAGCAGCAGCTTAGGCCTGGGAGGAGGCAGCAGCTATTCCTATGGCAGTAGCCATGGCCTTGGAGGTGGCTTCAGTGCTGGCAGTGGCAGAGTCATTGGAAGTGGCCTCAGCTCTTCTGGTGGCAGCTCTTCCACCATCAGATACACCACTACCTTCTCCAGCAGGAAGAGCTACAGACAGTGAATTCCCTGTCACCAAGAGCTTGTCCCTGGTCCCAGACACCATGGCTGCAGAACCCTGTGCTCAGAGCCCTTGGCTCAGGGGCTTCTCCTCACTTGCCTCTCAGCTCTGCTCTTTCCTTGGGGATGAGGAGATTATGTGCCTTCACTATTTCTCTGTTATCCTCTCCATCGCCAGCTCTTGTCAGGCCGCATGGCTCCCGTCTATGAGTCTGCTGTCTATCTGAGAACGGTCCGTCATATGCTTTCAAGGAGTGAAAACCGTCTGCCGTGCAGAGTCCTCCTTGACACTCCTAGCTCTTCTGCCCATGGAGGTCTGCTGTTTGTTGGTTCCATCAATTCCCTTTGACCTTGCCACTGCCATCACCAGAGCTTTGTGTACGCAGTAGGACCTCAAGTCCTTGTTGACGTACGGTGCTTTCTGGTTGTTTTGTTGCCGTTGCTGTTGAGCACCCCTGAGTATAACATCATCATTCTGTGTTGTGAAACACAATTCTCTCCACTTCTTTTTGCCTCCAAGGAAGCCCATGGGAAAAAAAAATACTGATTTCTGTGCCTTGATCTTGTACTCAGTTACATCTTAAAGATGAGACCGGGGGGGGGGGGGGGGGGGGGGGGGGGGGGGGGGGGGGAGGGGAGACCTAGCTTCAGAAAAGTACCTTGACAAGTCAGCAGGCAGGGCTGGCTCCCAGGGCTGAGGACTGAGGAATCTATGCTGGAATTTCCCTCTATGGGGAGGCTTAGTCCTAACTATGCACTGGGCTCTCAGTCACCTCCCTCTTTGGCCAGTGTCTTTCCCCTCCAGCCTTCCATACCTTGCTTGCCCCCTGCTGGAGATAGAGCTGGCCTAGGAGAGTAAGAGAGGACTTAGGGAACAGGCTTATCACCTGACAAGGCCATCAGTGATAACATCAGCTGGTGACAGACACACCTACACATCATGGGTGAAGGCCAAGCAATGCTTACTCTACAGCTTGGTGACTCCAGCCAGCAGTGGGAGGGTGATAAATTACTACTCTCTCTTCCCTCGGCACTGGACTCTAGCCAAGCTTTATTTTTCTGTCATCTTCCAAGAGTTCTTTTGTACCTCTGAAACCACAATCCCCTTTTCTGACCCTTCTTTGTTCTTTGGTGATAAGAAGTAAAACATGTCTGTCATCGGCTCCTGTTTCCCTGTTACTTTGTCTCTGAAACTATCTTTGAAACCTCATTACTCGATTTTCTGTATCTTTAGGAACTTAGCAGTTCAGCAGTCACTCATAAACACAATTTAAGGCTGCCTGTGGCTCAGCAAGGCCTTGGACATTGAAGAACAACTTACAATAAGGTCGGCACATTCCTGAATGCATGTTGAACTTAATTGACTTCTGCAATTTCCTTTAAAAAAAAAAACTTCCCTGTAAATTCTAGAATTATGGGCATAAACACACACATGCCATTATTACTATACCACACAGACCAAGGGGCAAGAGGGTAAAAAGTATGTGGTGTGTGAACATGGTAGGTTCAACTTCAAAAAGACCAAGTGGGCACTGGCATCTTTAAGAAGACATTTGGGAAAATGCCATTATGTTTCCCTAACATCATCAGGACAGAGAACGTAGGTGTTCTCAAAACAAACCAAACAACAAACTGGCCAGAATCACAGTCCCTTGGCCATTCCAAAAATCTCTACAACATCTCTAAATAGACAGTCTTCCCCTGTGTCGTGCCAGAACATAGAAACCCTTTGATACTTCAATGAATTTTTCCTTAAGGTAGTCCCTGGTTGGTTGCCACAGCAACAACAAAAAAACCACAGTGGATTCTGTCACAACTGCCTCCCCCGTTCCTCATGCCTATGATTTCCCAATCCATTCGTCATTTTTCATTAGTCTCTGAGCTCATTCGAGGTTGCCCAACTCTTGCTTAATAAGGTGGTGCTCAGGGTGAATGTGAGGCACACTCAACTGTTTCCTTTAAGAGGAATTTGTCTCTTGTTGGCTTGTTGGGGGCACATGCAGAGCATGCACAGGCAGGGATCATGCGGAGAGCACTGGAGCCCTGCCCACGGGCCACCTGTCATTTTACCACTTTCCATGAAGAAGAAGACCAGTGTCCAAATGGCCCAGATGTGAACTTGTCTGTTCAACATGTTTCCTCCCCTCTGAGTCCAGTGGCATATCTGTTTCACACTCTGGAGTTGCATGTCAATCAACTACACACCAATTGCACATCAAGAGAGCTGACTAACTTAAAAGGTCCTCAACCAAGTTCCTCTTCAAGGACATTAACTCTGTTGTGCTGATGAGTCACGAGCCTAAGCTATCCCTCTGCATCTTGGCTTTGGGGTTCATAGCCTCTGAAAGGAGAACAGACATGGTTCCCCCTCTCCAGGCACTTTTAGTCAATCATTCCCAGTTTCTGACATCAGTGTCATGATTGTCTTCATGATCAGAATTCCTGATGATTCCAACACCTCACCTGGGTGTCATGCAGTCCAAAGGGGCAATGATTCTTAGCACAGTTCTGAGTGTTTTATGAGATCAGCCTTCTTAGAAAACATGAAAAGCACAGTTACGAGTCCAGGTCCACTCAGGTGAGTGGTACTCCATGGAGCTGTGACACAGAAAGGAAGGCTGGGTAAACATTCAGCAAGTAAACACAGACCCATCCTCAGGGTCTTGGGCAAGTTAATTCTGCAGTTCTGGCTTTATTTAAACCAAGCTAGCCTAGCCATCACCAAGCTTTTCTCCTGTGTCCAGACACCAAGTCATGTCTTTCTCTTGTGTGTGCCCAAAAGGTAACATATGGGGCCGCTGGGTAGAACAAGGCTCATCTGAAGTCCTCAAGGCCCATTCAGAAACTAGCCAAAACATTCACTATCTAAATATTATGTTTTCTAATTATCTCATATACCCTTGCATGTGACTACTGTTTTCTGTATGACCCTCTAGTCTACCGCATAGCCCAGGAAGCCACAATAGAGTGGGAACCACAGAAAAATGTCACCTTCCATCATGGCACAGGATGGAAACCACTGTGCTAGGGACAGAAGATAGTAGCCCTGGATCCCATTTTTACTTTCAACTTCCTCCAGGACACTGGGACTCATTCTTTTCACTCATAAAGCATGGGGCTTCCAAGGAGGGGGTGCTCCCTCCAGGGATCTCAGAGCTTCCATGCATCCTGGACCTACCCTTAGAGGGACATCCTACCACTACCAAACCAATACAATCAACTGCCCAAGTGCCTTCAAAAGAAAGCAGACAAGTTGTCTAAAGAAGTCTGAGACTTTCTTTCCTGTTATAATCACACCCCACAAAAGAACAATCACAGGTTTATTAAAAAATAAACACTTAGCTATAATTCACCCTATATCTAACAAAGATATAATAGCTATGAAAGAAATTGTAAATATAACAAAAGAAAAGAAGAATAGAGGAGTGTGTAAAGAATAAATCTAAAAATGGCATTAGCAGATCCTAACCAAATGAAAGAAGTGCAAAATGAGTGTACAGTGTGGCAGAGAACAGTACCCTCACAGGTGTCCATTATCTCTTAAAAGTGTAAATGAACAGAAACACAGCATGTTGGAAGGATCAGATCTGAAGTGTCTCTCTGAGGTAAGTAGGGTCAGAGGAGTGGAGAAAGCAAGGAGGACCCAGTTTCCAGGTTCTCAAAGTTCATGAATAGAATGCTAAGGCAGAACCTGCCAGGCAATCAGGATGAGGTGACTGCTTTGAGATTTCCTCCCCAGCTGTGACACACACACACACTCACACACACACACACACACACCAGGCTCAGTAGCCACCTCCACACCAGTTGTGTCAACAGCGTCCCTCAGTGCAGCAGTATCGCCCAGCCCACCCAAACTGTTTGCCTACAGGCTATGTCTCCACACCAGTGCTCAGCACTCCAGGATTCTATACAACGTACTCCTTGTCCTTTGGAGGACTTCTGGGTCTCCGCCTCCAGCCAGAGCAGCACCTCACTCATGTCTCTCTTTCCTCCCTCACTGTTTCTTCCCGTAGCCTCCTGACAGGAGCCAGAGAGACTTAGTGGATGAGACAGCCCATCCTGGGGACAAAAAAAGACCCCTGAAGTGGTTGGAGGTCAATGGCCAAGATATATTTCAAATCCAACTTGTCTGGATCTCCCCCCCCCCCCCCCCCCCCCCCCCCCCCCCCCCCCCCCCGCCTATGAGATGATGGCATCTCATCTCCCTCCTCCTCCAGAAAGGGAACTAATTAATGGTGTGTCACAGACAACACAGAGTTTGTTTCTCTGTAGTCTACAGGACTAAGGGAGGCTTAAGCATATGAGGGACAACAGAAAGAAAGAAACAAAGAAACAAAAAGAAACAAAGAAATAAGGAAGCAAACAAAAGAAAGAAAGAAAGAAACAAACAAAGAGAACTAAGTAGCTTGCTGCCAAGTGGTTGGATGATTGATAACAGGTTTGTCACCTCTGTGACCCCAAGATTCCTCATCTGTATAGCTTCTCCAGGCTCTAAAAAACCAATTCTGTTCCTTTGTTTTATTTGTTTGCTGCTGTGCCCAGTCACCAGCATGTCTCCATGTAGTGTTGTCAGGTGAGTTAATGCTAAGATGTGTGTGTCTGCAGACCTTTGAATTAGTACCTTCTCTGGGTGTATCTGATGCTCTTGGTCATGGAGGAAGGCATGTCTTGTTTCTTAGAAGTATGAATTCAGATGGAAAGCCTGTGCCATTTTGCTAGTAAAACTGCCTGGGAGAATCTCAAGGACTCTGCATTCACCATCACCCAGGCCACAGGAAAAGCCCATGGGAAGGAGTCAACAATGAGTAGACACATAGGCTCGTGTCTCAGGTCTTGAGTTTTATCAGAACACTGAGGTTGACTGACAGAGCATGAAACACATGTGGCCAGCCATGACAGTTGCTGCCTTACTGGCTTACCCCAAGCTCTGCCTCCCATGACTATAACAGTGAGCAGTCAGCACATGATAGGTGCTGTTTAGCACATGATAGGTATGGTTGGGAGAAGAGATTCAGGGCAATGGGGTAGGCTGTGCCTATGGTTTGGGTCTTATGATGCTTCCAGAATGGCCTGCTCTAGGGAGGAAGCCATTCCTCCTGGTCCAATTGCATTCTGACCAGGCTTCTCCTCTGCCATGGCCTGACTGAAAGCCAAAGCTCTCAGGTACAACTCTTTACCCTTTGAAGGCCTGTCTCAGTGGTTGCCGGGATACTACTGATGGGATCAACACTCTGCCAAGGGCCTTAAGTTCCACCGAGGATATGGCAGTCAGCCTGAGCCAGAGGGACAAGTATGAAGCAAACAACAGGGTCCAGCATCTCAGGTTTGGATTCCAGAACACACAGTGTCCTTAGGAGAAGCACACCCCAGTCCACAAGAAAAGTCCAGATAAGCCTAGTAACATGGCCAGAGAGCAGAAGGAATCCGTGCACCTCCTCTCTGTCCCCCCTCTTCCATCAGATGAACTCTTGCTGCTGTTCTGTCAAAGGATCTGAGGAGACACATCTTGGGGAAGAAACACCCCAAGCCCCAGAGATATACAACACCCCAACGGCTAGAAGCCCAATACATGAAAACTCAAGTGTTCCATAGGACAGGTCAAAAGGAAGTTAGCACATAGCTCCGGCTTATCCAAGGCTTCTTGGAGGTTAGTGTTCAGTTAATAGCAAAGGAAGTTAGAAAGTCGTGTCAGGGGCCTGGGACACAGTTCGTGTGTTATCACAGAATCATGAAGGCTTGAGTTTAATCCCCAGAATCCCCACATGAGAAAGACCAATATGGAGGCTCCTGCTTATAATTCTAGCACAGGGAAGTAGGGACAAGTGGACCCCTGGAGCTTGCTGGCCAGCAAGCCTAGCCTAACCAGTGAGTACCAGCTCCCAGTGAGAGACCTTGTTTGAAAAAATAAGGTGACTGGCTCCCAAAGGACAACATCCAAGGTTGACCTCTGACCTCCACATGCTCATACACACACATACACTTGCACATGTGTTTTACACGCAAATAAATAAATACCTCCAACAAACTCCCTTAGTAGAAATCAAAGAAGAAAAGTATTAAGAGAGGGTAGGAGCTTCAGGGAAGAAATTAGAGCAAACTCCTCTTCCCTTTTCTTCTATCACAATGACCAACTTTTGGTATTTGGTTTTTACTAAGCTCTATTTTTAAAATAAAATCTGTTCCCTATTAAAAAAAAAAAAAGAGTAGGTAGGAGCGGAGGAGTGTGAGGCGTGGTCATGGTCAAGATACATTTTATACATGAATGAAATATGTATGAATATAATATGAATATATATACACAATATGAATATGTATATACACAATATGAATATGTATATATATGAATAAAATAAGTATGAATACAAAGAATAAATAAAGACACTACTTTACTAAAAGAGCCACAATGTTGAGGTTTTATAGGGGACAGGCTTAGCATGAGCAAGGCTTCCAACACAACAAAAATAAAAACAGATAACGGGATAAAGGTGTATGTCTGGGATGGTGGCTATCCTAGGTGCTCACCATCAACTCAAGAAAAGGTCTCAGTGAAAAGTCACAGAAGAGGCCTGAGGTGTGAAGGAAGAGATTCACCTGCCTCAGTTCAGTTTCTAATGTAAGTGAGTGAGGCTACCTAGCTTGAGCAGTCACCACATTGGTGGGAAAGTGAGAGAAGGAAGAAGGAAGAGTGACTGAATTACCCCAAAGAAGAGGTGGTTGTGGGTGGGAAACAATAAGGCTACAGTAACTGAAAAGGGGGCACCAGGAGAGCACGTGAGAAAGGAGTGACCAAAAGAGCAGCCAAGATGACAACCTTGAGTTGCCATAGGCAGCTCAGAGGGAAGGTGCAAGCCATCTGCTTTGCATTCCTTCCTGAGGGTAGGTCCCATGCTGGGTGCCTGCCTTTGTTCTGCAGAAGGGTCTAAGTGCTCAGAAGTCAAAGCAGCCCTTCCTCTGGGAGCCAGATTATCACACACAGAGAAGCAAAGAACACAAAGCTGTTTATTTTTTTCTACGGGCCAAGACCAGCATGCACCAGCTGAGCCAGACTTAGGTACACTGGCAACAGAGTAACAACCCATGCTCTGCTTTGCCCGGTGTCAACAAAAGCTGTGATTCACAGGCTCCCTGTAGAAACAAGGAGTTTCCAAACCCAACAAGAGGAGAGGCCCATATCTTGGTCAGAGTCCCAGGTAGCAGATGGCTCCCAGGACAGAGATCAGCCCTCTGAGTGCCAAGCTGCCATTCCAGGCAGGTGAGAACATCAGCCAAGCACTGTGGGGCCCCCAGAAGACCATGGCACCTGTCGCTGTTTCCCACAACCGGGCTGTATCAGTCTATCTCTAAATGAGCTGTTATGAGTCTTGTTTCCTTATCCAAATATGGAGTGCGAGCACCTGGCTATCATTTCCTCTTACACTCGCCCGCAAATCATGGCAGGAAGCAAGCAAACAAGCAAGACCCAGGAGGACGAACCATCTGCCACACCCCTCATAGCAGAGACAGGGAGAGGGATACGGGAAGAAAGAGAGGATGAGAGACACTGGAAACAACCTATACATCCATGCCCTGGTGCAGAACATGAGGCAGTCAAGGTGAATGAGAGGTCAACAACATGGCTCTGAGAAAAAGTACTTGCTCTGCAAGCCTGATGACCCGACGACCTGAGTTCCATCCCTGGATCCAGTAGTCAAAGGAGAGAACTCTTGAAAATTGTTATTTGATCTCCACATATGTGCTAATATGTGTGTACAGCGCACACACACTAATAATAATAAAGTAATAATAATAATAATAGAATAAGGGCTTCTGCAGTATCGGTTAACACTATTTTGATGAGAGAAATAAGAGTTGGGGATACAGACCTTCAGAATGGGATAGTCTGGGAGATATCCAGAAGAAGATAGCCTCAAAGATAGTGTTACTGTGTATTCATTTTGTTCAAAGTTACCCAGCATGCTTCAGTTTTGTCTTCCCAACAGGACCATGAGCTTATTGATAATAGATCAAGAATGCATGTTACATTTCTTTCCAGTCCTCACAGGACTCGCTCTAGGATGGACATGTGGCCAGCCGTTCAGTGATACCTGTATTATCTGCAGGAGACTGACACAGTGGGCATATTCTTTGCATTTATAAGGCTGAGCCACTGTGAAAGCATTTTTCATACATGAATACTCTCCATAAACTCGTTTCACAGAGACACACTGAGCCTCAGGAAAGTCTATCACAAGTACAGGGACCCATG
The DNA here is from genome assembly GCF_011762505.2 of Arvicanthis niloticus. NCBI lineage: Eukaryota > Metazoa > Chordata > Mammalia > Rodentia > Muridae > Arvicanthis > Arvicanthis niloticus. Next base: position 75,829,433 of record NC_047670.1, on the reverse strand, counting down.
GCTAGCCACTAGAGGAGTTGGAATCCAAACCCAAGTCTTTCTGTTCCCACTCCTGTCCACAGAAGACAGAATGACAAATGGCCTTCAAAGGCAAAGATCGGCACAGACATGATATCCATGCGTGTGCATAGGGACACACGTGCTCCAGGAAGTCGCATGTGATACTCAGCAGGCATGGATGATTTAGAGCAAATTAAAGGGCCACTTATGCTTGTGGAAGCCTAAGGAAGATGAACACAGACTTGGAGGACCAGCCTGATGTGGTTGGGGGAGGCTGGGGTAACTGCTGAGAAAATGCTCCTGTGTCAGAAACACAGGAAGGAACAGGAGACAGTGTAGCAGCCGCTTGTGTTGACACAAGATGTTTGGACTAGAGGGAGTTGGTCCTGGGCCTAAGAAAGCGGTTCAAAAATGAGGCAGTGTTTTTGACTCCATTAGAAGATGCATGGTTAGGACATGACTAAAAGCAATTAAGTTTATTCTCACTGGTCTGCTGATCAAGTTACAACTAGAAAGAAGTTTCCACGTGGGGGAGGGGGAGAGGGAGGCAGCAAACCAACCAACCGGTGGCTTTTTTTTTTTTTAATGCCATTTTCTGCGGGGTACTCAGGGTGACCTCAGGGCTGGCAGATGCCTAGGGGATGCCATCAGCAGGAGCCTCTTCATTAATCAAGCCCCGCCCTTTGGGGGAGGCCCATAAAAGCTAAAGGACCTGTACCTACCTAACCGCCTGGCTTCTCTATCCCCCTCACGCATCTACCTCGGAGCTCCTGTGCTGCCTTCTTTGCCCACCATGTCTCGGCAGTCCACCATCACCTTCCACTCCGGCAGCCGCAGGGGCTTCAGCACAGCCTCGGCCACCACGCCTACCGCTGGACGCTCCCGCTTCAGCTCCGTGTCTGTGGCCCGCTCCTCAGGAAACAGTGGGGGACTGGGCAGGATCAGTGGTATTGGTTCTGGCTTTGGGAGCCGCAGCCTCTACAACCTGGGAGGGACCAGGCGTGTCTCCGTTGGTGGATATGCTGGCAGTGGCTTCAGGGGTGGCTTTGGTGGCAGGGCTAGCAGTGGCTTTGGGGGCAGCAGTGGCTTTGGTTATGGAGGTGGCATTGGAGGGGGCTTTGGTGGCCCTGGTTTCTCTGTCTGTCCCTCTGGAGGCATTCAAGAAGTTACTGTCAACCAGAGCCTCCTGACTCCCCTCAACCTGCAAATCGACCCCACAATCCAGCGGGTTCGGAAAGAAGAGCGGGAACAGATCAAGACACTGAACAACAAGTTTGCCTCCTTCATTGACAAGGTGGGGCCTGTGCTCACCATCCAAGTTCCCAGTGCATGGAGTAACTAGGTTGGGGTGGCTCATCTTTGGAGATAGCAACAATGTGGGGTCACAAAGAGAACCAACCAATACCAGCCATGGACAGAGACATTTTCAAGTCAGGCCATCTGGCCCACAGGACCTTGTAGAGATGCCTCCTCCTCCTCTATGGGAGTCCCCCTCCAGAAAGAGAGGTTCTAACTGTGCCCCTACCCAGACCCCATGACTCCCATCATTAGAGGCTATGTTCATCCCCATGTCCAGTCTATAAAAACTCTAGAGTCTCTGGGGCACCTTCATGGGCTTTCTCATTTGGAGGCGGTGCTTTCATTACACAGCTGCTGATCGATCATGGCGGAAAAGCCCTTTGTGTTTGTCTCCTTTGTTAGCAGGTGTACCTGATTCTGCCTCCCTGGCTTCTCAAGTGGGGCTCGTTCTCTCTGCTCACCTGTAGGTACGCTTCCTGGAACAGCAGAACAAGGTCCTGGAGACCAAGTGGAATCTCCTGCAGGAGCAGGGCTCCAGGACAGTCAGACAGAACCTGGAGCCTTTCTTCGATGCGTATGTCAATGACCTCCGCCGGCAGCTGGATGGCGTCATGGCTGAAAGAGGCAGACTGGATGCTGAACTGAGGAACATGCAGGAGGTTGTAGAAGACTTCAAAGTCAGGTGAGTGGGAGACAGGCTCCAGACTGCACACAACCATCCCTGGGGCTACTTCCTCTGAGGTCCAGAAAATGCAAAGAAGTGAGTGCCACACCAGCCAGGACTGTTGGGTGAGCAGGGAGCCCAGAGTACAGAAGATGGAGGGGACCAAGGTGCCTTTGGCTCAGAATCAGGGCTAACAAGGAACCTGTTCTTATCTGTCTACACCACTGAAATGGGCACCAGCATCATCTGTCAAAATGAACACTGCTGCTCATTCTGGTAAACAGTGCTGCTTCACCTTTGGCATGCTGTTCATCTCCACTGGATGTGAGCCCAGGGGCTGAGATGGTTTGAATTTCCCAGATGACATAAGCTCGGAGTGAAGGAAGATAGCAAGCAAGGAAGGGTTCTGTCCTTCCTTGTGGAGGTGAACACTGTCTGTTCATCGTTTGGGTTACAGTGCATAGGCTACAGCTAGCTTAAGCTCTGCTTAATCACAAATGACCACTGAGTACAGATCTCAGTGGTCTCTCTGAGGCCCAGTGAAAATATTTCAAACAAAATGTAACTAAATTTGTCTGGAACAAATGTAACTAATTTGTCTGGAACAAATACAGCTTTCTTTGCCTGTTCAGCAGGCGTTACTGGAGCAGCATGTATTTCTGGTGATTGGGACTATGTGTCTATACAGTGATAAAATTGCCTGAGCACATGATTCTGTTCCCGTGAGTCTATGCTCACCTTCTAATCTTATAAAAAGCAGAAGGAATTATCTACCTTTTATGGAGGAAGAAAACAAGGGTTAAGTGAATCACCCAGAGTCATGTGCAGGTCACCAAAGAGCTGAAAAGAACGGAAGGCCTTTTAACTCTTGCCACAGCTGCCGGAGAATTAAGCAGAAGCCTTGCTCAACCTCACAGCCCCTTGCCCTCACCCTTGCAGGTATGAAGACGAAATTAACAAGCGTGCGGCTGCCGAGAACGAGTTTGTGGGCCTGAAAAAGGTGAGTGAGGCATGTCTCTTCAGTGAGATTGATTTATGAGCCTGTGATCCTCTCACTCAGAAGAGCCAAGCTTGAAGCCAGCCTAGGCTACACGGTGATACCATGCTTCAAAGAAAGAAGGGCTGGGTATGTAGATCAGGGGCAGAATGTATCCAGGATTTGCCAAGCCCTGCATTCAAGAGCTGGCCTTGAGAGGCAGAGAGAAGGGGCTTCAGAGAGGAGGCTGGAGGAGGGGGGAGAAAGGGGGAGAGAGGAGAGAAAAAGAGATTGAGTTTTAACATCCAATCTCAGAATATGAGGCAGTCTGGTCCCAGGCTCCCCCAAGATATATCAAATCACATCAATGATGAGATCATCTGATGAGCTCAAACGTTTCAGAATATAACACGTATATCAGTACATATCCCTACTTCTGATCAGGTTTCTGTCAGCCACCTCGCCCGATCCCCTGGAAATCCAGGTTAGATACTCTCAGCTTCTTTTGACTCACTGTTTGGATCTGGGGTCATTTCAGGACGTAGATGGTGCCTATATGAACAAGGTGGAGCTGGAAGCCAAGGTCGACTCTCTGACTGACCAGATCAACTTCTACCGGATGATCTATGAGGCAGTAAGAGTCTGCAAGTGTTTCTGTTGGTCCTGGCACCAGAGCCTCCTAGAAAGAAAAGGATGCTTCAGGGTATCATTCACTTAGTGAGTTGAGCTGGTATCTCTCCCCAGGGCATCCTGTGAGGAAGCCTGGGGGAAAGGTGGTGCCAGAGAGGAATGCTGGGAACTTTGCCGTATGAAAGTATGAGACCTTTCCCTACCCCCCACAAATGGCAAGACAGCCCTAGCAAGGAGGAGATAAAGACTGCACCCACTCTTTTTCCTCAGCTATAGCTCAACTCAGTGGCCAGATGACTGCTTGGCCTCAGAAGAGGCCTCATTGGGGGGCTCTGTCATTTGGAAAGCAGATACCTGGGTCTGTGGAGAGACAGAGGAAGGAAATGTTGAAGTCACACTGTGGGGTGGGATGGCTAGATTCCAAAGAACACCCCTGTGAGACATCGCCCCACATGTTGAAATTGTATCCACCAGTGGAAAGCATCACTGAAACCAGAGAGAACAGTCCCACCATCACACTGATGAGTCGTCTAGAAACTTCCGAGGACATGATTATCAGAACTGGGGGAGGGGAAGGGCACCGGGAAGGACTTCTGCCAGGGATGCCGGAGAAGTGATTCCTAGCCAGTAGTCACCTCAGAAGTACAAGGCCCCTTTCATTTGTTCCTGGGTGACTCTGAGTTGACAACCCTGCAGGAGCTGTCTCAGATGCAGAACCAGGTGAGTGACACCTCTGTGGTCCTCTCCATGGACAACAACCGCAGCCTGGACCTGGACAGCATCATCGCTGAGGTCAAGGCCCAGTACGAGGACATTGCCAACCGTAGCCGGGCAGAGGCTGAGTCCTGGTACCAGACCAAGGTGAGGCATTGTGCTTGGGCTGAGTGCTCTGAGGCGGCACTCCTTCACTTCCCTCACTGAATCTTCACAAGTGAGCCCTGACACAGGGAAATTAGCTTAAACACTTACACGAGTCAAAGCACACACCAGTGTGTTGCCCAGGAAGTGTAGGGTGCTCAGAAGGACACGCCTGGTCAACATTTCTCACGATAGATTGAACTGGGTGAGATTCCAAAATGATGAAGAAGTCTGCATCACACACATAAAGGGCTTATGAACTCTTCATATAATCTGGGCTTCTCCGCTCTGCCAAACAGAGGTTTAGGATTATAAATACAGAAACTACAATCAGAGAATTTGGGGTCTAGAAGTTCAGAAAGAGGATTGGCATTCACAGAAGGGAAAAAAGACACCACAGGGCTTCCAGCAAGATCTAGGTCTTCGGTCCAGCAGGTGAGCAGAGGAGGGTAAAGGACAGTGAGGGCCCAAGAGGGAGTTAGTGCTGGCAGTTACAAGACAAGGATGCACACTTGTACAAGGGCGAGGGAGCGATGACCTTAGAGAAATACCTCTGAAAGCCTGGGCAGCCAGAAGGTTTGTCCTAGAACAGTGTGGCAGACCCAGAGCCAACCCTTGCCAAACCCAGGCCTGCCACCGGGGCATCTGCTTACGGCTCTCTGACCCCATCCCTTGTCCTGCCCCGTGTACTTTGTTAGTCCCTTCTGGTGAGAAGTGAGAGAAAAGAAGCAGGTTTCCAATGTCAAGGGTCCACTGTAGCTCCTTGACAATGAATGAAAATTAGGATACATTTAGCCCCAGCAGGATGTGAGATTAGTAACAGACATTTCCCTGCGGTTTGGGGTTGTCATTCCTTCTAATCCTGAGAATCTGGCAGCAGAGGAAGCTGAGCTGTCCAGCACTTTCCAAACAGAATGGTTCTTGACTCAGATAGGAGCCCTTCTACAAAATACGCTGGAGGAGGCAGGGTGTAGCAATCCCTTGTATACAAACTTGCCCTGGGTTTAGCATGAGCACCTCTGAGACCAGAGCCTCCACCGGGTCAACACTAAGCCTCCTGTAGTTTTGGCAATGTCCACATGGTTTCTTGCCCTTCCTCTCTGATTCCCAGCACTACAAGTCTACCAAAACTCATGGGTGTAGCGAATCCTGATACAAGAAGCCCCACCACACAGTGGCAGTGAGCAAGCTACCTCCTCGCCTTTACAACTTACCACCACTTCCCCTGCCTCAGAGTTTCTCCTTTGTCCAGTCTGGAATGTTCTCTCTCTGAGCTGACTATATAGGCCCTTCTTACCCACACTGCAGATGACAGCTCAGTGTTTCCCCTTCAGTCCCTTTTCCTTCCACGCACACTGCCCCCTACCACCACACCACACACCTTCAAACCCAAGTTGGACTCCTTTGTGGCACTCTGAAAGACCCTGTTTGTTTACCACTGGATGCTTACATGTTTGGATACACACGGGAAACAGTATAAGCATCTGAGAACCAGGATCAGCTCATGCTTCTGTGCTGTTTCTAGAGCGAGCCTGCTACCTCTCAACAAGCAGATGGGCTCAGGAAGAACTTCCTGGAAAGAATGGGGGAAAGGGAACATGGCCAGTGAGTGAGCGTCTGCTTGGCTCATAGGCATTTGACTAGGTGGTCTGCTCTGTTTCTAACAGTATGAGGAGCTGCAGGTGACAGCAGGCCGCCATGGTGATGACCTCCGCAACACCAAACAAGAGATTTCAGAGATGAACCGGATGATCCAGAGGCTGAGATCTGAGATCGATGCCGTCAAGAAGCAGGTACAGTTCAGTGAGCACAAGCATGCTCGTTTCTTCTGGCCAATCCCACCATCTCCAGAGACTCCTATCCAAGGATCACAGTGCCTCCAGGGTCTGTCCACAGACTCATGACACCTTCTTTCTCTTCAGTGCTCCAGCCTGCAAACCGCTATCTCTGATGCTGAGCAGCGTGGAGAGCTAGCCCTCAAGGATGCTCGGGCCAAGCTGGTGGAGCTTGAAGATGCCCTGCAGAAAGCCAAGCAGGACATGGCCCGGCTGCTGCGCGAGTACCAGGAGCTCATGAATGTCAAGCTGGCCCTGGATGTGGAGATCGCCACCTACAGGAAGCTGTTGGAGGGCGAGGAGTGCAGGTGAGGGGAGAGGTGACCAGCTGTTTGTTCTCAAAGGGAACAGAACTTACTTCAGCAGTCTGAGCTGTGGCATTGAGCAGGTGCAAATCTCTTTCCAGACTGCTATGTCGTTCTGGGTGCACCCCATAGAAATCTAAGGCCTGAGCAGGTCTAAACAATCACATCCTATTAAAAGAGAGGACTGGTTACATAGTGCCTGAAAAATTGGGGTAAAAGGCTCTGGACTGAAAGAAACGGTCCTAGATTTGAGCTTATAGATCCCCACTCATTATGAAAAGTTGGTCTCTCTCTAGCCCTTAATTTCTTCATGGGCAGAATAAAGGGATGAAGGCTGGAGAGATGGCTCAGTGGTCAAGAGCACTGACTGTTCTTCCAGAGGTCCTGAGTTCAATTCCCAGCAACCACATGGTGGTTCACGACCATCTGTAATGGGATCTGATGCCCTCTTCTGGTGTGTCTGAAGCCAGCTGCAGTGTACTCATATAAATAAAATTTTTAAAAAAAGAATAAAGGAACTATATTCTGTGACACCCCAAAGCTCATAGGATTTTGCTATTCTTATTTGATGGCTATGTCACTAAGGGCAAGTTACTTAACCATCCCACATCTCAGTGTTCCTATCTGTCAAATGAGGATATTGATAATTCTTATGCTGTATATTGTTTAAAAGGTTAAAATAAGGCAATATCATGACCACTCCTGGCATGTAACAAGTATTTTTTGTTTTTATTTAGGTGTTGTTGTATTATGTTGTTTTGTTCTTGGAGCTGGAGCGGTGGCTCAATGGTTAAGAACATGTGCTGCTCTAACAGAGGACCAAAGTTGGTTTTTGGTTTAGTCACATTGAGTGACTAATAATAATAGCCTGTAATTCCAACTGCAGGGTATCCAACACCCTTTTCTGACTTCTTCTGTCAACTACACTTGAATATATATACCCACACATAGGCATACACACAAAATGTAAAGGTCTATTTATTTATTTATTTTTATATGTATGAGTGTTTTGCCTGGAACCTGTGGAGTCAGAGAGGGCATCGGATCCCCTGGAGCTGGAGATACCAATGGTTGTCGGTTGTGAGAGCCTGGATCCTCTGTAGAAACAAGTGCTCTTAACCATATGGTATCTCTACACCCCTAAAAATGTTTTACTTAAGTTAAAAAAAAAAAATAAAAACCTTGCTGTCATTCAGTTTAGCAGCCAATGGAATGGGCTTTGAGGGCAGATGAATCTTGTTTCAAATCCTGTGATCTCTGATCTTCAATTTCCCACTGTAAAACTGAGATAGTAATTCCTACCTAATAGGTCTGTTGAGAAAAGTGAACGGTAATGACTGTAACAGGTTCTCAATATTGTTAGTGTTAGCTCTGAGTGAGCACTTGGGGATGAAGGCCAGTTACTAAGACAACAATAGACTGATTGTAACTACTGTTATTTTCATGATTTGGATGCCTCTCCACACCTATAAAAGTCTCGATGTCTGACAAGCAACCCTTGTCAAGAGAGAAATCTGTTATGGAGAATGGCCTGCCGTTCTAATGAACTCTAGTCTGTGATTGGTTTTCATTTCCTCAGATTTAAACCCAAACTGTATGGCTCCAAACCACAGACTCTGTTTATGAGACCCTTACTATTTTTAGTATCTCAAGTATTTTTAGAGTTTAAAACCTGCATGACTTTTGCAATAAATAATAATAATAATAATAATAATAATAATAATAATAATAATAATAAAGGGGGTTTTCAATGCACTTTAAAACAACCACAAAATTTTGTCATTGCAAATACCTGCCAAGTGACGACCTGGACAGTAACCTTCCCTCCTCTCCTCCTAACCAGGCTGAGCGGAGAGGGAGTTTCCCCAGTGAACATCTGTGAGTATGACCCCTGTGGCCTGGGGCTCATGTGGTCAGAAGAAGGGTGGAGCCAAGCCAACTGTGAGAACTCTAAAGGCAGAGTTCATTTTGAGAAAGTGTGGGGGCCCGAGTTTGCTGAGGAAAAAGTCATAGTGGATTAAAAGGGCTTTATTTATTTATTTATTTATTTATTTATTTATTTAGGTGTTGGAGGTTGAACCTAGGGCCTCACGAGTATTCTGACTACTCTCCCATATGCCCACTCTATCTTACCTCTGCCTCATACCAACAAGCTCTGCTCCCAGTCATGTCTTGGTGTTTTGTTTGTGTTCCCCACTGAGTTAAAATCCATACCATCTAAGTGATCGTGGGTTCAGAGCTAAAGAAATTTTTTTTTTAAAGACAGATTTAATGGGACCCAGGCTGGCTTCTAATTCCAACACCTTCCTACATGTAGTTCCCAGATTAGATAAGAATCTTTAGGGGCCAACCTCTGGACAGGTTGGGGAGGTTCTGAGATTGTCTTACAGGATTCCTTGGGGTTGCAAGCCTAGTTTCAAGAGCTTGGAGATGAGCATTTGACAGGGACGGGGCACACAAGGGCTCTTAGCTTTGCCTAGGCCCTTTAGACAAAATACTTACACTAGACACAAACCATAGCTAGTGAGATGGCCCTGCCAGCTTTGAACAGTCTGGTGAGAGTTTGCCACTACAGAGTGTTGCTACCAGGAGGTTCTAGGCTTTTCAGTAGCTACCATCTGGGTTTAGAATGCCACACCAAGGGGACTTTAGGAGAAGGATATGTGTATTCCTGTGAGTGTCCAGAAGGAAAGAGACTCCAGAGTCAAACCTGAAGAGGTAGACAGGCTCAGACAGAGCAGCAGTGGTCCTACATAGCAGAGAGGGAAATGTCTCCAACAGGTTCTGGAAGAGAAGCACTGGGCAGAAATGGGAGGCACCACAGTCCAGCAAAGGTGGAGGCCTAAGGCAGGATCTCACAATGCAAGCAGGAAACAGGAGGGCCAGCATCTGTGACTGTAGAAGCTCCAGGGCACTCATGACAGGTACTCATGACAGGCACCTTCTCTCCTGCCTGCAATTCTGATCCTGTCTCCTCTTCTCCACAGCTGTGGTCACTTCTACGGTTTCCAGTGGCTATGGTAGTGGTGCCAACATTGGAGGAGGAAGCTTGGGTCTTGGTGGGAACAGTGGCTACTCCTTCACGACCAGTGGTGGACATAGCCTGGGCACAGGTCTGGGAGGTTCTGGTTTTACCACCAGTAGCAGCCGGGGACCAGTGGGAAGTGGCTCCAGCATCAAGTTTGTCTCCAGCACATCATCCAGCAGGAAAAGTTACAAGCACTGAGGTAGCCAGCTGGCAGTCCCCCTTGCCACTGCCCCGAAGCCTCTTCACACTTACAACTGGATGTCTGGACCCTTCTCTCATATCTTCTTCACAACAGCCCCCTCCCCGGTTGCCAGGGATCCTGGCATCCTGGCTAAACCCTTTCTCTGGCCTATAGCAGCCTCCTGACAGCCCTGGGCTGCTCCTTGTACTTCTTTGTGTTAGACACACAGACCCAGAGCTCACGCCCCTCCAAAGTTCACAATCAACGGATCTGGCAGGGCCGGACATCTGCAGATGCCCCCCAAGCATCTGCAAATGTCCCCCAAGCATCTGCAAATGCCCCCCAAGCATCTGAAAATACTCCTCCAAGCATCTGAAAATACCCCCAGGCATCTGAAAATGCCCCTTCTGTGCCACCTGCCCCTTTCCTCCAGGTGCAGTCTGTGTCTCCCAGGCCAACTCAACACCAGTCTGTCTTGACCATCTCTGGCTGCTTATAAACTACCAGCAAGAGTCAACGCTCCTCTGTTTTTCCCCTGGAATCTGCCTATTAAATGCATGTGTCATGTGTTTGGCTCAGTCCTCTGTGTGCAGTACTGATGAGCCTGGAGCACTCTGACTCTCAGGCAGCCCCAGCCAGTGTTGTTCCATACAAGCAGTACTCAAGGGCACAGCAGCTGTTGCCCCTTCCAGAGGAGCTGGAGGGGGGAGTTGGGGAAGGGGGAGCATGGGGAGGGCAGCGGGCCAATAGTCTTCCTCCTTCAGCAGCTCCTAAGTCCCTTGCCTTTCTTTGGAATGCTTGTTTGGGAAGTCCCAACTCCTGGCCCTGCCCAGCCTCTTGCTCAATATGTCATGCAGGGTGAGGCCATACCCTCCCCAAATCAGCTTGTGTTCCTGGGACAGCACTGACGTAGGATGGGTGGTCAAGGCACTAGCCTGCAAAGGAGCTGATTGTTCCCCAACAGCTACAAACTTGTAGACCTGAGCAGAGAAATAACAGGGCAGGAGAGGAGTTAAAAGTCAGCCCTGAGGCCAAGGAGCAAATGAGCCCATAATTGCAAGACAGGGAGACACCCAGGAAGCTGCTCCTCATTCCTGAGTTTATAGTCTCCTGGACCCCTCCTCCCAGGACCTAAGGGGATGACTAAGGGGACTAATTGTGAGCAGGGGCCAGGTGTTTGCATAGGGTGGGCTCATCACTTAGGATTAATGATAGGAGCTGCCAACCAGATCTGTGAAAACCATTCATTCTTGGAAAGAAGTTTTATCATAGGAGTCAGAAGGGAGGGATGTAAAATAAAAGACCGAAGTCTAGGATGGTTAAGAGGGTAATGATTTCAGAGTAGATGGGAAAAGCCCTGAGAATAATTGTCAGATTCACTAGCTAAGACCGGGTAGAAAGAGAAGAGGGCAGAGATTGGGGGTGATCTCAGACCACTTCTTAGGAAGGACCAGAGACCTCACTTTCCCCTGCTATGTGAAGTACATGGATTCTGGGCACATAGCCCAATCAGCCACTGGGTTCTAGTGCTTCTCCTGCATTCCCTGACCATGTGACCTGTGTGCCAATGGTTGCAGGTAGAAACCAAGGGCAAAACCAGCCATCATTGGCAGGCTAACAGTTGGAGGTTTGTCTCCTATGATGCTGCTCAAAAAAATGCTGGCAATGATCCATCATACATTTTCATAAAGTTACAAAAAATAAAATGTAGCAGTGTTTGTGGTAGACCCGCCACATGGTGTGGCACAGACTCGACCCTTGGTAAATGGAGTTTTAAAATACGTATGTAAGTGACCAAGGTGAGATGGGCACAGTCAGATGTTTGGATCTGGGAGCTAGGCGTGGAGGGGAGAGCCATGGATGGAAGCCTCGGGTGCAGGGGCGGTCCAGAGTGTGTGACAGAACCTGGGCAAGTGGAGAGCTCTGGACCCAGGTATGCCTCGGGCTGGACTCCCCAGGCCTGGTCCTGCCCAGGGTAGGGTGTTTCCCACCATGATTAGCAGGCAGGAAGATGGGTTGTGGCCAGACATGCCATTAGGGTGAACACAACACAGTGGTCTTTGATCTGCTCTGGCCAAGCCCAGTTCTTGAAAGGGATAAAACTCAAGATGAGCCCCGGTGAGCCAGACTTCGAAGGCTCTCCACTCTTGCCATTCTTTTGCTTCATTGCCCTTTGACATCAACTTCCACCATGACCCAGCGATCCTCGGTGACCATCAAGTCTGGGGGCACCCGGAATTTCAGTGCCTCCTCAGCTAGCCTCCTTCCTGGCTGTCGGCCTGGTTTCAGTTCTGTCTCCGTGTCCCAGAGTGGGAAGAGTTTTGGAGGCAGCATAGGGGGTGGTTTTGGAACGAGAAGCCTGCACAGCTTTGGGGGTAACAAGAGAATCTCCATTGGTGGGGCCTACCGCTCCAGCCGAGCCAGCTTTGGAGGTGCTGCCTGTGGTCTGGGTGTCAGCGGCATAGGATACAGAGTTGGAGGAGCCTATGGCGGGTATGGATTTGGAGGCGGGATGGCCCCTGGAGCTGGAGGCATCCATGAAGTCACTGTCAACCAGAGTCTCCTTACACCCCTGCACCTGGAGATTGATCCATCTCTCCAGCGAGTTCGAAAGGAGGAGAGGGAGCAGATCAAGACCCTCAACAACAAGTTCGCCTCCTTCATAGACAAGGTGAGGGGCAAGAGGGGTCCCCACTGCTAAGACAGCTGCCTTTTGAAATCTACTTTCTGGGCTTTTCTGAGGTCACCTTTGGCTTCCCAGGACACATGCACCTGGAGGCTAGGCAATCTACTGATGGGGTAGCTGATATGTGCCTACCTCCATCCAGCTCGAGAGTTCTCAGACCCACAATGACGAAGCTGCTACTCTGGTGGTCAGTGATCATGGGCTCAGCTAGACAGTTTGGAGGGAATGTGGTAAAGAAACAAAGGTTGTATTGCACCGAAGTGCGTTGGGGTCCCTTTCTTTTTCCCACATATTTCCCTGTTGGTGCACCTTGGTGATAGCCTGGGTTTAGGAAGCCGTGTGGGTGTTGAGATGAAGTATGGGACTGCAGCTCAGTCACAATGGCTGTGTGACTTGGGCTCCTAAGGGTCCTAAATGTTCTGGGAGAGAGGCCTGTGGGACCTGATGCCATTGTGCACTATCTCATGCTGCCGCTGGGAAAGAGCTCCGCCACAGCCCTGGACCCCTCAGGCTACACACATCCCTGGGATGAAGAAGAGTGTGGAGTTGAGAGGTGTCCAGCTCAGGCTACAGTTTAGACTACTGAGAGGAAAGTCATTCCTCTTTTCAAGCCCCAGAAGGGCGGAACAGACGAACTGTCAGGTCCCATTGTGGCTCTGTTGAACTACAAATGCCTCCTCATGGGGAGCAGGTCATTGGCCTGGGTTATTCCAACAGGAGCATGACTTCCAGGGACCTGGCTGAGAAGGAGAGATTCTAGGCTTTGCCTTTTCCTGGTTTATTCAGAGGAGAGGGGATGGGGAGTGGTGGGTAGCTTGGGTAGGACTTGGAGCCAGGGCACTCTCCCTCCCACTGTGGGAGTGGCAAGGGAAAGAGACATTTGTTAAAGACCCTGTGGGGACACCACTATCTCTGAGGCATGAAGGTGTTCCCTCATTCTTAGAAGCTAAGTGACATTCTAATTCCTCCCAGTGGAAGGACTTCAGGTTGAGGGAAAAAGCTATGCATAATTCCCAGAATCAGGATCAGATGGAGCTAAGCCCAGAAACCAAATAATAGCTCAAGACCACAAGGGACTCAGGAGCAACTCCAGAGAGCCATGTGACTAGTAAGAGACATGGCTGGGATTGTGCCCAGGCCCCCTCAATGCAATTCCAGAATGACCGATACTAACATTTCTAGAATGACGGGCAACTGAGTCTAAGTTCCAGATCCTGAAAAATCCTCCCAGAAAGGAAATGGACAGATAGAATTTTCTTCTATAACCCTCCCACCCATATGATAGGAATCAGTTTGGTCTCAGTTAGCTACAATGTTCTTTTCCTAAATTACCATATGCCAACGTGGTTGGTATATTCATATGGCTTCCAGCCCCTCTGGACATATCATTCGCCTCCCAAGCCCAATGTACCAACACTGACTTGACTCTCCACATCCCAGGCTCCTTGCAGTTCAGGGGAGAGGGCAGAAGCCACCACCTGGGTTTTGAGGTCATGCAGGGTCCCTCACTATTGGGGGTTCTACATCACAGAGCATGTGACAAGCTGAGGGAGGAAGCCCTCACACTCTCTTACCTTTGGCCGGGACAGGTACGGTTCCTGGAGCAACAAAACAAAGTCTTAGAGACCAAATGGAGTCTCCTCCAAGAGCACAAAACAACCAGGACCAATCTAGAGCCCATGTTCGAAGCCTACATCACCAATCTGAAGCGCCAGCTGGAGTGCCTGGGAGGGGAGCGGGGCAGGCTGGAGACAGAGCTGAAGAACATGCAGGACGTGGTCGAGGACTTCAAGAACAAGTGAGTGGATCCTCAGAGCCATGGGGCCAGGGAAGGTCAGGCTAACGGAGAGGAAGCGGTGCTATTCCACAGCATTCTGCAGTTCTCCACACTGCCCCATCTGGTGGGAATGAGACACACACTTGGGGCATAAGATAAACAGAGTTCTTTGGTCCAAAATGTTGGGGTTTGAAGAAGGAAGGGCTGGAGTTAACAAGGAAATGGCCATATGAGTCCAAAGGCCTGTCTATATGTAATAACCTTTAACCTCGGCAGACAGAAAATACAGGCTCTGAGTTGTCCACTCACTTACCCAAGATTATACGAAGAGCAACTCATGAGTTAAGAATTAAAGCCAGAGACTCCACCCCTCCATTTATTCAACTAAGTGTTCATTTATTGGGTTTATGTCTTCACCCCAGCCCTACCTAGGAGGCAGAAGAAATAGAGAAGAAAAAGATTCTCCCAGAACCACATGCAGTTTCCCAGTCACAATTAATAACTCCATGAATGCCCAGCAGGGAGCATGGGATGTCCTAATGCTGACGCAGCCTGGGTGGGCAGAGGGCCACTGCAATAGAAGGGAAGCTCCCTTCTCAAAGGATGGTGTACAGAGAGAACTGTAGCATGCCGTGGGTACCAGAGGCAGTACAGCAAATTGAAGATGAGAAATCTGGGGTGGGGGATCCTATTAGCCTGAAGACTCCACCTTCATTATAGAGTTCAGTATGGTTGACATGTGGAGGGAGGGGGCAATGGCAGAGTGTCAGGAGCCAGGCTAGAGGCCAGGGGCTGCCAGTCAAAAAGGAGGAGGAACAGGAGGAGGAGGAGGAGTCAAGGAAGGGGCATGCTTCTTTAGAGATCCAGGCTGTGTGAACAGGAAGAGGGATACCATTTTGCCACTTTCGGTTTGAGTTTTCTTTTGGTAGAAGTAGGGGTGTTTGGTTTGGGATTCCGGGCCACATATGTATGAGGGGGGCCACACCACAAGGCAATGTTCTCCATGTGTGCCCTGAGTTGAAGAATATGCAGAATGGTGGGGGACTTCAAGAACCAGGACAGACAGAGTGAGTTCAACCTCACTCTCAAGCCCTACTCCCAACATCCACCCTCCTCTGCCCTTTCCACAGGTATGAAGAGGAAATCCACAGACGCACAGCGGCAGAGAATGAGTTTGTGGTACTCAAAAAAGTAAGTGCAAGGGCACCCTCACCGTGGCGGTTTCCTGGGGGAGGCAGAACTTTCACTGAAGCTCGTGGTTTTCCTCGAGGTATATCTGACTTTAAACATGAGGACACTGAGGTCTGGGGAGGTTCGTTTTGTTGTACAGAGTTAGTTAGACGTAGTTCAGGATCCAGGACTCCCATGTCCAACCTATGTGAGTGATGGCACCAGCCCCTTTCCTTGCCCAGGACAATGTAGGATGAGGGGAGCCAACTGGGTCTGGCCCTCAGCTCGGAATCCAGAGCACAAAACCAATCTTGATGAGGCAGGGCAGTAAGAGGATGAGACAGGGCAGTAAGAGGATGAGGCAGTAAGAGGATGAGGTCTAACTGTCCTGCTTTGAGAATGGCAGATGGAAGAGAAAAATCTCTGAGGATTATACTAAAGAAGGAACAGAGCAGCAGCTTGGAGAGAAGGGAAAGGAAATGGAACGGTAGAGGTGTAAGGAGAGAAGCCATGCAGTCTTTGGGGAGAGTCTTGAAGAGCTTGTAGGCAATAGGAACCTATGACCCAGGATGGAGCATCTTCACCATGGAAGGAGATATAGGAGACCCTTGCAAATGGCCCTAGCTGACGAGCAGCACACAGGCACTCCTGAAGTACTAGGTGAACCTCCCATCTCTCCAGTGCCACTCGATAACATTCGGGGAAAGGCATGTACTCTCCGGGAGCTGAAGCTGTCCCACTAGCTTCAGAGGTAATTTCCAGAGGCTGCTAGGCAACCCGGGAAGGGTAGGACCCACAATGATCGCATGCTCTGTGCCTAGGATGTGGACGCTGCTTACATGAACAAGGTGGAGCTAGAGGCCAAGGTGGATGCCCTGATGGACGAGATCAACTTCCTGAGAGCTTTCTATGAGGCGGTGAGGCCCTGGTACCCTGGCTGGAAGGCTGGAGACTGAGAGTACTGTGGAAGGGGCACACAAACTGTCATCTCTTTCCTGGCCTCCTCTCTGCCCCTCCCCCAAACTATCTGTGGATTGCGATTCTTGGAGCAGATCCTGATCTTTGGGGGGGGGGGGGGGGGGGAGTGAGGTTCCTGGGGGTAAGAAGAAGTTTCCAAGGGTCAAAACCTCAATCTTAGCCAACTAGAATCATTAGAATAAGTGTGTTCTTTTGAACAAACAGAATATCCGTATGTCATCAAATTCAAAGGATTCCTACAGGACTGTCTGAGTACTGCGGGCCACTTAGCCCCGCCCAGCTCAGCCCCGCCCATCCCAGCCCGGCTCAGCCCCGCCCCACTCTTCTTAGAGCACAATAAATCGATGCAATTATACCAATCAGCAGAAGTCACCCAGCCCGCTGGTGCTTTCTATCCAGTTATGACAATGGCCTGCCTCTCCTGAAGACATGTTTTTATGGAGCACCAGGGTTCTCTTCTGTGGGATGCAGGAACAACACCACAGACATAATCAAGACTCTGCTTTTTGGACTTTTCTCTGGTGCTCCTTCTGCTTTTTCCAGCTAATCTTCATGCCCCATTCCTAGCACAGGGCAATCATGGAAAGGATGGGACTGAGCGGTGCTTGGTCCCTTCTGACTCAGGCTTCTTGCCCAAGGTGCAGTCTCAGTTGGGTATGAAGGACTGTGCTTCTTCAGAGAGTGAGACATCACAGTACTGACAGTCAGTGGGCTTCCTGGACAACAGGAGCGGCTTCTGGAGAATTCTAGTTAGAATTACCTGTGCTGTGCTCTCAGGTACAGATGTGTGGGTGCTGAAAAGCAATTATAAACTCAGTGGTCTCCCAAGTGTCCTTCCCAGGCCTTCAGAGCAAGAATCTCCATGACAGATCCTGTCCCAAGGGATCACTATCTCCAAAACACCTGTGTGCACTCACACACATATCTGCACACATGCACAAAAATTGCACACATGTGCACACACATATGCACATGCATGAATGTCCTATCTCATCTCTCCTCTTTGGGCTCAATCACAGGAGCTGGCTCAGCTTCAGGCTCAAATCTCTGAGACCTCTGTGGTGCTGTCCATGGACAACAACCGCAGCCTGGACCTGGACAGCATCATCGCTGAGGTCAAGGCCCAGTACGAGGACATCGCCAACCGCAGCCGGGCAGAGGCTGAGTCCTGGTACCAGACCAAGGTGAGGTTCCAAGATCTATCCAATTACCCAGCCATAGGGACTAGAGGTTTCATAGGCAAATAAGATAAGTGCCTACCCTCTCCAGTGCCTCAGCCTAGTGGGGACCAAAGTACTTGAGTTTAACTTAGAGGTTACATATGTTCTGAGCGTTACCAAGGGCCAAATCCACCAGGAGCAAGGGAAATAGTCAGATATAGGC
Organism: Arvicanthis niloticus; assembly: GCF_011762505.2. Lineage (NCBI taxonomy): Eukaryota > Metazoa > Chordata > Mammalia > Rodentia > Muridae > Arvicanthis > Arvicanthis niloticus. Next base: position 75,811,663 of record NC_047670.1, on the reverse strand, counting down.
AGAAATGCCAGGTCTCCAAAGCTTTATATCAGAGAAACAGGTATACAGGGTCAGCTGCAGCCACCATGCCAACAGGAAAAGGTGAGGTCAAGACCAAGGCCTAATGCCTTCAAGAAAAGGGCAGAAGATGCAAAAAGAGAGCTGAAGCCAGCTGGAATCAAGGCTCTGGGCACAAAGACTTGGTATAGAACACACAATGAGATTTCCCAAGTTGGAACGGATACTCCAAGCATGGAGACAGTTTGCTCTGGTGTTGTGACAGATATATGTGAAGGAAGATTCCCTATCAGAGAACATTCCTCATGTGTTGATCTGGGAGGGTCAGATCCATGGAACAGAAGAGAGGAAAGAGAGGCCAGGGACAGGAGAAGGGGGAAGAGCCACAGGTGTCTGCCGATGGCTGACATGTGTGGATATGGAGAACAAGTCCAGAGCAAGACATGGTGTCAGCAGATTCACTGGGTGGAGTGAGACAATCCAGGACTCTCCAAGCAGTGCTCCAAATGTCTAGAGGGTACAGGGGAGCCACAGCCCTCACCCCTTGAGCCTGGGTATCCCTGGTGGCTGCACGCATCCCTTACCCAACGTCCCTTCTTCTTCATAGTATGAGGAGCTGCAGCGGTCTGCTGGCCAGCGTGGGGATGACCTCCGTACTACTAAGATGGAGATCTCTGAGCTGAACCGGGCCATGCAGAGGTTGCGTTCTGAGATTGATAACCTGAAGAAGCAGGTAGGACTGATACCTCAAAGGCCATTCCATCCATGCCCCTGCATCAGGGAAGACTTGGATCTGGGCTGTCTTAGTTAAGGATACTATTGCTTTGATGAAGCATCATGACCAAAGCAACTTGGGGGAAATCGGCTTCCATATTAAAGTTCATTATCAAAGGAAGTCAGGATAGGAACCCAAACAGGACAGGAACCTGGAGCAAGAGCTGATGCCAGAGGCCATGGAAGAGTCCTGCTTACTGCTTGCTCTGCCTGGGTTTCTTATAGAACCCAGGACCACCAGCCCAGGAATGGCACCACCCATAATGGGTTGGGCCCTCCCCTATCAATCACTAATGAAGAAAATCCTCTACAGCCTGATCTTACAGAGGCATTGAGGTTCCTTCCTCTTAGATAACTCTACCTTGTGTCAAGTTGACATAAAGCTGTCCAGTACATGGGCTGAACTCAGTCGATGCAGATGGAAATCTCTCAAATGAGGGCCTCTCAGGACTAGAGATGCACACTGGAACAGGCCTTTCCTCTGACCATGGCCACATGGTCAATCGTGTCTTGGTGTATGTACTTACCCACTGCCCAGAGAAAGACCACAGAAAGTCATTTTCTCGTCCAGATAGCCCTGCATTACCCTTGGGGACTGAGAACGATCTTATTTTCAAACACAGTACTGACTTCTACTGCATTAATGTACTCCAGGGAAGTTAATCTAACCCACATGTGATCTGTGAACAGTATCACAGACTCCTCCTTTCTCCTGTGAGCAGTGTGCCACACTCCAGGCTTCCATTGCCGATGCCGAGCAGCGTGGAGAGCTGGCTCTCAAAGATGCCAAGAACAAGCTGGCTGAGCTGGAGGACGCCCTGCAGAAGGCCAAGCAGGACATGGCCCGTCAGCTTCGCGAGTACCAGGAGCTCATGAATGTCAAGCTGGCGCTGGACATAGAGATCGCCACTTACCGAAAGCTGTTGGAGGGCGAGGAGTGCAGGTGGGTGCCCATCATAGACCAATCAGACGCTACCAGAACAAGATAGTATGCTACAGAGGCCATTTGAGCTACTCACTACAGTGCCCTTGGCCAAGGTCAGATGCTTGCTTATTCCTTCAGAGATGTCTTTCTCCAGATGCTTCTGGGTCTGGGCTAGGGATTAAAGCTGTGAGGCAAAGGTAGCCATGGTCTCCTAGAAGGCTCTAAGCAGGGACATTGTGACTTGGGCCTTATAACACTCAGAAGTGCCATCGACCTCAGGGACAGTAAATCACCCAGACATGTCTTGCACTTTGCTCCAGTCTGCCTCATTGGCATGGGGTCTCAGTTTCTGTTTCTTTCTGTATCTTGACTTGATTCCTCCTCCTCTAGGTTTTCTCTTCTGTATTTTTGTCAGCTTCTAGAGCTCATGAGATAAATGCCAAGTTTGTTAAACACAGGGCTTGGCACACAGCGTGTGCCCAGCACCAGTGACATCATATGCAAGGGACCCAGAGCTCTCTTAGCTCTCAGCAATGAATGCTTTCTCTTTCTATCTGCTACAGGCTCACTGGAGAAGGTGTTGGTGCCGTGAACATCTGTGAGTAAATGTCTTGGGAGGACAGGAGAGTGGAGGGGGAGGAGAGGCTAATGGGAGTCCCTAGCACCCCTGAAATTTGAAAATGAACAACTAGGGTGAACATGTCATTAAGCCCCTCTCCTCTTTCCTTGGGTTTTCTTCCCCACTAGTGTCAAGAGCATATTGAGTCTGTAGCATACTCCATCTCAGGGGAAGGAGTCCAGGGTCATTTTCTTATTCTGGGAAAATGTCCTCAGATACTGCAGAGGACCTCTTATCCCCGAGAGACTGTGATGTGGTCACATGTCTAGCCTAGCCTCAGAGGATCCTGCATAGGACAGGACTCCTCATGCAGCCAGGGTCCCCAGCCATCAGCTATTCTGGCAGAAATATGGAGCCACTTACAGACCTGTACCGAGGACATAGAACTGAAGCAAATTAGCCGGGCAAGTAAAACAGTCATCTCTACGTGGCCTGGGAATCCAGGAGGAGACCAGAAGGAGTGATCTCTTGGTGACTTAGGTGGTACGGTAGCACTGAGTCCTGGTCCTGGAGATGAGAGCCCCTGGGCCTCTGCTGAGTCAGAGAACACCAGGGAAGCCAGAGCCTGTGGCCCACTAGAGAAAGAATCAGGAGAAGCCTCACAAGAGGAATAGACTCCCAGAGGGAGGCCTGGCCACTGCTTCAAGTATTTGACAGTCTGGGACACAGAACTGAGCTCACGATTGCTGAAGTATTAGGGCAGACACTAACATGTCTAGTAACGAAGCTGAGGAGATTCTAATAGTTAGCAGAGACATGTAGGTGGCCATTGGATCTGTCCTGATATGGGAATCCAAAATCCCCATGCAAATTTGAGCTCTTATGTTCCTTCCCATGTGAGAGCCCTGATAGAGAAAGGGACCACATGGCCCAGGAGCCTAAGACCTGGTCTCAGGCAGAGGTGACCTTGTGCATGTTGCTTGACCTCTTTGCACCTCTATCTCTTCATCTTTAAACTGGGGGGGGGGGGGGTTCCCTACCACAATGATATTACCTTGGGGGGATAGTACATCACAGCTGTGGAATTTTTAAAAGTCACAGAGCCCCGCATGGATGTTCATACTCAGGCAGGCAGTGAAACCTGAAGTCAGGCTCACCCTACCTCCTGCTGCTTCAGGAGGCAGCTGTCTGCCCTCCCAGCTTCCCTGGGGAGAGAGCAAAGCACTGTTGCAGGAGAGGCAGCCTGGAAAGGAGCATGGGAGGGATGTCTGACAGCTGCCAATGACAGCCGTGCCTTCTTCTTTCAGCCGTGGTCTCTTCCTCCGGGGGCACAGGCTACAGTGGAGGCGGTGGCCTGTGCATGAGTGGCAGCGGCTATAGCGGAAGCGGCTACAGTGGGAGTGGCCTCTGCTACGGAGGCGGAGGCAGCGGAGGTTTTAGCTCCACCAGTGGTCGCAGTGTGAGCGGCAGCAGCTCAAGCATGCGAATTGTCTCTAAGACATCATCCACCAAGAAGAGTTACAGGAGCTAAAGTACCACCCACTTTGGCACTGTCCCCAGGCCCCCAGATCCCCAGCACTAAGGCCTGATGCTTAACCCACGCCCACAGTCCCCAGCAAGAGGCACGGATACCAAGTGGCCTGTGAGTTTTAAAGTTATCATCCTTCTGCCTCCAGGCAGGTCTCCACAGAGATACCCCACCCATGCTTGATCTCAAAGTCCTCCTTTACCCACACAGACTCAACTGCTGTAGGCTATACCTTTCCCCTTAAGCAGTGTGGGGGAGGCGGGGTGCAGAAAGTCCTTCTCAATCTGCTTGGACCCTGCAACCACACGAGGCTCTTAGTCCTTCATGGGAACTTTAAACTTGACCTTGGTGGCCCAAAGTCACCTTTCTTTGATTCCCAGTTTCTGAGTGACTCTGAGCTATGATAACTATCCATCCCTTGTCCTGGCGAAAAGAAGACTCTCCAATCCCTCAGGAAGAGCCAGTCAGGAAGCTGGAAGAGAAAGGCAGATCTCTGCTGCTTGTTCTTGCTCTAGGGACACTGGGATGCTCCTGGTTGCACAGAGGGAGTGTGAGGTTATAGGAAGGAATTGCACAGAGGGTTTTGGTCTTCACAGTGGTTTCGTCTAAAGGGTTGTGAGTTCCGCTATGAGTTCAAGACCAAAATACCAAAGACAATTGGTCCGTCTGCCACTGTGCCGTGTGGAAAAGAAAGTTCATAGCTTCGGAGTAGCAGCCACACCTCCCAAGCTGTCCGCTCCTCTTACTCGTGCCTATTTCCTAGAACTGCTGCAATAAACCGTCACCAAGCACCCATGGTCTTCACTGAGTGTGTTGTGTCTCACACCCAGCGGCAACCTCAGAACTGTGACCCCTGGGAACAGACAGTCCCACAAGTGCAGTGAAGGACTCTGCCCTCTGCCCTGAGCCGTCCTGGAGACAGAGGGAGGAGGGTGGTAGCTTTGTGACATCCACGTGGCTTAACAATTCCTCGTGGCTCAGCCCATTACCCATCCCTGTAGCATTACCACTATTCTTCACACCACTTCCTGGGCCCTATTACTCCCAGCTCCACCTCCTAATACCCCAGCCCACTCTGCCATCTGCCCCCAACCTGACCTCTAATTACACCCTTTGCTCTCAGACCCAAAGCTAAGAGGACAGCATGAAATGGCCCAATTAGACAAGAATTCCCAAAGCCCAAGACAGTTTTACATTCCAGTCTGCTGATGTGCAGGTGGCAAGACAAGAGACACAGGCTCTGGACCCAGGCTTCGTCCTCTGAAAATACAGAGTACATAAGAGCAGACAGAACGGGGTCCAATCCCAGCCTTGTTGCCACCAGCCCCACATTAGACTCCTTACTTCATGAGATTACAGATACAAAAGGCCCAGGGTGCTCTTGGGTTGTAGTAAAGCCCTAATCAACACATCCATACTATGGGTTTGAAAGGGGAAAACCTTTTGGCCCATCAGTTGGGTAGAAAGGGGAGTAAAAGGTTGAGGGGGCTTTGAGCATCTTGTGCTAAGAAAAAAGCTTGGGTCCATCTGGAATATTTGCAAGGACAATGCTGTCCCCATAGACACCCCCAGGCTGGAGCAGGCTTCATCACCATCTGAGGGGGAGAGGGGAGGCTGGGTGGTGCTGATGACAGAGCAGACTTCACACTGTCATGCTTGCAGGGGCACAAAGTGTAGGAGATGGTGTCATTTCCCCTCCTCTCTTCTCCATTCCTCCCCTCTCCCCTCCCCTTCCCTCCCCTTTCATCTCCATTCCTCTCTCTTCTTTCCCCTCCCTTTCCCTCCCCTCTCCTCTCCTGTCCCCTCCCCAACTCTCTGCTCCCCTCCCCTCTCCCTCTCCCTCTCCCTCTCCCTCTCCCTCTCCCTCTCCCTCTCCCTCTCCCTCTCCCTCTCCCTCTCCCTCTCCCTCTCCCTCTCCCTCTCCCTCTCCCTCTCCCTCTCCCTCTCCCTCTCCCTCTCCCTCTCCCTCTCCTCCCTCTCCTCCCTCTCCTCCTGTCTCCTCTCCTCATGCTCTATCTCCCTTCCCCAAGTAGGGGACTGTCTTGATGAGTGCTATGAATCCAGTATCTGTGCCTGGAAGACCCTGTGACCCAGCTGTGCAGGAGCATGAGGGCTTCCGGTGCAGGGACAAGGTGTGGTAAACCATGGGGAGCTTCTTCCTCCATGGGTATGTCTAAGAGTGTCTGGAAGCCCGTGGAGTAGTGAGGTATCTATAGAAGGACACTGATACAGCCCTGTCGTAAACAGAGTCTTTAAAATCTCTGTCCTGCCTCCATCTCGGGGAAATCCCCTTCGATGAGCAATGCAAAGTCCCACTCTCCTCTCCTGGAGGCTGAAGCACTGGACACAGCATCCATAAATGCCTGGTTGGCCCCTTTCATCATTTCCATAAACAAGGAAGGAGGACAAACGGACTTTTATGGGACCCCCCTCCCGGCATTGACCGCTGGCTCTGCCCTGCTCTTTGCTGCCCTAATTTGCACCCTGTACCTAGCAGCTGCCAATACCCCAAGCTCATAAACCTGATTTAGTGGTGATTAGGGGTTTGGACCAGTCCAGTCCCCCAGCCTCCACCAAATAAAAAGGGAAAAGCTGAGCCACGGTTCGATCAGTTCTGGCCCGTTCTCCTTCCTCTCCAGGGATCCACCTCTGCCTCCCCAGCCATGTCATGCCGAAATTTCCAGTTGAGCTCCAGATGTAGCAACCGGAGTTTCAGCTCATGCTCGGCCATCATGCCCCGGATGGTCACCCACTATGAAGTGAGCAAGGGGTCCTGTCGGCCCGGGGTTGGCGGGGGTCTCCGATCCCTGGGCTGCCTTGGCTCTCGGAGCCTATGCAACGTGGGCTTCGGGAGGCCCCGTGTGGCCTCCAGATGCGGCATGCCGGGCTTCGGGTATCGGGCGGGAGCCGTCTGCGGATCTCCCGCCTGCATCACCCCTGTCACCATCAATGAAAGTCTGCTGGTCCCCCTGGAGCTGGAGATTGACCCAACGGTGCAAAAGGTGAAGAGAGATGAGAAGGAGCAGATCAAGTGCCTGAATAACCGATTCGCATCCTTCATCAACAAGGTAAGGGCAGCCAGGGTAGGGGTGGGGAGAGAGCTGCCGCGGAGAGCATCCCGGATCTGTTCTGTCTTGGGCAGCACAGGAAGAGGCATTTGTCCATGGGCCTCTGGAGCATTCCATGACCGGTTGTCACTGAAAATACCTGCTTCCCAGTTCAGACTAGCTTGAAACTTGCAGCGCTCCTCCAGCCTCTGTCCCAGTGCTTGGATTACGGGTGCACATAACCACACCCAATCCAAGCCCTTCTACACTCTTCATTTTTTTTTAAAGAATATGGCCTTTCTCGGGATGTCATCTGACTAAATTATCAAGGTTGTCGGAGAGCAGACTGTCAGAAAGACTTCCAAAGTAATATGAAAGGGATGGCAAAGGCTGCAGCTAACAGCCTTCCCCTTGAGGAATAAAACTGTGTACCTGGGCTGTTCCAAGACTCTTAGGTCTGAAGGCAGAGATCATAAACACCATGAACCCCAAATTTTCCATCTGTTTAGGCCTGGGGTGAGGCAAAAGTGGAGCAGAGTTCAGAGCACAAGGTGGCTGTCATGCAAGTTTTGCACTTGGCAGCCCCCAAACCAAAGCTTTGGGAAGCTACAAGGCTGAGTGACATGCTACCTTTAAGTAGCACTGAGCTGCCTGTCATCCCTAATTCCCTGGGTTTGTCTCTACACCCTGGAGACTCAGAATCCATGCCAAGCATTAGCCTGTTGTTGCTGGAAACTCCAAAGATTAGGGCAAACATCCCTGAGCCAAAGTCAGAAGCCCTGAGTCCTGGTAGAGCCCACTCCTCTTACCCTGAGTCTCTATGGAAGCTGCTCACAGCTCAGCCCCAGGGATTTTGCTGCCTGGCTTGGGGATGGACAGATGATACAGTGGGATACTCAAAGGAGGTAATCTATACAAACGTGTCTGTGGTGCCAGGCCATGGTGGTACATGCCTGCAACACATGGGAGGGAGAGGTAAAAGGAACAGAGTTCAAGGCCATCCCCAGCTACATAGTGAGTATACAGCCAGTCTGAAATACATAAGACCCTGTACAACCCCCACTCCCCCCCCCAAAAAAAAAAAAAACAACACAGGCTAGTAGCTGGATAAAAGGCTAAAGTCAGTTGCTGCCAAGCCTGACAACCTGAGCTAGATCCCCAGAGGCCACGTCGTGGAAGGAGAGAACTGACTGCCCCAAGTTGTCCTCTGACTTCCACATGTGTCCTTGGGAACAACATTTAAAACTGACCTCTAGTCTACACACACACACACACACACACACACACAAATGAAAGGAACTGTTCCATCAACACTGCTTTACTTTTAAAGTCTGCTATGTTCTGGCTATAAACACCTCATGAGGGGAACCTCAGCCATGAGCTTCTGTTAAGGCTGCTGGTATAACTGTTGACCACAGTTAGAGGAACATCCTTTCGGCACCTATCTTAAGAGACCCTCTATGAGAACCCCATAGCAAAGCCCATACTATGCTCTGTGTGCCAGTGACTGGCACACAGGTGACCAGATCAACTCATGCAGCTGCTTCCAATCATGAATCCAACCCACAGAAATGCAAGAGGTGGAGCACAGCTCACCACTGGGAGTCCGCTTCCTTCAGATGCTGCCACGGAAAGTGGAGCAGCAGAGACAGAGTCAGCAGAGCTAGGGCACAACCCTTGACCTGACCTGACCTGTGCCCTTGGACCCAGGCACTCGTGTGTGGGTGTGCTTATGGCAAAGAGAGGCTCACAGGGGAGCAGGCATGGTCCGGGTCATGGGGCTTCCAAGTGGCCAGCCAGAAAGCTGCATGTGGACTGCCCATGCGTTTGATACAGCAGTCTTTCCACCCCAATATGGACCACTGAGGGGTAAGATGAGAGTCCTTTAAGGTCCCTAAGGCCAAGGAGACACAAAGATACATCTCTTTGGGTATCAGTCTCTGCAGAGACCTGTTGATGGCCTCCGGGTCCTTTCTATACAGTGACACCCATTCTTGGGGCAGGTTCGGTTCCTGGAACAGAAAAACAAGCTTCTGGAGACCAAGTGGAACTTTATGCAGCAGCAGAGAAGCTGCCAGAGCAACATGGAGCCGCTCTTTGAGGGCTACATCTGCGCCCTGCGACGACAGCTGGACTGTGTGTCCGGAGACCACAGCAGACTGGAGGCTGAGCTCTGCAGCCTCCAGGATGCACTGGAGGGTTATAAGAAAAAGTAAGTGGCCTCTTCCTTCACCCTGCAAAGGGACTAGAGCAAGCAAGCTGCAGAGACAACTCAGACCCCAGTGTCCTCATCAAAGTAGGGAACTCGACAGCAAAACAATTATGTAGTTCAGAGCATCCATTATTATCACCCACGATGGAAGTCCTGAAGTGTGTCCTTGCCCCATCTCCCTTCCTTCCACCCTGCTTGAATGGGGGCTTTGCTGAAAAAGTTCTCTCTCTTGCCACTCATGGAGCCCCAAGTCTCTGTTCCAGCTACACCCCTAGTTGGGATTCCATTTTGCCAAACCCTTTACACACCAAGAACTATACCCTAGTCTCCTGACCATCCCCAGTGTTATTTCCGCCATGATTCTGTGGCTCCTTTTTCCTCCACTTGATGAGCCTCCTCTCAGGATCCCCCTCATCCCCATCCGGATGTCACAGCTCCCATCCTGTCTTCCCAGTCGTCCCCTAGAGGGACCATGGGTATCTGTTGTCCATCCCATCTCACCCACTCTCCAGAGGACGGGCCCTGAGCCTGCCACTCAATGTTAATGAAACGAAGATTTCCAGCTTGTGGGGGAGGGGGCAGAGAACTTGTCACCTGGAGGATTCTGGGGGTGGGAGCTGTCTCCTCAGAGCCTCATGGAAATGTATAGGGCGTGAGATGGGAGATACACATTTCCATTGAGGAGAAATGGTACAAGAAGATGGGACGAGGAGCGTGTCAGTAGTGTGGAGCCGTGTTGGAGACATGACTGTTAAGTGCCAACCGCTGGCCTTCTTGGTGACAGGTACTGTGCTAGAATGTAGTGTCCCACCTCTAACCCACAGCACCAAAACCCTTTATACTTATATGTAACGAGGTACCAAGAAGACCCACAGGAGAAGAGACAAGGGGCAGGGACATGGGACATGTTTGGACTGTTTGGACCATGACCTTAATAGATAATTTTTATTCCAGTAGACTTCTTCTTCTTCTAAAAGATACCCAAAGCCTGGTGTAGTGGTACATATCTTGTAATACCCGAACCCAGAAGGTTGAGACAGGAGGATTGTGAGTTCTGGGCTATCCTGAGATATGTAGTAAGTTCAAAGGATACAGAGTAAGACTCTGTCTCAAAAATTCTTTTAACTTTTTTTATCTATTAATTGAGGGCCACAGTAGACTTGAAAAAATGGAGGGAGTGAGGGGGAGCAGGTAACTGATGGGCAGGTTGTGGGAGTGAGCAGAGGCCAGGCTCAGGGGCCATGACTTCCTTGAGAAGTACATAGCAAGTCAAGTTTAGACTGGTTCACAGCTCAAAATGAGATCTTTGGGTTTTAAATATGAGGTCCTTCTGGCACAGTGCAACCAACTCTTGCACAACACTTGTCCCAGCCAGCACATTGTCAGAGGGCAGCATGGGTGTCAATGAACTCATCAGAGCCCTTTGAGGCAGTCCTGGGTTGCCCTCATTCTACTGGGAATATCCCTGTGAAAAGCTATTGCCCACCCAGTTTGGTTGTGTCTAGTGTGTGACAAAGTGGGGATTTGAATTTAGACAGTGGCTTCAGACATCCTTGTCAAAGTTAGGCAGAGCTTTGCTGGACCAAAGAAAGGTGGGCACTAGGAGCACAGGGCTGGTTCCGTGCGCTGCCTCTTCTCGTCAAACAGTATCTGTAGCTAGACTGAACCCTGATTCCCATTTCCATTCGGGTACAGTGTGTGGGCCGAGGAGCCCCCAGGAAGTGGGAGGGGTGCATCTGGGCTGTTTCTGTGCTTTGGTAAGTAGGTAATTGCTACCTCTACCGCAGGGCTTCAGGTGGGGGCCAGACATACCCTGCAGGCAAGGAAGAGGCACAGGGTCAGCTGGGAATCTACCTGGGACTACAGCCACCTCAGATCAGCTTGGGAAAGATGACCTGCTAGGAGCATGACCTTACTCTCATTTCCAAAGGAAATGATGAGATGAGGAGGCTTCCCCCGCAGCAGGAGAATGAGGTAGTATTGTGGATCCTAGGGCGTGAGTCATCATGGAAGCAGGCTACTGGTGGTGAGAAGGGGCAGGTTGAAAGGTAACTGAGGTGTTGACAAGAGTCTGTCTCCAGAGGGGAAGAGCCATAAGGGTCTGGAGAGAAGGCTGGAGCATGAGCCCACGGGCACAGTGCACCCATGCACTGAGAGGACTCTTCCAAACTCCACGTCTTAACCAAAACGATGGTCTTCTCCCCATAGGTATGAAGAGGAACTGTCCCTGCGTCCCTGTGCTGAGAATGAGTTTGTCACCCTGAAGAAGGTGAGGTGACACATAATGAAGGGAAGAATCCAGATACCAGCCCTATGGGTGTAGCCGCCCGTGTCCTAAGACCACTTCCACAAATAGGTTCCTCTCCCTTGGTCTCTTGTGTTGACCCTGGAAAAGAATGCCTGACACCCCCTTCAGCTCCACCCTGCCTAGCAATAGGGGTTGGCCTGATCTCCACACGTCCTTCCACCACCTTACATGGGATCTGAGCTGGGGAATGGCTATGAATCTAACCGCCCAAGCAACTGCCTGCCCCTGTGGCTAATGCCAAGTGAGAAACAAAACAATCGCCAATTTAACCCCAGGCACAGAAATAATCATCCAGTTCCTCAGCTGGGAACTGTGTGGTTCCAAGCTCCCCTGCACAGGAGCTGTGGGGATCCTCTAGCACCTCCCCTTCTGCATCCTCCCCATGGGGCTCAGGCCCGGCCTTTCCCCCTTTTTGACCCCATCTCCCTTTGCCTCCACCTGAGCTCAGAGAAGAGCCCTGAGCCCACAACCATCCCTGCCATGAACTTGCCCAGGAAGTGCTTCGCTAGTGTTGGGCGTGGCTCTGCATCCCCTGATCCAGGTCACAGTCTGTCACTGTGTTACAGGACGTGGACACGGCCTTCCTGGTGAAGGCTGACCTGGAAACCAACCTGGAGGCTCTAGAACACGAGATTGAGTTCCTGAAAGCCCTGTTTGAGGAGGTATTCACGGCCATGAGGTCTTCTGGGTGATCTGTCAGGCAAATTCCAGAGGGACATGGGTGGACAGGAGGGCCCAGGAAAGACTAGAAGGACATCTCATGTGAACTCAGGGAGTGAGACTCCCCAAAGTCATCCAGATAGATGGTTGTCAGGTCTCCCCTAGAGAAGTTCTGGGTCCCCATAGGGATAAAGGGCAAAGACAAGACAAGGGGGATAAGGAACAAGGAACAGGCTGGGGACTATAGGCTGGGAAGAGCAGGAACTGTAAGTAGTAGGACATTTGAGTGGGTTCCTCTCATGGCTGCTCGGTGCTCACTCCTGCGTGACCTCCTCAGGAGATCAGCCTGCTGCAATCTCAGATCTCAGAGACTTCAGTCATCGTGAAGATGGACAACAGCCGGGACCTGGATGTGGATGGCATCATAGCCGAGATCAAGGCCCAATATGACGACATCGCCAGCCGCAGCAAAGCAGAAGCAGAGGCCTGGTATCAGTGCCGGGTAAAACTGGGGTGCAGAGGGTCTGGGAGAAACATCAAAGCAGAGGAGGGAGCAAGGGTGGAGAGCAGGGAGAATCAGAAGACAGGGTCTCTGTGCTCTCTGCCCCCAAAATAACTAAAGACTTAACATGTCTGGGCCACCCCACGGCACCAAGGAACTCACAGAAACGTCAGCTCTGCTGTTTCTGCCAGGTCAGGTCTCTGCACAGCAGAAGGACCCCACACACAGGCCAGCCCTGTCACCAGGTCCCCAGCTCTGTTTATCCATAGACTCACTAGAGTGGCCCTCTAAGCAGCATGCAATCAGTATAATTGGTATTGGTGGCAAAGAGGGTTCTGAGCTTCACAGTGTAGGTGGAGGCTGCTGGCTTGGGTGTTACTGGTGCTGGAGCAGAAACAGTGATTAAGGGTGCTCCAGACTTAGTAATTAGGGGCTTGCTGGGAGAGCAAGGGGAGCCTGGGGCAGCTGTATCTAACAAGTCATGTCATCTCAGCCTCAATGGCTTGTCTGTGTAATGTAGTGTACATGCGCTCATCCCTTGGCTCCCAGGCTCAGCAACTGTTCGTTGAGCATCTCTCACATGCAGAGCACAGAGCATGGAGCTGTAGATGCAGCAGGGACAGGGGTAGGCAGAAAGCTTGCCTTCCTACCATTTTCTTTCTTGGAAACAGAGCCAAGGGCAGGCAATAAACATGACAGGGTACCAGCTCCAGGGAGGGGTGTCATGTGATGACACACAGCATCGCCATGAAGAGGATGAGGGAGGAGGACCCACAGAGGTGCTGTGGAGTGGGGCTTTAAATAGGACAGCAGAAGATGGTGAGGGTAGAATGTCCCTGTTGGAAGGAGTCTATGGTCCCATCAGGAAAGCCACTGGTCCAGCTATACCCACGTCCATGAGACCACTCAGCAGTTTCCAAGGACAAGCAGAGGGTTTCCACAGTAACAGGAAGGGCAGCACATGGACACTGGACAAATAGGGACATTGACATTTGACCTACTCTTAAAGAACACATGATAAGCATAGAGCAGGGGAAGGGCAGCTAACTTAATTTTTTTCCACTTTGAATCTGATTTCTGATTGTTTGTTTGCTTGCTTATTGTTTTTGAAGTCAGCCAAAGCAAGACAGCATACTGTTTTGGTTTTGACTGTCCAATCCCAGGTTAAACATACAATTCTTCTAAAGACCACAGGACGTGGAAAATGGAAATAGCCCTCAGGAGAGCTAAGGCTGTGGGGCAGAGAAGGGAGCAGATACAAACGGAGGAATCTAGGAGCATAGGAATCAGAGATTGGGACTGCATGACATAGGAATAAGGAGCAGCCACACAAGGCCCCTGGCATTGATGAGAACCGAAAAAGGAATGGGTTGTGGAACAAGTATGGTCATGGAGCACTGACATGGAGCATCTAAGCTAGGAAGCTGATGGGCAAGAGGCTGGGGACAATGAGGAAAGAGACAAGAGATGCCATGGTGAAGGGCCAAGGTCTCGTCTTTCTGTCCCGGCAGTATGAGGAGCTGAGGTTGACAGCTGGGAACCACTGTGACAACCTACGCAACCGCAAGAATGAGATCCTGGAAATGAACAAGCTAATCCAGCGGCTGCAGCAGGACATCGAGACAGTCAAAGGCCAGGTGAGGTCCCGAAGTGGTTAGGAGGGTCCACCAGAGCTCCACTTTCCTGCTGAGCCATGCAGGGCACAACAAACCTTGTCAGTGAGGAAGAGACAAGCCCGGGCCACCTCGTCTCACAGGAAGCAAGCTGCCCACCAGCTGCATGAGCAGCCCCACAATGTCAGGTTCCCCGCTGTCAAAGACATAGCGAGGCAGAGGATCAGAGTCAGTCTCTCACCCTGCGGTCCTGACGTTCAACATGACTAAGTTGCTTATAAAATTAGTTCCACTAAATTATCCTAGGCTTGTGAGAACCAGCCAGGCATTGCCATCTATTTATCAGCCACAACTCCATCTCTGTTCCTCTGTGTTTCTAGTCCCAGTAACACCTTCCTGTGCCCTCTCCCCAGCGATGCAAACTCGAGGGAGCCATTGCCCAGGCAGAGCAGCAGGGGGAGGCTGCTCTCACTGACGCCAAGTGCAAGCTGGCAGGGCTGGAGGAGGCCCTGCAGAAGGCCAAGCAGGACATGGCCTGCCTGCTCAAGGAGTATCAGGAGGTGATGAACTCCAAGCTGGGGCTGGACATCGAGATCGCCACCTACAGGCGCCTGCTGGAGGGCGAGGAGCACAGGTGAGCACAGACAGGCACCAGGGCGGTTGTTTTCCTGCCTTCCTAGGTCAGCTGCTGCTGTCAGCATCCCACAGTCTAGGGAAGCAAAGCACAGTCTGCCGTCCCTCCTCCTTAACACAGTGAGGGCAGAAAGCAGGGCTCCCTTCGAGGCAGGAGCCTGACCTCTTTTCCCTTCTTTCTCTAGGTTGTGTGAAGGCATCGGGCCTGTGAATATCTGTAAGTAGCTGAGTCATGAATCCTGGACTCTGGGTCTGGGGTTTTGGTAGAATTCCCATGTGGAAACCCACCACATTCCACCCAGCCCTCTGGAGTCTCTCATATCCCCGTGGGATGAGCTTGTCTGCCATACTTCCTGTGAGGGTGGAGAAAATCCAGGAGGGCTGCCTACCCAAGCCACCACCTGAACAAAGGATGCTTTGCTGTTAGCAGCAGGGTCAGGAGAGAGGTACAAGGCAAGAAGAGTCTGAGAGGGGTCATACATTAGTCCCAGCTTCACCCAGGCTCCAGGGAAAGAGGAAGTAAATATATGGGGTGCTTCCAAGCATTGGGTAAAATTAGAGGGGGTAGATGGGTCCTTGGGGGCAGGTAGAAGTACTGGGAGGTTCAGAGACTGGGATGGCCCAGGGTAGGCGATGTTCCATGTGGGACACTGAGCATGCTTTCCTGTCTGTCTTCACAGCTGTCAGCAGCTCCAAAGGTGCCGTTCTCTACGAGCCCTGTGTGGTGGGCACGCCCATGCTGAGGTCCGAATACTGCACTGGGACCACAGGTGTCCTGAGGAACAGTGGGAGTTGCAGCGTGGTGGGCACTGGTGAACTCTACATTCCCTGTGAGCCCCAAGGGCTCCTGGGCTGTGGAAGTGGGCGGAGCTCCAGCATGAAGATGGGGGCGGGTAGCAATTCATGCAGCCGCTAGTGTTAGCGCTACTCAGATTCTGAAAATCCTAGATATCATACCTCTACAGGGCCGAAGACCAGACTATTCCAAAACTCTCTCTTCTCACACCAACTACACATTGCCCTAGGATACTCCTGGGAACTGAGCTACTCTCAACTCCCGCTCTACCCTAGGATACTCCTGGGAACTGAGATACTCCCAGCCCTGCTCACATCTTCAAAGCCACGCTTCACATACCTAGATGCAGATCCCAAGCTGGACACAGAGTATGTGGGGACACAGAGAAGGGGGCTTTATTGTCTTTGTCACCTGGGGTATCAAGTCAACTCTAATATGGTCAAGAGAGTGGCTATAATCTAATCCACTTCTCTCCAGGAGAGATGACCAGATGGACACACTATAATTTTACTTTGTAAAAGGTTCCATACCACTTTCCTCATGCCAGCCCTGTCCTTTCTACTCCATACCCAAGTCTTCCCATCTCCTCTCCCTCTGGTTCTCAAATACCTAAGAAAATTGAACTCATAGCACCCACCTGAGGCATGCGGTATTATAAAACAAACAAACAAACAAAAACAAAAGGACTCCCCATTCACATTCTGAATCTCAAAACCAAAGTCTACAATCAGAGCTTCAGGGTCACTGGGCACTGTGCCTCCTGAGCATCCAGACTCTAAGGTGTTGGGTAGTGTGTTGAGCTCAAAGTAAAATACAGCGCTCATTGGCAACTGATGGCGAGACGTGCCTAAAATGAAGGTAATGGTTCATGGCATGGTTGCTGCTCAGACGGTGAAGAGCCAGTCTTGGTTACTATGCCTTAGCCCCAGCCCCGCCTACTGCCTTAGCCCCAGCCCCGCCTACTGCCTTAGCCCCAGCCCCGCCTACTGCCTTAGCTCCAGCCCCGCCTACTGCCTTAGCTCCAGCTCCGCCTACTGCCTTAGCTCCAGCTCCGCCTACTGCCTTAGCCCCAACCCCACCTACCTCTGTACATAGCCACTGCTTCCTGCCCCCCTCTCATTTAGTCCCCTCTAGCTTTGAGGCTTGGGTCAGATAGGAGCAGTTCACCCATACAGTGGTGTGGGGCTGCCCCAGTCACTTGGAGGCTCGATTAGGATCTGAGAGAGGGAAGAGATGCTAGGCTGACATACAAATCCTGTCTGCCTGGAGTTCAGGTTCTCTCTGAAGAGTCTCTGAGCTGCCTGTTTCCAATAAACTGACTCTGTTCACACTCTAGAAACCAAAATGTCTCACCCTGATTGGTGTAGGGTTGTGATAAAGGTAAGGGAACTCACAAGGAGCCGTTAAGGACTTCAGTCTAGGGACAGAAATGAAGGAGTTACACTCATGAGAAAACCTCACATACGTGATGTGTGAGTGGCCAATGGAGTAGACATGACGCTGTACAATTCATACTGAAAACCTGCACATCACACATGTGCAAGAACCTCTCCATGTTATGAACAGCACGTGTTATGCACAGCCTCTCCATTCCATGGACACACACACATCTAGAGGTGACCCATATGACTCCATCATGCTATGTCAAGACGTAGCATCTCCCATCTCCACCACTCATCCCCATGGCCTGAGAGCTCCCACTTGGGGAAAGCTTTGGAAATGAGTAGCATCTGGCCTGGGAGGAAGATCATGACATTCCCCTAACCTCTCCTCATTTAAGAAGCCTAAGGACTCGGAGACAAACCTGGAGGCCAGCACTCCCACCCTTCATGAGGCCCTACATCCCTCTCTACTGGCAGCATTTACCTCAGAGTTCACCCTTCCTTGAGAGCTTTCTGTCCCTTGTGGTGGCCCCTGCTGGAGTCAGAACCAGCCTCCTCCTTCCTACCACCACATTCAGAGCCTCCATCCTGTGCAGAGCCCTGAGCTAGAGGCCCTGAGATGAGAAACAGGCCCTGTTAATCTCCAAGAATTCTAGTCCAAACTGTGTAACCATAGATAATATTCAAAACAAGCTAGTGACTGTGCTGAAAGCCAGTTAGAGAGGCTCGCAGAGACCCAAGAGCAGAGTGTGATGAGAAGCCCGGAGCTGCAGATTCTGGGCAGCTTGTTTAAAGGAGTTCTCTCATCCATTTTTTGTTAAGCCAATCTATTTTTGCTTTGTTTTACTTTTGAGATCGGGTCTTTCTATGAAGTCTTGGCTATCCTGGAACTTGCTGTGTAAACCAGGATAGCCTCAAACTCAGAGAGATCCTCCTGCCTCTGCTTCCTGAGAGCTGGAATTAAAGGCATGTGCCACCACACCCAGCCAACAACAGATATTAAGTATCTGCCTGAGTGAGGCTACCAGGTGCTAATAGTACAGAGGTGAAGGAGACGTCCCTCCCTGTAAGTAACAATACTAAGGGCCCTTAGAGAGCATAGAGAGGCAAGACTATGGGGTACCTTTGGCAGACCTGTGCCAAGGTGTTCCACTAAGAAATTATGCCACTCAACAGATCTAGTGTAAAAGGTTTATTGGGGGAGGGAGGAGAGCAAACAGCTGCCTCGGAGTGAGGACATTAAAGAGACAGACAGACAGAGGAAGGGAGCAAGGTTGGGGGGAAGATCTGGGGTGACCAGGATCTTTTATGAACCACACCTGTTAACACCTGAAGTACTTAGAGGTGTCAGGTGATGATGTAATCTGATGCCAGGTCCCTAAAGTTAGGCTGATGGAAATACCTGATTGCTAACACCTGTGACAGGATGCTAACTGGCACAATCACAGTGGAGAAGCAACTGTTAGTTTCCAAAAATGTTACACATAGAGTTACCTAGCCAGTCCACTCCTAGATACATACCCAAGAGAAATGAACATCTGTTTCCACACACAAAAAGCTGCTACATTGTTTATAATAACTAAGACTTGGAAACAACTCAGATATCCATCGGCAGATGAGCAAAATGATATGGCTCAGCCAGACAGTGAAATGTTACTTTATTCCTGAGAAGAAATAGGATGCTAATGAGTGCTACAACATGGGCAATCCTTGAAGCATAAAAGGTGAAGGGTAACTCCTTAGGGCCAGACAGAGAGGAAGCTGGGAGCCGCCAGGGAAATAATGGCAGCTGCAAACATCAGTGAACAGATGGAAACTTTACCAAGTTCCCTTAAATAAGCATGTCGTGTGGAGCAGCGCATTGTATTCTGGGGCCTTTAAGAGCAGCTTAATGGGAGTACAGAACTGAAGCATTGATTATAGCCAGTTGTCTCTGACAGAAATGTGGCAGGGTTGTGGGGGCAGGGCTGGGGGGGGGGCAGGGCACCGACAGAACTCAGAGTCAGCAGGAAGTTTCCCCCAGGAAGAGCAGCAAGCAGCAGACAAGCCTGAACCTCAAAGGTCTGCAGGACTGTGGGGAGAGAGAGGCCCTTACTGGGAGTCATAGCAGCTGGCAGGGGTATAGTGAGGGAGAGCCTCCATCTCTACCTGCCCCTGTGCCTGCCAAGCTCCCTCCAGGGCTCTGGAAACAGGAATACTCTGGCTTGGAGTCAGCAACCAGCCCCTGTGAGACTTTTTTCCATGTCAGTGGGGCTCCTAAGAGTGTTTGCTAAGAGGTGGAGGTCCCCAAGCAAGTGCTACACCCCAGCTCAGGCCTGATTACATATCAGGGGCTCCACACATCTTCAGGTTGTGTCGCCTTGCAGTGCTGCATCTTCCCTTCCACAGTGTGGGAGGTGATTCACAGCAGGCAGAAAGTGCCTCCTGGTGGTGACCTGCTGATTCTCATCCCACTCTTCTCAAAAACACCTCCCTCTGTGGAGCCCCACTGGGTGCCAGGGGACAGGAGGAATTGCCTAGCTGGTGGGTGGCCTGAATCTAATCATTGATCCTCACTGAGGGCCCCAGTAAAGACAGCTGGGGAACAATTAGCAGAGCTGTAAGGAGGGTGGGAGGAGCTGGAAGTGAGCACTGTATCCCTGTGTCTGCCTTCCCAGGTGTCTCACAAGCCCACGTGCCTCTCCCTGTCCTGACTGTCAAGTGCTTTCTGTCCCAGAGTTTGTCCCTAGAATCCTCTACTCCTGTGCTTCCCAGTGGCCTTTCCTCATCCAGTCACCTCAGTGGTCCCAGGCTCACTTTCTTCGGCCTCTTTCCAGCTAGGGTTACCAAGCACTCAAAAAACAAAACAAAACAAACAAAAAACCCCTGCAGCTTAGGTTAGGACAATGGTTTCAAAAATGGCACTGTAATTCTGGGGGCTAACAATTGTACATTCAAGGCCCGCATGGAGCACAGATAGTTCTAAGCCAGCCTGGGCGACTTAGTAGGAGATGAGGGGTGGGAATATAGCTCAGTGGTAGACCAGTGAGTTGCCTAACATGCATAAGGCCCTGTGTTCAATCCCAGTATAGAGTGGGGCAGGGGTGAGGGAGAAGAAGAGAAGGAAAAGGAGGGGAAGAGGAGGGGGAAGAGGGGTGAGAAGCAAAAGGGAGGGTTAGGAAGGGGAGGACACTGAGCAGAGGAAGGGAAGCTGGGTCATCAGAACCAAAGGGCAGGAAGATGCTGCCCTGCTGGCATGATTGCAGTCAACACACACACCAGGAGAGCATGGTGCAGCTCCGTGGAATCAATCTGAGCCACATACTGCCAAGAGCAACATTTTCACTCTGGCTGGTTAAGGGGGGTAGGCAAGGAATTTGAATCCCGCCAGAAAAACTCATCGTTTGTTAGGTAGTAGGTGTTGCCCCCAATAAAAGTAGACCAGTTTACCTCCTCTAAGGAAACCTTTGGACCCTTAGTCTGAAAAGGCACAGACAGGAAGGTTCTGGACAATGGTGGCTTCCGCCTCTGACCCACCCACCCAGCCACTTCGGAGGGGACACTTCAGAACTTGCTTTCCAGGCAGAAGCAGGTCTCAACACGAGAAGCTCAGCACAAACCAGGCGGAAGGAGGAGCTCAGCAAAGCCTCCTCAGCTCCTGGGCTTCCCCTCCTGTCCTTCCCACACACACCCCACATGCCCAGCCAGGCTTACCCAGGCTTCCTGGACCTTCCCTGGCTAGCTAGGAGGGGGTTCCCCTCCCCTCCCACTCAGAAGGTCTCCCTCCTCCCCGTGCCCCAGATAGTATCATGATGACCCAGCAATGGAGACTCAGTCACACCACTGAGGAGAGGCAGATCTCTGGGATTACACCCAGGCTTCCTGACAAGAGAAACTGTCACAGCAGCAAAACCTCCAGCCTGGAGTTGCCAGGGCGACTCCTCCCCCAGCCCCCGCCTCCACCCACCACCCCTTAGAACACAGCTCAGGACTGTGCTATGCATCATCAAGCAAAATAATGGCTCAGAACTGTAAAGTGCTGATGGTAACAGGGATATGCTTGACTGGCCCCAGTCACTCCCTCCCACCCTTCCTGCTTAGGATGCAAGGAAAGCCCGGATGAAGACAGCCCAAGAGTGCCTAGTGGAAAAATGAGCATCTTGCAGTGGGAATGTGGGGTACAGTACAGAACCAAGGGGTCTGCTCAGAAGAAGATGGAAGATTGGGCTGGAGGGGCAGCAGTGAGAACAAACGTGAGGAAAACGAGCCTCAGGCAGGCTAACCAGGCCCCTGAAGGTCACTGGCAAACCATGTACCAGGGTGATGTTTGCCCATTAACACTGGAGAGGGTGCGGTAGTGTTATAAAGTGGGGTTTTTAATGGAAAGTGTTACGGTTTTTTAATTTCTCTGCAGACAGGTACTTCTATTACTGTACCTACTCACACCAGAACACACTGACCCAGACCACACTGCTACGGGGTGGTGAAAGTGGAATTATATCCAGTCTACCCAACTTCATCCTTGAGTCAAGCCTTCCTCCCTCTCTGTTCTCCTTCCTGCACCCCTCTGGCTCCTCCCCTTTCTACCTCCAGTGGGGTTCTCTTGTTCCCTTCCCATTCTCCCATGATTCTTTGCCTGGCCTCAGAGACATGGAGACCCCTCTTACCCAACCAGGCAGAACCAAATCCCAACCACCAAACCTGGAGAAAGATCTGGATCCATTCTATGACCTCTCAAATTTCTGTGCCCCTGGCATCTCCAGGGACCCCTCCATCTACTCTGATGCCTGAGGGATCCTCTTCCTAAAATACACGTGAAGCCAAATGCCCAAATATCTTACTCTTCTTTCTCTGCTCTGTCTTTCTGCTTTTAACCCCCGAAATGCGTGCATTCATTCAACAGCATGTCTACACACCCTCCCACCATCCAGTTCGGGAGACACACAATAGTGTTGCTTCCTAGAGCTAGCTCTCCAGCCAGGGTAGACAGATGATTGCAGACAACCCCATGCAAGAGAGTGCTCGAGTGATAAGGAGTCCTCAGGAGAGAAGGAAGCAGGGGAGGATGGCAGGGATCCCCAAAAGCAGGTGAGAAAGTGGAATAAAAGCAAAGACCTGAAAGCTGTTAGAATCTAAGCAGCCCCAGCAGTAAGAAGTGATAAATGTCTGAAGCAGGAGAGTCCATCCTGACTGAGTGATGGACAGGCAGGAGTGGCTGGGGCAGAGTGGGCAATGGGGCAGTGGGAACAGATGCAGTCAGAGAAGGTACTGAGAGTCATTACAGAGAGACACTGGTTCTGAGGATGCTCAGCAAAGGTATGACGTGCTCTAACAGGCCTTTGAAGGATCCCTTGATGGTGTTGGGAATGCTCTGAAGGAACAGAGACAAAAGCCAGGGACATCTCAGGAGCCTGAGTCAGCAGACCCAATGAGGAGCAAGTGATAGGCTCCAGCTGGCATGGCAGCATGTAGCAAGAAGCACCCGAGGACCAGGTCTTGTGAAGATGGGTGTGTGGTGGATGGAGGGAAACACCGAGCAAAGAGTGATCCTAACAAACAAAGGCAAGAATGATCCTAAGACTTAGCACAGGAGCTGTTGCAGAGACTGTGAGGCTGGAAAGGGAAAATACACAGTAGAAGGAATCAGGGGGAGTTTGGGATGTGTATTGTTTGGGGTGTCTGTTTGATATCTAAATAGGAGCTATTGATTAAAACATATGCTTTGGGATCTGGAGAGATGGCTCAGTGGTTTAAGATTACCCACTGCTCCTCCAGAGGAGTCAAGTTCCGTTCCTAGCGCCTACATTGAGCTCAAAACTCATTATAGCTTAAATTCCAAGGAATCCAACATTGTCTTCTGGCCTTCATGGGCACCTGAATACCTTCACACACACACACACACACACACACACACACACACGCACACACACACACATAATTAAAAATAAAATAGATCTTACACAGGACACAGAGTGCAGGGGCGGTCCAAGGTGCAACTATGCAGTGGTGCTCACAGACGGACAGAATACTTAAGTCTGAATCTGTGTGATGTCACCAGGGTATGATTACGGTGAGAAGGGGCAAAGATGAGAAACAGAGGCCAACCCAGGGGCACTGGGCATGTAGAGCCTAGAGACGGGAGCTGCTAAGAAGACTGAAGGAGTTGGGATGATGCAGTGCCTGGAGGCAGGAAGAAGTCCATGCTCGGAAGGTAAAGGTGGACTGAGTTAGGCATTGCTGCTGGGTCAAGGGAAGTGAGGGCTGAGGAGACCAGGGAGGTCATCAGCAGCGTCCACTGGCGATCTTTACTAGAAATATTCTCCTGTTATTTATATTTCATTTTCCTCTTTAGACAAACAAGAGAACAAACAGTGCTCACCTGAGTAGGCTTCTCAGAAAAAGCACTGATACGCTGATATAACTTCATATGTAAATGTATGTGTATGTGTCTTAGGGTTTCTATTCCTGTACAAGCATCATGACCAAGAAGCAAGCTGGGGAGGAAAGGGTTTATTCAGCTTACACTTCCACATTGCTGTTCATCACCAAAGGAAGTCAGGACAGGAACTCAAGCAGGTCAGGAAGCAGGAGCTGATGCAGAGGCCATGGAGGGATGTTTACTTATTGGCTTGCTTCCCCTGGCTTGCTCAGCTTGCTTTCTTATAGAACCCAGGGATGGCCCCATCCACAATAGACTCTCCCCCCTTGATCACTAATTGAGAAAATGCCTTACAGCTGGATCTCATGGAGGCATTTCCTCAACTGAAGCTCCTTTCTCGGTGATAACTCCAGCTTGTGTCAAGTTGACACACAAACCCAGCCAGTCCATGTGTGTATGTGATACATACAGACATGGATCAATGTCTGCCTATAAGAAATCTATCCTAAACATCCAAGCAAGCAGGTTTCCCCAACCACAAAACAAGGACAAATTGTGTTGTGTACTAGAATGTAAAGCATGAGCAGAAGCGTGAAGTCCTGCATATCTGCAATATTGCCAAGAGTGATGATCTCTGCCGACTTTTTGTTAGTTCTTATTTCTTTGTTTCTGTAACCAAATCAAAGAATCAAAGAAACCTAATCAAATGAGTGGTTCCAGGAACCTGTGAGGGTAGGGCTGTCACTCAGCTCTGGGATACACCTGGGATTGAGGGAGGGGGCTCCAAGTCATGTGGGTGGCTGTACACATAGTACATGGGACAGAGTAGACACTAAAGAATAAATGTCCTTGGAGAGTCTCCAGTCAGAAACATGTCCACAGTAGCCCCAATGAGCTCGGCTGCAGATCCAGCCCTTGTGTAAACAGCTAAACCCCAAAGGATAGCTATAACACTGCTAAGGGTCTTCTGAACATTGACTTTATCCAAATCGATGTATCAGGCAGTTTTCATATGCATGGTTTCTTGGAGCTGTGAATACACCATCTCCTATGCACTGCCTCTCCTGCCTAAGAGAGGTAACTCTGGGTACC
The DNA here is from genome assembly GCF_011762505.2 of Arvicanthis niloticus. Taxonomy (NCBI): domain Eukaryota; kingdom Metazoa; phylum Chordata; class Mammalia; order Rodentia; family Muridae; genus Arvicanthis; species Arvicanthis niloticus. The sequence continues at coordinate 75,787,277 of NC_047670.1, read as the reverse complement.
CACATTCCTTCAGAGCCTCTGACTAGAACTGTTAGCATTCTAACTCTCTGGTGGTTAGCCACACTTAGAGTTGGGGGGAGGGGGAGCCTTTGGATTTACGAGCAAAGCAAATTAATGTCCCCACAATGGCAATTGCGGTAGACTTATAGGGAAAATAAGACTTTAATATTTACGTGTTTATGTGTTTTTAATGTTTATAGGTTGCCTGCTCCAGCCCGCATCCTGATGAGAATAGGTGTGTCTGAATTGGTTCATTGTGAAGGATGTTATAGATGTGAGGAGTTTCTGCTAACTACCCAAGCTCATAAATGCCTTCAAATGGCTTTTTTCATTTTTATGAGGCCAATCCTCATGTCCACACACACATAAAAGAGGTGAGAGGGATCCACTAGCCTCACAGAGACTCTCAGCGCCAGCTCACCCCACTCCTCATTGCTCCTCAGCTGCCATCTACTAAGCCACCATGTCTTGCCGCTCCTACAGAGTCAGCTCTGGCCGTCGGGTGGGAAGCTTCAGTTCTTGCTCAGCAATGGCCCCTCAGCATCTGAATCGGTTCCGGGCCAGTTCTGTCTCCTGCAGGAGTGGGCCTGGCTTCCGGGGCTTCGGTGGGTTTGGTAGTCGGAGCGTCATCAACTTTGGATCATCCTCACCCCGGATAGCAGTTGGATCCTCTCGTCCTGTCCGCTATGGAGTTGGCTTTGGAGCTGGCAATGGGATGGCCTACGGCTCTGGTGATGGGAGTGGCATTGGTCTGGGCTTTAGGGCCAGTAGTGGTGTTGGCCTTGGCTATGGTTTCGGAGGCCCTGGTTTTGGCAGCCCTGGCTTTGGTGGCCCTGGCTTTGGTGGCCCTGGCTTTGGCTACAGAGTTGGAGGAATTGGAGGCCCATCAGCCCCTGCTATCACAGCTGTGACTGTTAACCAGAGCCTGCTGACACCCCTCAACCTGGAGATTGACCCCAATGCCCAGAGGGTGAAGAGAGATGAAAAGGAACAGATCAAGACACTCAACAACAAATTTGCCTCCTTCATCGATAAGGTACCTTGCAGCTTAACCTCTGGGACAGGCACTGAGAGTGAAGGGGTGCTAGGGTGCTTTTCCCTTCAAAAGAGTTGGTCCAGTCTGAGCCATTGCTTTCAACCCGAAGCACTTAAGGCATTTGCCAAGGGCATGGAGGGTTGAATGGCTTCTAGATTGTTCTGTGCTGAGAATAGACAAGCCAGAGGAACTGCTGCATCATGAGAGACTAAGATGCTGGCCACAATTTCTGGGGGAAAAAAAACAAAAAACAAAAAATATCCAGCTAAACCTAAGGGCATCTGGTCAAATCTGGCCCTGTTTCCCAGTTATTTAGGCATGTCTCTCACACAGGAGGGGGATTTCAGCCAGGTAACCGATTGGATCATGCTTTAAATATTTCATTCTTTAAGATCATGGCGGTTTGGAGGAGATTTTCATAGTTTCTGAGACTGATGGAGAATGGGATGAGTAATATTTACATAAAACTCAAAGAATCCACACACACAACATAGGCTATGTAGACCTAGTCAGGATTGAGGGAAGTGCAGATGATCACCAACAGCTATAGAGAGAAATAATGGTGTCAATCTTCCAAAAGCAAATACCGGGTAGACCATGTCTTCATGGAAAGGAGACTTGGTTTCTGTGAGGAAGTGGGAGAGAACCTCTGTGATCTCATTTTACTTTTGAGCCAAGGAGCTCAGTTGACAGAATATCAAGGATGCTGGCCACGGTGTGCAGTCTGAGGCAGCCACCTCCAAGAACCACGGTGATTCCTAACATAGTGCTGTCACTCTGTGTACTCTGCTGGGGATGGTTGGTTTCTATTCCCAGGTACAGGCAAGCCCAGCAAAAGCCTCATGTTTTGTACTCCCTCAGGACTGGCTGACACCTCGCTTAGATGTGGAGGGGGAAATAATACTGAAATGTTATTATTACTAAATGTCTTTATTAACTAATTGGGTGTGGGTAGAGGGTCAGAGACCTGCCCTCCTGGATTCTGGTGAGTTAGAAGGATAATATAAGCCAGCAGAAGGAAGAACACCAATAATATGACACGGAGTCTTTGCTGGCCATCTGAAGACCTACTCTGCACTGGTGCACTACCAAGCACCTTAATGTGTTTTCTTTGCTTCTCATACATAGGTGAGGTTTCTGGAGCAACAGAATAAACTCCTAGAGACCAAGTGGAGCTTCCTCCAAGACCAGAAATATGCCCAGAGCAACCTGGAGCCTCTCTTTGATAACTATATCAACAGCCTTCGGAGGCGGCTGGATGTACAAGTCAGTGACCAGGCTCGGCTGCAGGCAGAGAGGAACCACCTGCAGGACACCCTTGAGGGCTTCAAGAAGAAGTGAGTGTTCCTGAGCTGCCCATACCTGTGCCCCATATGCACCTGTGCCCCATATGCCCTGTGTCCCATATGCCCTGTGCCCCATATGCACCTGTGCTCCATATGCACCTGTGCCCATATGCACCTGTGCCCATATGCCCTGTGCCCCATATGCCCTGTGCCCCATATGCACCTGTCCCCCATATGCACTTGTGTCCCATATGCACCTGTGCCCATATGCACCTGTGCCCCATATGCCCTGTGTCCCATATGCACCTGTGCCCCATATGCACCTGTCCCCCATATGCACCTGTGCCCCATATGCCCTGTGCCCCATATGCATCTGTCCCCCATATGCACCTGTGTCCCATATGCACCTGTGCCCCATATGCCCTGTGTCCCATATGCCCTGTGTCCCATATGCACCTGTGCCCCATATTCACCTGTGCCCCATATGCACCTGTGCCCCATATGCACCTGTGCCCCATATGCCCTGTGCCCCATATGCAGCCCAATGCAGATAAGAGCAGCAGTGTGAATAAGAATTAGATAGGTGTTGGCTACAAAATGTAACTCTGGTATGCATGAGGAACAGTGGTGTGGGAAGTGGGAGGTGAGAGGAGGAGACCCTCTGTGGGTACTGAGGAAGTGGGGGACTTGTCCTTGATACTACCAGTGGGGATCAATGAGTTGACTCTGAAAGAGACAGCTTTAGTTCTGGAAGGAGTTCCTACATTCATCACTGGGCTATATCCTACTTCCTCTGTGCAGAGACCCTGAGTTGTCTCTCACAGAGAAGTGTAGCAATGGTCTAGATTTCAGACCCTAAATTCCAGGTGAGAAAGTAAGGGATTTGCTGGGCCACCGGCTTAGAGAAAGTTTTAAAGGTAGGACTAAGGTATGCTAAGGTGGCAATAGAGAACCACGTCCCTCAACAAACCAGGATCATGTTGTAGGATTAGTGAGGGCTTGTGGGTAGCAGGAGAGAGGGCTTACCCACTTCATCTCCATGTTCCCAGGTATGAAGAGGAGGTGGTATCCCGGGCCAATGCTGAGAATGAGTTTGTAGCGCTGAAGAAGGTAAGGGGATGCAATGAGGGGAAATTCTACATGGGAGCACGTGTTCTCTGGAACCCCAGCTACAGGCCCAGAAACTTCCCTGGCAGCCCTGCAGTGGCTAAAACCGCTCACCCAAATAGCAGAACCCCAAAGATCACAGGCTCCCTTCAAAGTTCTGACAGGTCCACATATTATTTGAGTTTTGGTACTGTGAGTTTGAAAACAATTTCTTGAATGATCAAGGCTTTTTTTCCCTTCTATCTGTAAAAATCATTCCATTTGTTTGATTTGCTCAGGAGGGGCACATGTATACCCTGGTCCGTGTGTGGACAACTTGAGAGAATTAGCTCTCTCCTACCACCGTGTGGGACCCAAGGATTGAACTCGGGTCTTCAGGCTTGGTGGCAAGCACTTTACCTCCTGAGTCATCTCTGTGGCCCCTTTCCTGTTTTTAAATAAGCCCTTGATAAGGTCCAGCAACCCCTGTGTGAGCTTCCACATTGCAATAGGGAAAGAGACCCAGCAGGAACTGATGGCTCCTCCTGCATACTTTCGGACCCTTCCTAATTAAGAAGGCTAAGCAGCACAGGCTCACCCCTCTCTCTTTTTTTTATGCAGGATGTAGATGCAGCTTTCCTGAACAGATCTGATCTGGAAACCAATGTGGAAGCTCTGACCCAGGAAATTGAATTCCTGAAGGCTCTGTATGATGAGGTGAGGCTCTTCTCTAAGAATTCAAGGCTATGACTGCTCAGCCTGCATGCCCTAAGGGCTGAGTCAGGCCTTCGTGTTTCCAGATACTGGTTTCATGTGTCTAGTTCCACTCCCACTCAGATCTTTGTGCTCTCTGTCACTGTGTCTGGAAGTGAGGAAGGCCAGGGAGGTAGGCGTCTCTACAGCCATGTTAGGCCTGACAATGAACTCTGGTCATCTGTGGTCCAGACCTTCATTGTCCAAGCTAAAGACTGAGTTTGGGAATGCCTGAAAAGGCAATTTGAAAGAAGAAAAGAAATGCATCTGATTTTACTAGACAAACCAATATCATTTGCGTCCAAGTAACCTATTTAGTCTGAAGTTGAGCCAGACAGAGATGTAGGGGGCAGTCTCACCAGGGTAGAGACCTTGCTTCACTGAAGATTCTAGATCTAGGAATCTCCAGGCTCTACTGTGTTTTAAAATAGCATTACTTCTTAGTGGACCATGACCAGCCCCAGACATTTTGTGGGAAGACCAATGTGAATTTAAGCAGCTGTCAGTCTGATCACCTGAGGTACCCCTGGTTTTGACAGTAGCCTAAGCCAAAGCAGATACTGAAGGTATGGTCTGAGCTTATGGCAAGGGTCTTAAAGTCAGACTCAATTGCTTCTCGAGCATACCTTTTTTCTGAGCCCTAGGCTGGGTAGGAAGGAGGTCTCACACAGTCATAAAGCAGGAAGCAATGCTCCCTGTCCCTGATTCACAGGGGACCCTGTGGCATAGTCCCAGCTGCTGATGGACCACTGAGCCCCTCTGCTTCTCCAATGCAGGAACTCCAGTTGCTACAGTCACACATCTCTGAGACATCTGTCATCGTGAAGATGGACAACAGCAGGGACCTGAACCTGGATGGAATCATAGCTGAAGTCAAGGCACAGTATGAGGAGGTGGCGAGGCGGAGTCGTGCGGATGTGGAATCCTGGTACCAGACCAAGGTGGGTGATGGGGGACTTGGGGAGGGGTACAGGTGCCCTGGGGTGAAGACTTTGGTCTGAGGTCTTCAACCCAGACTGTGTGTGACCAAAACACTGTACTCTGCTCCCCCAGTATGAAGAGATGCGGGTGACCGCTGGCCAGCACTGTGATAATCTACGTAACACACGGGACGAGATCAATGAGCTGACCCGGCTGATCCAGAGGCTGAAAACAGAGATCGAGCATACCAAGGCTCAGGTGGGAAAAAGAGGAGAAAGCTCTGGAGGGAGGGAGGCCAGGGCCTGGCTTTGAGGAGGACCAAATTTGGTGAAGGGAAAGGACCTAGCAAGACCTGGACACAAATCCAAGGGCTGGCCATAAAAACTTTCTGGGAGACAGGAATATGGACTAGAGGGAAGGCCTGGGGCTGATTCTTTAAGTAGGGAAGGCAGAAAGAATGGAAGAGCCTGGATTCCTTAGGTCCCAAGGCAGTGGAACCCCAATGGATATGGAGAATGGGGAGCAGCAACACCCCACCCCTTGCTGACCACAATCACTATCCTTGGAAAAGCAGCCATGGAGAGCTGCAACCCAGGCCTGGCACCAGGTTTCATACCATCAGTTAGGGCAGGGTTTCTAACCCTGAGTCCCTAAGAAAGCTCACATACAAACTCTGTTCTCTGCAGTGTGCCAAGCTAGAGGCCGCCGTGGCTGAAGCAGAGCAGCAGGGTGAAGCAGCCCTCAATGATGCCAAGTGTAAGCTGGCTGATCTGGAGGGTGCCTTGCAGCAGGCCAAGCAGGACATGGCCAGGCAGATGCGGGAGTACCAGGAGCTCATGAATGCTAAGCTGGGCCTGGACATCGAGATTGTCACCTACAGGAGGCTGCTGGAGGGCGAGGAAATTCGGTGAGACCTGAGACGAGGAAGGAGTGAGGTCAGACTTCTAGAAAGATTAAACCAAATAAGGGGAGGGAACCAGGTGAAGAAGCCTGCAGTGATCAGTCTTTAGAGAGAACAATATATCTTCCAAAAACATGAGTCGGTTGCCCTTGGCATGGTTTTAGAAGGTGCTGTGCTGGCAAAAGCAATTACAGACAAGCTGCACCAGGTCATAGGCATTTTGCTTGGTTGATTCATTTGTTAAAATAGTAATAGGTTGTCAAATAGTTTAGTTCAACAATTTAGAGGCAGTGTCTAGATACATGGTGTGTTTCAAAACACACTAACAGTTGGGGGTAAGACCCACGAGTTTCTGGTCTACCCAGACAAGAAGCCCCTCACAGCAAGCAGGTTCATAGCTCATAGGGATTCATTTGTCTTGTCCTCTCTCCAGGATCTGTGAAGGTGTTGGGCCAGTCAACATATGTAAGTATCTTGCCTTTTCTCAGCCCATGTCTTCTCTCTCCTTCAAATTTCCTTTTGGCACTTGTGGGAGTCGAGAAGCTCCCAAGATAGCTAATCTGGCCAAGATAGTCAGGGAAGCAGGAATATCAGTGTCCCTGGACTGGGAGTGTGTCCTCATCAGAGGCTCCCAGAACAAAAAGTAGACAATGGTTTGTGTGACTCTCACCAGAGAAGGTTTCTGGAAAGAGACTTTTGGCTTTCAGTGGTACTGTAGGCCACCATCACAGAAGTAATAGACTGTGTCACAGAGGTGACTCATATCTGGGTCACAGGGATAGGACAATGCTAAATGGAAGTCACCTCCCTCCTTCAACCTCCTGCTGCTTATGAGTATAGACTCTTAAAAGTATAGACTGTCCCCAAAGCAGGCGAGACACTGCGCCAGCACTGTAGAGCAGGGTGAGCCTCCACTCTGTAGAACTCCAGTCTTCTTGAGAAGGCGAGTGCTAGCCAGTGTCACACTGGGAGGATACCAGCTGTGCTCTCAGAGAAGAACCATGATTTGATGGAAGACATAGGGTCAGCAATGACCTTCTGCACAAAGTCAAGCCCAGAGGTCTCAGGAGCTACAAGGACTCCGGTGCAACAACAGAGAAGATAGTGTAAAGCATGCAGGCTGGGGCTGCTTCAATCAAGGCTAAGCTGGATGCCAGCCCCGATATAAGGGCTCTGTCTAGTAGAGCAGTTAGTTGGGCTATAGAGTAGAGACATCAGTAGGGCAGAGATGGCTGTCCAGGAACTGGCGCTGGCTAGATTTCTTGTCTGATGGATACATAAAAACAAGCAAGAGAGACAGTATAATGACAGAGGAACCACCATATGGTTCTATGAAGGTCACTGCTCCAGTGTCTGGATGCTTGGCTTCTCATCTGATGTAGGACACAGATAAATAGTAGTTTGTATACATGTGCACACATTAATGGCAGCCAATCTGTAGGACATGGACAAACACCTGAGGATACAACAGCACCTGTCCACTTGCATCTGGGTGCCTTTCGTGTAGTCTTGGTTTTGGGGCCACTCAGCCAGTGGCTGGTGAGTCCTAGAGTCAACATTCCTTTCCTTTTTTTCTCCACAGCTGTGAGCAGCTCTCGAGGAGGGGTGCTGTGTGGGCCTGAGTTGGTCTCTGGATCCAGCCTTTCCCACAATGGTGGAGTCACCTTCTCCAGCAGCAGTGGCATCCGTGCCACTGGAGGGGTTCTGGCTTCCTCAAGCCTGAGGGCTGGTGGGGACCTGCTGAGCTCTGGGTCCAGAGGAGGCTCAGTGCTGGTGGGCGATGCCTGCGTTCCCAGCATCCCCTGCCCACTGCCAACTGAGGGAGGCTTCAGCAACTGCAGTGGTGGTCGTGGTAACAGAAGCTCCAGTGTCCGCTTCTCATCTACCACCACCTCTCGCAGGACCAGGTACTGAGCACCCAGCCCTAGGGGGCCACTTCCTGGAAAAGAACCAGCTAACATCCCCTGCTCCTATCCCCTGAAGTGCATAGACTCTGGTCCTGAGGGATTCCAGCCACTCTTCCTGCCAGTACCCAAACCTAGATCATGTTCTCCTGAAGGATTCTTCCTTGTGTAGATACACTAGCCCTGCCCCAGCCCCAGCCCCAGCCCCAGCCCCAGCCCCAGCCCCAGCCCCAGCCCCAGCCCCAGCCCCAGCCCCAGCCCCAGCCCCAGCCCCAGCCCCAGCCCCAGCCCCAGCCCCAGCCCCAGCCCCAGCCCCAGCCCCAGCCCCAGCCCCAGGGGCACCAGCTTCTCCCCAATTCCTGGCTCTTCCTCAGGCTCCAGTCTCAGTAAATGTATGCATTTTCAGCACTACAGAAAGTAGTGCCTCCTGGGGAGAGAAGGGTCATTCAGAGCCAGCATGAGCACAGACCCCTGGGGCCTGCAGGCATCCTTAGCCCATCTTGTTCCTCCCTTTTCCCTTCCCTGGCAGAAGATGCTTCACTATCCTTCCCCTGACCCCAAAGGACACACAGTCCTTGGAGGCCCCAGGGATACCTAAGTTGCCATGATGGTTCTCCTCTCAGTGGCTCATCTGGGCCGTTTCTCTTATGGTTGTTGGTTTGTGGTATATGGGTCTGCCAAGTAGATGGAGTCCAGACGGAGAAGTGGTCTCTTTAGCTCCATGTGCCTTGTTCTTGTGGTGATATGAGGCCCAACTCTGTGCCCTGTGGTTGTAGCAGGGTTGTATCTGCAAACTCTGGGAGTCTGGGGGTGGGTGGGGCCTGTTTGTACTACTCTTTGTATTCCTGGGTTTTCAATAAACTTGCCAAGCTAACTTCACCAGGACTCTGCCTGTCCATCCGCATCATGCTGAGGAGGTGACTGATTGAACCCCACTTGTTCACCCTAATGAGAGTGTGATGAAGAAAGGGGCTGGTATCCTGGGCCCATGGAAAGAAAGGGTACAAGCCTTTCCAGGGAGAAGCTCACAGTTCTGTAAGGCAGAGGCAACACAAAGTCAAGGTTCTAAAAAACAAGCGCCCATCCCCACACTCTTCTCCAGGTCAGAGTGTCCTCTTCCTGAGCATGCTGAACCTGCCCCATGTTCTCCCACCCCACCACCAAGCTCTCTGAGATCATTGTAATAGTATCCTTATCTGTCTGTCTGTCTGTCTGTCTGTCCCCACTCTTGTCTCCATCTAACTTACTCAGCATAATGCTACTAGACAACTCTTCCTCACACAGAAATCTAACCATGGCTCTCCTGCTTAAAGCCTTCCACGGCTTCCCATTGCCTTTCAGAAAGTAGTCCAAGCCCCCTAACATGGCATTCTGGTTCTGTGGAATCCATCTACACACCTCCACTCCCAGCCATTCCCTCAGTGCACCCTACTTCCAACCCGTCATTTTTAGTTAATCACTTAATAAATCCCCGTCCAGTGCTTATTACATGCCTGGCATGATGCCAGGCAAATAATTGGTAATAAAATTCAGTTCTTATCCTCAAGGAGCTTCCAGTCTAGTCTTCAAAGGAGGATAGGTATATAACGGGGACTTGAGCGGCTCAGTGCTGTGCTAAGGCCAGCACAGATGCCACAGTGTTCAGAGAAAGCCAGCACAGATTTGGGCAGTGCTAGCTTCCTGAAGACTGTGGTACCCAGCAGAGATAGATGCAAAGGCCGGTGACTGAGCCTTCTAACTGAGACAAAGAGTCCCAAGAGAGGCCAGTGTGTGCAAAAGTGCAAAACCTAAAGGTTGCAGAGAACATGGTAGGTAGGGGGACCTGCCTGGAGTTATGTAGAAAGCCATTAGAAGTCAAGATACAGCAGCAAGTGGAGATAGAAGAGTCCATCAGCATGGGACCCAGCCAGCAGCCTGGTACAGCTGCCAGGGCCAAAATCACAGCTATACCCAGCACAGTTCTTCTGAGGCAGGAGCATGCCTTGCTTCTTCACACATCCAGTCCTCCCAGACCCCAGCCAACAACCTGAAGCATGTTACCCTGCTCAGACTCAAGACTTACCAGCCCCTGCCTTCTGTTCCAGGGGCCCCTGAACATCCAACTCACCTCTACATGCAAAGTCACATGCAAAGTCACATGCATCCCTCAGAGGCAGCCACATAGAAAGCTGCCCCAGGAGGCCTTGGTGTCTCTCTCAGCCAGAATGACACCCCCACATCAGTGACCAATTTATTGCTCCAGCTCCAAACTGACCTCTAACTACCCGCTCTTCCAAAACAAATCTGGAACCTTTTCATTTGTGCTAGCTGGCACAACATCAAGCTTTGCCAACAGGCATCTCAATAAACATTAATGGACCACAGGAATGTAGAGATTTCCTTTCCTTTGCTTTCTCAAAGGCTCTTTCTTGTTCAGCTTCTCCAGTGCTGGGTTCCCACAGCATAGATGGTGTCTACAGCAGCAGGTGTCTGCAGTACCAGGCAGTGTGGTATTTAGTGGCTACGAACAAGTCTTTACAGTCATCATTAACCTCTCTTTCTCTCCCACACCTATATCCACTCCAACAGAAAATCTTGCCATCTTAGCCAACAAGTAAAATTCACAAACCAGCTGTTTCCCACTGCTTCCATGGCTGACAGTGATACCCAAACTGTTATCTCTTGCCTGGATGACTGTAGCCAACTCCTAACTGGTCCATATTTCCTCTGCCTTCCTTGCATCTGTGTTCAAACAGCTGTCACCTAGGAAAGGCTAAGGCTAGCAGGTGACTTCCCTGGAGGTGTCCCTCTGTTTTCGAACAGCTTACAAAGGCTGAGCTCTGAGAGGCAAGGTCCCATGAGATTTCATCTCAGAATTGCTTCTTGCAGCTAAAGTGACTTTTTCTATCACTACCACATAGCCTAATGACTCCTGGGCATCAGCCCATCCTACTGGGCACATTTCCTGCAGATCAACATAAAGATAGACTTTCATGAATTAATGCTGTTTACATGAATTGATATTTTTTTAATAGAACTTCTGGTTTAATTCGAACAATTTTAGGAAGAACATTTTAAGAAATGGTTCTAGTTGTTTTGTCAGAAAGACAGCATAAAGTTAGAATCAAGAATAAACTGTGCTCTGCTCATAGAACAGTAAGTAAAGGCTGTATAATAAAGAATACAATGGGCTTTCATAAATTACACTAAGAAGAGAAAAGAGCTTGGGACAAACTTGTGATCTGGGAAAAAAAAATTCATTCTAGGTCAGGTCCAAGGATGAGGCCACAGGTGTGCACTATGTTAAAGCAAGGTCATGTGAAACTGTTGCTTTGAATAGACATGAGCTTGTAGAATGAAACACTGCCTTGAACTTACTATCAGCATCCTCCTGTAACTCCCTTTTTGTGTAACATTTTATCTATGAGGTAATTTTATAAAGAACTTATGTTTAAGAAGATAATGTATTATGAGAGAGAAGGAATAAAGTGTGGCACTGGGCGTTCAGCTCCATCCACCAAATGTATAGATGCGTATGTCTCTTTGTCTACATGTATGTATATATATACATGGGTGTGTGTATATGTGTATGTATGTAAGTATGCATGAACACTGTGGAGTTGATAAGACAAGTGATTGGGCCTGGCCAGGGTGTGTGTGTGTGTGTGTGTGTGTGTGTGTGTGTGTGTGTCTTATGTATGTGTGTGTCTATGTGTGTGCTTGAATTCTCCCTTTTTTTCTTTTCTCTCTGGTTCACAAAGAGTTAACAAGCCTTAGTCTCTCACCTGGTCAGAGAAAGGAGCCCTAGTAATAAATCCTTTACTTAATTGTTGTTAAATAGCAGGTGTTAGTCTCCTGAAGCCAGCAGTTTCCGGTCTCAGAATGGTGAAAAGTTAAGAAAGACAAATATTACAAAATAAGCCAAATTTTAGCACTTAAAAATTTTAGTTTTGCCTCCAAAAATTGCCAGTGCTGCCCCTATCGCTGCCTTCCAGAGAGAAATGGTGCTCAGGCAGGCTTCCAGCAAACAGCAGCCAGAAGGATTCTGTGGAAAGCAAGCCCAGGGGATGAGTGCATAACTGGGTTAGATCTTTGCACAAGTAAAGCCCTACATCCAATTCCCGGAAATGAAGAAGATTTTTTAAAAATACTAATACAATAAAGTTTAACAGTCTAGATAAAATCAACTATTGGAGTTTTCTGAAAAGTAAACAGAACCAGGCAGATCACGGCAGAGGCAAGGATTCAAGAAGCAACCAAGTTTTTATTCTCTCTTCATTCTAGAGGCCTTGAGCTTAGGGTGGGCCACAGCTGTGGAGTAGGAAAGTATCAGCTTGGATAGCTAAGATCCACATGAAAAGCCTTTCCACCCAAATACAAAAGGAAAGAGACTCTTACGGGTTGGAAAATACAGAAACAAAGTCTGTGGTCTGTTCTCGCTTGTGGTTTTGCATTAGGGCCTAGCCCTGCAGGGCTGGGCAGGACTTTGTAGCAGGGTTGTGGTAAAACCCTGAGATGCTTGGTGGCTCTGGCATGAGGAACCAGGAAAAAAGGTTTCTGAGAAGGGTAGGTGGGGTCAAGCTGGAAAACTAGAGAAGGCAATACCTGTGTGAGAGAGTCCACCCACATCCTGGGCTCTCCTTGAACTTCACTGGCATGCAAACCCAGAGCAACATTCTAAGGACGTGGAGATTTGAAGTTAGGCCTATGCCCTGCCCACATTTCTAGCAAAGCCCTGAGTGATACCACAGAACAGCCACAAAACAGCCAGCACGCACTTGGGAAAGTGAGTGGGCTTTGGCCTCCACCATACCTCCAGGAGGGCTGGAGCATGCGCCCTGAAATTGCTGACTGGGCTGATTCCCCACTAAAACCAAATCAAACCAAATTTAAACATTCCCAAAGGATTGTATCAGGACCCTGAATCAACACAACACCACCCTCTCTCTCTCTCTCTCTCTCTCTCTCTCTCTCTCTCTCTCTCTCTCTCCCTCCCCCCCCCCCCCCGTGTGTGTGTATGTAAACTAAAGTCATTTTGATGTTCAAGGAGTCAAGAAAACATGAGCACTTCTCACAGGGAGGAATAGGCAACACATACTCATCGCCAATGATGTACCCAGAGACTATGAACTACTGTAACCATGCTCTCTAAGGTAAAGAGACACACATCTGAAATGAGTAAGAGAGCAAATTGGATCTTGTGGTTCAGACCTATAATCTCAGCACTCTGGCTGAGGCGGAAAATTACAAACTTAATCCAAGGTCTCCCTGGGTTACAGATTGAGTTCAAGGCCAACCTAAGTGAGTTTGGAAATTTGAAGTTAAACATTCCAAGACCCTGCCTCAAAACAGAAAGCTTAAAGAGTAATGGGACATAGATCAATGGTAGAGTATTTACCCAGTATATTCAAGGGCCTAGACTCAATCCTCAGTAAAGAAAGGGGAGGGGAGAAGAGAGAAATGAGAGAGAGAGAGAGAGAGAGAGAGAGAGAGAGAGAGAGAGAGAGTCTCAGCCTCAGCAATAGAGAACAAATGACAAGAGACAAAACCAAGTAGATATTTTAGAACTGGAAAGTAGAATATTTGGAAAGTGAAACAGAGAAGAATGGACAAAGGAAAGAGTCAGTGCACTGGAGACAGAATAATAGTTATTATCCACTAGAACAAAGAAAAAAGAGATAAAAAAAATTAAGCTGGAAAAAGTAGCACATTGCACATGGGGGCAATAATTCAAATCACCATAGAGTTCTCATCAGAAGCACAGAAGACTGTGGAGCACTGAAAGTCCCAAGGGCTGAGTAGGAAAAGGACTTCAGGTGCCTATTTGTTTGGTTATGTTTCTATGTGTGTGGTACCAGAGCTGGAACCCAGAGCCTGGCAAAGCCTCTTCCATTAAGTTTTATCCTGACCCTGCAAATACAAGACACCATAGCCAGCAAGCACATCCTTCAAAAAAAAAATTAAAAAACAAACAAAAACAAAAAAAACAGACATGCTTTTTGAGAACTGAGATCAATTCCCTACAAATCTTTGTGGACACAGGTTTGTGCTTCTCAAAGAGAGACGTTTATCTAGTTGGATACTTTGTATCGTTCATTCCTGCACTGCTACAGAAAGCAAGACAGTGTCTTACCTCTAGTTGGATACTTTGTATCTTTCACTCCCACTTTGCTACAGGAAGCAATGGGAGGGGACCCTGCAGTATAGGGGTGAAGGACACAGAATATCCAACTAAATATAAGAGACTGTCTTGCTTCCTGTAACAATGCAGAAGTGAAAGATACAAAGTATCCAACTAGAGGTAAGACACTGTCTTGCTTCTTGTAGCAATGCAGGAATGAAGGACACAAAGTATCCAACTAAATGTAAGACAGTGTCTTGCTTCCTTTATAGACTTCAGTGAGTGCACAACTGTTGAAAACAAAACAGCAGCCTCCTCAGATGAGGTGGTTATGGACCCAGAAGTGTGATCCATAACAACTGTAAGATAAAGAAGATGGGAATGGAAGAAATAAAGCCCTAGCTCTATCCAGGAATACTGGTGCATGCCTGTAGTCCTAGTGTTTAGGAGATTGAGGAAGTAAGTCTGAGGCTAGCTCAAGCTAACACTCCCAGGTCAATCTAGACTATATACAAGACTGACTCTCTCTCTCTCTCTCTCTCTCTCTCTCTCTCTCTCTCTCTCTCTCTCTGTGTGTGTGTGTGTGTATACCTATATATTCTAGCTCTAAGTAAGATGGAAAATATTTTATTATATGCATTGCAGCTCCAGATAAGTTTAAGTAAAAATTTTGAGTTTTACTTTATTATAATAGTATGTGTATGGTGAGGTGTGACTGTTGAAGTCAAAAGGCAGTCTTGTTGAGTCTGTTTTTCCCTAACCTATACATGGATTTGGGTTCTAGGGATCAAACTCAGGTCACCCAGTCTTTACAGCAAGCCACTGAGCCATCTCACCAACCCCTAAAATAATATTTTTTAAATATTCAAGGAATCTAAAGAAAGAGGTGATAGAAGTTAACATCAGGAAGACCAAAATGGAAAAAAAATAAAGTTATGGACTTAAACAGACCCACACTAGTTATTGGTTGTGAAGCACATGGTCCACCATTTGTCAGTGACATGAGCTTCCTTCTGCTCCCATGAACAGAAGCAAACCCAAGGTCCAAGAGGTACACAGGGACACGTGCTTGCCTGTCCCTAAACATTAACAAGCCACTTGTCTTGTGGGTAGACTGGAGACCTATTTCCAACCTCAAAGAGTTTGTGAAGATCAAGCTCATGCCACAGTGTACCTGAAGCACTTAGCTAGCCTAACTTGGCCCTCAGTAGGTGCTGCACAAGAAACCCTTCATTTTGTTTCGATAGATGCACCTGCATTATTATTATTATTAGTGAGGGACAGCTAGGGACAGAAACCACAGTACTGCACTCTCATCCAAGGTGAATGTCAGGTGGACACTGGCATCAGTAGGCAGCCTCAGTTCCCAAAGAGCTGGCATCTTAGGCAACTCCAGACACCTCCTTAGCTTTCCCTGCTCTTAACTGGGCTTCAGGAAAACTAACTGAAGGTATTTGCTGCCCTCTGCTGGCCACTAGCTCCAGAGGCTTGTACTAGTCTAAGGCAGGTGGCAGGAAACTTGAACATCCCTCAAAACCATTTTCCCCCACCAAAATTGTATTTAGTACCCAAACATTACAATGATCAAAAAAAACTTTGCAGAAGAATTCTATCTGTCCCTCTCGCCAACATAATATGACTATCTTTACAAACTCCCGTGCCCTGCGGTCTTTGTTCCCAGAGGATGCTACACCACTCTGAGACAAGAAAGAGCCATTGTAAGGTTCTAAGTCCTGTAGTTTTCATACTTGGAGTGATCCTCTGGGCTGGAAGTCTATAACTGCATAAATGTAGTATTTTCTGCCCACCTTCAAATATTTGAGAAATCTGTTCATTTATACAGTTGATGAACACATAAGCACCCACTGAGTTCTCAGAGCAGTTGTAAGTGCTAGGGACCCACCAATGACAGACAAAATGTCTCTACCCTTTTGGATTATTTTGGGATGAGAGGAGAAACACACAATGATGGATATGTAGGAAGTGTGGACTATACAATGCATTAGAGGGTTTAAATGCTAAAAGGATTTTTTTTTAAGTAGATCAGGGTCTATCAGATGACTTCATGAGTGAAATGCTTCTCATGTGGACAGAAGGACCTAAGTTTGGATCTTCTGCACACACATAAAAAACAGGGTGTGGTCATGAACATCTCTAACACTGAGGCAATGGGGCAAGGATAGGTAAATCTGCAGAACTCACCAGCCTAACCAAAAAAGAGAGCTTTGGTTCAGTGAAGGGATCCTGTGTCAGAAAATAAGATGTAGAACAGCTGAGGAAGATAACTGAAGTTGACCCCTGGCCTCCACAAGCTCACACATGGGTATATGCTACCACTACTACTACTACTACACACACACACACACACACGCACAGGCACACGCACACGCATACGCACACACACACACACATGCATGCATGCATGCACACACACAAACACATGTATGTATGCATGTACTCATATACCCACACACATGCACACACACATATGTGCATGCATCCACACACATATACATGAATACATGCACACACTCATGAACACACACACACACACACAACAGTTAGAGCAAGGTAAGCCAGATGGGGGACAGGTTACCATTTTTTGAAAGAAGAATCTGAAAGATGACATTTGCACAAAAGACCCACAGGAAGCAGTGGAGCAAGCCTTGTGGATAAGAAGAAAACACTGAGCAGGAAAGGCAGCCATGTGGAAGCTCTGAGATAGGCATGTGCTTGTCACTTTCAAGGGCCAGCATGGGTGCTGAAATCATAGGAAGGAGACATGTGAGGGGGCAAATGGACAGGCAGAGAGCCTTGTCACCTGCTCTTCAGAGTCCAGGTGACATAAGGAGTCACAGAGACATTAGAGGTAAGTGCCACAATCCTAACCTGAGATGTGTAGGTCTCCTGTGTTGAGACTTGGGGACTGGGGACAGCGGCAGGGAGACGGGTGTTCTCTCAGTAAACAGAATGAAATGCACCGCTGTTTTCCGGGTCCATGTTTCAGCCAATCAGAGCAAACTGCACCCGAGGTGAGCACTTGTCCCACTCGAGATGATTGTACTGTCTCCACACAAATTCTACACACTGTGAAGGTCTTGACTGTCCTTAGGTGTCCTTTGTCCTCCTCAGGTTTCTGAGCCAATCTCCTGAGGATACCTGGGAATGATTTCATGGCGTTGTATTTCTTCCTCCTGAATTTTAGAAGATGTTTCTACTAAAAAAAAAAAAAGAAGAAGAAGGTAAGTCTTTCAGAACTGCTAATATGGCCAGCTCTGAGACTAGAGGCTCTGCTGAGTAGCTGCAGGACCAGGAAGGCATGTTGGAAGGATTTGAGGGTGGGGGTGGGGGTAGGGGTGAGGATATTGGGGACATCATGTGAGGACTTCTTAGGATAGAATGGAGTCTCTTGGAGTTTTTGGAAGGAAAAACATGAGAAAGAAGTGGGAACAGGGCAGGAAGCAGTTTAGCCAGCAGATGTGAGACTAGCTATGATGTCCCAGGGAGAAGATTGTTCCTCCAGCTACTCCCTATCTCTCTGACCCCTATTTATTCCATGCTGAGTCTCTAAGGCCTGCCCAGATCCATAAATTTAAAAAAAAAAAAAATGAGTCAGAGGAGCCAGAATTCCCCTAAAGAGCTGTCCCAGCCATGAGCATTTGACACAGAATTGGGGGCATAATCTAAGTGTAACCAGAAAAAAATTTAAAGCCATTCCTGAGGTGAGCCAAATGTCTCCAGGGCCCTTTTGGCCACACTTGGGATGGAGCTTGTCTGTGGAGAAACTTCTGGGGCTGACCCAGGAGAAGGCAGCCAGGTAGATAGACATATAGAGCTGGTGGGATCAACAGGTCCCTCCATGGCCAGGCAGAGCAGGACCAGTAAAGTGTCAGTGCTCTCCTACCTTCTGATAAATGCAGGAAGGCTTTCTGCAAGCAGAGGACTTCAAGCTCAGAGGAGACGGTCAGTGAGAGCAGTGAGATTCAGCGTGAGGAAGATCAGACTGGCCCAGAGCACCCAGCCTCAGTACAGAGAGAGAGAGAAGGAGGAGAGGGCCAAACAGGGCAAGGGATGAATGCCTGGACCTCCAAATAACACAGGTGTGAGAGCTATAGGTGACTCAGAGAGGGCCTTGGAAGCCAGGGACTCCAGAGTAGGCAGGGCCTTTTTCATTTGGTCAGCTTTTGAAGCCTTCCTAGGAATGGTTGCTTGGAAACATTTCAAATTAGAGACAGTCATGGTCTCTTGAGTGGAAGTTCTAACACTGGGTGGGGTCTTAAAAGATGTGGGAGGAAACAGGACCAGGAGGCACAATGACTGACAGCACCAAGTGTAACAGGCTATAGAAGGACATGATCTGAGTGACCTGGGACACCCCCACAGAGGCATTTTATGAGACAGAGAGGAAGGGAAATCACAGCTTCCTTCCCTGTGAGTAGTTCACAACAGCTTCCTGGAAGAGATAGCTGTTCCGGAACATTCCGGGCACAGGTGTAACTGCATAGAAGGCTCAGAAGTAAAGAGAAGGGCCTAGTAAAGAGACTACAGCACAGAGGTGGGCAGTGACAGGTGGGAGGGGCAGTGGGAAGACCTGTTCCCATATGTCCTCACAGCTCCTGACCAGGACAGCTATCCCGGGCCCTTCAGGACAGCTGTCCCAGACTGACCTGGCCTGTTGGTTTTACACTTGTTCTGTGCCACAGGGATCAGCGTTGAGGACTTGGCCTCCCTCTCCATTTCTAACCCAGCCAAGCCAACTAGAGCTTTGTGGGACAGCCTCCCCAGCAGCTTGTTACTGGGGCTCAGTGTTGCATTGGGGGGCGGGGGAGGCACACTTCCTGAAGGCAGAGACAGGCATCATTTCCATGTACTGCAAGACTTGAAATCTGACACACGTGCATGGCTTGTTCCCTATACTCTTGTTCCATCCCTGCTTGCCCAGGCCCAGGAGTCCTGCACTGAAACAGTGGACAGCCATGGCTTCCCTTGACTTAGTACCCAGGATGATTCTGGGTGATGGTGGGGAGCATGCATATGTGTTAGTAAGGAGAAAGCCAGGGAGGCGCTTCTCTTTCTCTCCTCTCTCTCTCTCTCTCTCTCTCTCTCTCTCTCTCTCTCTCTCTCTTTCTCTCTCTCTTTCTCTCTCTCTCTCTTTGTGTGTGTGTGTATGTGTCCCTTGAGACAAAGCCTGACTGCAGCCCCAAGGACAGCAGGAGATGAATCTTATTCAAGCAACCAGTACAGAGGAGAGTGGAGCCTTCCCAGAGTTAACCTGGGCTTTCAAACACCCTCCAGCCAATCCTCAGCTACCATGCACACAACTTCAACACAAGCTCCAGGCCTACACAAGAGAGAGCCAGTGAGTTTACTGTCAAAGCCCCGGAGTACACCCAGAACCCAGGCAGCAGGGTTCCACACAAGCTAGGAGTCACCACCTGTGCTTCCCCAGAACAGCCTCTCCCTCCACCCCCAGGCTCCACCCCAAGTTTTTATAAGAGCGAAATCAGGCTGGGAAAACATGAAACACAGCCTTGAAAGGGTAAAGAAGTTGCAAATGTGCAAAGGGTGGAGCCAGGACAGGCCCACATGGCTGGGGTGGGGATGTTTCCGATGGGAGGCCCTTCCCTTGCTCAGACCTTTATGATTCCCCAAACACAGTCTCACGTATTTGCTGCTTGCCTTCACCAACAAGGAGGGGTAGAATAGAATCAGACTCTGGAAGGAAATGGGACGCAGTGAGGAGGGCTTTAGAGACGTGAGAGCTTCCAATGACCTGACTAGAAAAGGTCCAACAGAACTAAGTCTTCAGCTTTGACCCCACTACCCTGGTTGCTAACCCCTGTTGCTTTCTGAGGGACCACTGTTGGAATCTCCCTTAGGGCCAACTGGCCAGCACTTAGGGTGATCAAAGTCTCTCCACTTCCCATGATGAATCAGAATGGGATATAGGATTGGTGTTTATCCACGTAATGCCAGATGAAGACCTGAGGCTTCCGGCCATAAGTGTGAGGGCAGAGCCAGGACACACAGAGAGCAAAGCATGTTTAAGTGGGAATATTTGGTTCTGAAAAAAAGAATCTGTTTCTAGGCAAGTTCACCAGCTGTTCTTCCTTAAGCAAACTCCCCAGCTGTCCTTCCTTGAGGACCTAATTCCTCAGGTGTCTGCAGAGCTTCCCCGGGGGCAGAGACCACATCGTTGGTGTTTGTGCTTCATTAACAATAGAGGAATGGCATCATTATCCTAATAGGTGGCCCAGGGACACAGAGGTAACAGAGACATTAGAAGGCCATGGGTCCCGTTGATCCCCAGGAGACAGAAATCCACTCCCATCTCTGTACATACAAAGCAGGCTCAAACCAGATCTCCAGAGGTACAATTCTGGGACAACCTACGAACAGGTTCACTGCTATGGCTCGCAGTCTTGGAAGGGATAGGTACTGACAAGACACGTTTCTTCTTAAGGAGCAAATGGATGGGACCCAGGGCAAGCTGATGTGCAAACACAGGCCACCTCGAGGTTGAGTACGCCCTTCTATTTTGGCCGAGTGGAAGAAAGTGGCTGTAGAGAAGTTTCTCTGTTACCCACAAGTGGTCATTATGTGGCCACTGAAACTTCAGTGGTTTGCACTTTTGCTGAGTGAGAAAGACAGGTTCTGGACCACAGTTCTCTGGGCTGGAACCAGAAGGTTGCAAGGGACCATCTTCTCCAGCCCTCTGTCCTTAAGAACACATGGTCAGAGCAACCCCTCTTAGTCCTGAACTACCTTAGGGCAAGCTGCCAAGTCTGTGAGGCTACTCCAGGAACAGTGACAGACATGAGGATATGACTGTGTGGGGCAGGTGACAGAGCAGAGACATCTGGGTCTCACCTAAACTGTAACTCCAGACTTTTCTTGATTCTACAGCCCCCACTGGTATCCCAAACCTAGCCGCCTCCAGATTATTATGGAGTTCAAATCTGTCTCCAGGTGTGGGTTGAGGCCATCTCAGAGAGACTGTGTGAAAATTAATTACTTAATGTGTGTAAAGAGCTTTGAAGATGAAAAGTGCTTCCCAGTGTCCGTAATAACATCTTCAATCCTTCACGGGGCCCAAATCACCTCTGAGCTCACCTTTAAGATGAGTCCCTAAGGAGTTCCTGGCAACCTCCCCAAGCCCATAAACAACATAAAATGGCTTTTCACTGCTTTTACACAGCCAACCCCAGCTCTCCCCACCAATAAAAGGACCGCAGAGGATCAGAGAGACCCAAAGGATTCCAAGTCTCACACTCTGCAACCTGCACCAAACCCACAGCCGTGTAGGCACCGTCCAGCTCACACCATGTCCTGTCGCTCCTACAGGATCAGCCCAGGATGTGGAGTTACCAGAAACTTCAGCTCCTGCTCAGCTGTGGCCCCCAAAACTGGCAACCGCTGCTGCATCAGCGCAGCTCCCTTCCGAGGAGTGTCTTGCTACCGGGGATTGACCGGCTTCAGCAGCCGAAGCCTCTGTAACCCAAGCCCCTGTGGGCCCCGCATGGCTGTTGGGGGCTTCCGAGCAGGTTCCTGTGGACGCAGCTTTGGATACCGCTCTGGAGGCGTCTGTGGGCCCAGCCCCCCCTGCATCACCACAGTCTCTGTCAATGAGAGCCTGCTCACTCCCCTCAACCTGGAGATCGACCCCAATGCTCAGTGCGTGAAGCATGAGGAGAAAGAGCAGATCAAGTGTCTCAACAGCAAGTTCGCGGCCTTCATCGACAAGGTGGGTGTGGCCTGTGATGGTCCAGCGCAGACCTCAGCCTTGACCTTCCTTGGGAAGGTCCCAGTCTGTTGAGGAGACAAACTGGCTACCGGGTTAGGGACAGGCAAGGAGGAGAAATGCAGACCATATAGATGGATGGATCCATTGCCTTCTTTTGATACTTGGAAAATTCGCTATGTAGTCTAGAAACTGAATCTATGGTTGTGTGTGTGTGTGTGTAGACAATATAAAAAGCAAGGGTGTCCCTGCTGATTGGGGGCTGAGGGTTAGGAGAATGGAAGGCCACACAAACAGAAGGCACAGTGCTGTCTAGGCAGCATGGGAAGTGGAAAGGAGCTGTGCAGGTCACACTGCCTCCCGGTGTGCTGGCTGTGACACTCAGTAGTGTGTCACCCAGACAGGATATATCCCTGAATAGCAAGTCTAGCCTCATGAGTTTATTCAAGAATTCTGGGGTGCAGTTATGGAAAGTACAGGACAGTAGCAAGCATTCGAGACACGACAATGGTTACTATCTTTTCCAAAGACAGTAAGTAGTGGGCACACGGCAGCTGAACAAGGGCAAGGGCAGTGGAAGAGGTCTAGGGAGGCGGCCTGCCTGGCAGGGCAGCCATCAATGCTGGCAGCTGACTCCCAGGCGACTGTGAGAAGGAAGTTTAAAGCCACCTTTTAGCAGAGTGGGTCCAACTTCAGGTACTGGAGACCAGAGGAGTGACATTCCTGATACTTTTTCTTTAGTTGTCTTACTAAGTCCTCAAAATCACCCCATGGGTAGATCCTAATATCCATGTTATACTGAGAAATGGAGCTGAGGGAGCTTGGGGACACTCAGCAGAGACGCTGTGCACCAGTGAAGGCAGTGGATGGGGCCATCACTCTGCCAGTGAGTGTGAGGCAGTCCTCCCATCCTCAGGAGTCTGCTTCCCTGTCCATAACCTGGAGGAAATAGCACCTGCACCCCACACAGAGAATCATGATAAATGAATGAGCTTCACGGAAAAATGACATAGACATACACAGACACAAATCTATAGACACAGACGAAAGCATAGAAAAAGGTGAAGACACAAAAAACCTTAGAAATAGAGAGACAAAGACATAAAACCAGAAATAGACATATAGAAAACACAGAAACAGATGAAGACATGAACATAGAAAAATAAAGGTTTTAGGCATGGACATGGACAGCCATGGATGTGTGTGTGTGTGTGTGTGTGTGTGTGTGTGTGTGTGAGAGAGAGAGAGAGAGAGAGAGAGAGAGAGAGAGAGAGAGAGAGATGTATGGAGAGTGTGTGGTCTATGTGTGTGGAGTTTGTGTGTGTGGTGCTGTGTGCTATGCTTGGCATGGTGTGTATGTATGTAGCATATGTATGTGGTATGGTGTAATGTGTGTATTGTGCTGTGGTATGTGGTGTGTGTATGTGGTATGGTATGTATGTGTGGTGTATGTGGTAAATATGTATTCGGTGTTATGTGGTGTGTGTGTGACAGAGCATGCATGAAGTGTGTGTGTGTATATATATATATATATGGTATGTGGCATGTGTGTGTCTGTGTGTATGTGTGTGCTGTATGTGTACACATGTGTGGTATGGGGTACACACATGTGTAGGGGGTGTTTTAGCACAGGCCTGGGTACCACACAATGGTACTGGAGATGTGTTTGTTGAGAATGAATGACTGGGGGACCACTGGTAATTAGAGTAGCTTTATTGACTTGCTATCCTTGCTACATGTCAGGGACTGTTCTAAGCATTTTACATGTATGAACCTGCTCAGTCTTCATAGCTTAACACTATTACCACAGAAGCAAGGAGCATGCCAGCAAGAGGTTCAACAGCTTGTCCATCTCCAACCGCAGAGCTGGAGCTGCAGCCTGATCTTTGGCTTTGACTTTGAGCCAAAGTGAAACATGAAATGGAAGAGAGCTCTAGCAAAGCACGCCACACACATATAACACACCACACACACACACACCAATAAAACACACATAACATATATATCAAAATACACACATACACACCACACACACAACAAAACCCAAAAATACACACATACAACTATGCATGCACACCACACATGCACCATACACACATCACATGCACACACACCACACACACACTGCACATGCACACACACACATACCACATGCACACACCCCCTCACCTACACATAATGTGCACACACACACCCCTCATGCACACACACACCTCATGCACACACACCACACTACACTCATATACACACCACATGCACACACACCCCTCATGCACATACACACACACGTGAACACCACACATATACATCTCATGTATACACACACCATATATGCACACACCACACTACACACACTACATACATGCACACCCTTCATGCACACACACTGCACACATACATACTATGTACACAAACACCCTTCATACACACACACACACACACACACACACACACACACTTTCTAAACTCCCACTATGTCTCTCTCTTTGCCCTGAATGGCAGGTGCGCTTCCTGGAGCAGCAGAACAAGCTGCTGGAGACCAAGTGGCAGTTCTACCAGAACCAGCGCTGCTGTGAGAGCAACCTGGAGCCCCTGTTTGCAGGCTACATCGAGGCACTGAGGCGCGAGGCTGAGTGTGTGGAGGCTGACAGCGGGAGGCTGGCTGCCGAGCTCAACCATGTGCAGGAGGCCATGGAGGGCTACAAGAAAAAGTGAGTGTGCATGCCTACAAGACCCTAGGAGAGACGGTGGGTGGGAAGCCTCTTCCACAGCATCTGTAGGATCCCTACAGGACTTCCTGGGCCTTGGAGAGTGTGTCTAGTGGACCAAGTGTATAGGCGTTGGCTTCCAGGAAATAAGGATAGGAGTCCACATGGGAATCTCACTGCTGTCTTTCCATTTTTGCTGGACTTCCTGCTCTGGGCACTGGGCTGAGGGCTCTTCACCGCAGCACAGTACTCTTTAGAACTAGGATGCCAGAATGATTTAAACTTGAGGTGAACCTACCCCAGAGTCAAAGGGCTTGAGAATACAAGTCAAGACAAGACCTAGCCAGAAGCAATGCACAAAGAAATCACACAAAGACAATGTCACACCAGGAAAGGTTTAGTCCCTTTTATGACCCCTGGAAGAACTTGGCTAGTCTCTGAAGCAGGATTTGAGGTCCCAGCTCTGAGTTCTATCCCTTTCTCCACATGCAGGTATGAAGAAGAGGTGGCTCTGAGGGCTACGGCAGAGAACGAGTTTGTGGTTCTAAAGAAGGTAAGGGTCCGCTTGCAGGGCAGGGAGTGAGGAGCCACCTTTGTGACTTCCAGGCACAGTCGCCACGCTGGTCAGACCACCTACCCTTGGACCCTTCCACATGTGCTTCCCTCCTCTCTGTCCCCCATCAGGATGTGGACTGTGCCTACTTACGTAAATCAGACCTGGAGGCCAACGTGGAGGCCTTGGTGGAGGAGTCAAGCTTCCTGAAGCGTCTCTATGAAGAGGTAGACTCACTCACTTGCATGCCAGAGACACACAGAGATGGAGTCCAGGTTCAGGAGCCTGTGTTCGAGAGTGCACAGCAACATACCACACAGATAAAACTATCGCCCATACCCATGTGAAAAGGCCCCACTACCCAGGGTGTAGAATGTTGGGATACAGAGCTACAGGCATCTGTGTTCACATGTATAAGAATAATCATGTATATGTATTTGGCTTCTGTGCCCGTGGGCATCTCTGCATGTCGGAGTGTGTTTGCATGCTAGTCTATAGATGCATATGAAAGGTAGTCCATGTACGGAGATCCACAGTGGACTACATACTGTTTGGCATTCAAATCCAGATCCTTTGCCTGGGTCTTCAGGTTAGGCCTTTCCCATATTTCTCCTGTTTTCAAGTCAGAGGCTGGCCCCAGGTGATGTTTAGGACTTCTGGCTTGGCTGTTCTATATTGTGTCTGTGCGTGAATGAAGGAGGAAGGGGCAGGAATCACAGACCTTCCTCCAGAGCTCCACCAGAGAATCAACACTGTCCACAGGAAGGAGGCACCAAGCCTAGAAAAGACACCAAGTATCATGTTCTTACTGTTCACTCCACAGGAGGTCCGTGTTCTGCAAGCTCACATCTCAGACACCTCTGTCATCGTCAAGATGGACAACAGCCGGGACCTGAACATGGACTGTGTCGTGGCTGAGATCAAAGCTCAGTACGATGATGTTGCAAGCCGCAGCCGGGCAGAGGCTGAATCCTGGTACCGCACAAAGGTGATTGCCTCCTAGAAATGGCTGTGGGAGCCATGCAAGGTTCCCTCAGGACTGGTAGGGAACCAGCTAACTGATTCCAGGTTGGGGTGGCTAGCTAGCACTGCTATGTGGAAATGTTGTGTGAGCTGCACACTCGTTCATCTCATTGGTGTTATGCCGAGGGGACAATTCACCCAGTGTGCTTCATAAACATCTGTCCCCCGTCTCCAATCACCAGTGTGAGGAGATGAAGGCCACAGTGATCCGGCACGGGGAGACGCTGCGCCGCACGAAGGAGGAGATGAACGAGCTGAACCGCATCATCCAGAGGCTGACGGCCGAGATTGAGAATGCTAAGTGCCAGGTAGGTCGAAGGCAGATTCAGACAAGCGATAAGCAGAGGCAGGCAACATCACCAGGCTCTTGACTCACTAGAATAAAATGGCATGGCTCAAACTAAGCATGAGAGGTAGCGGGGCCCTAGAGTAAAGGCAAGGTTTTCCCTATCTCTTACAACCCTTATGCTGGTGTGACACATTCATTGATGTCCAACAGCTATTGCCCACCAGCAAAGTGAGATGCTAAAATGCCCCACCCCCATCTCTTCCTTGAATTGCCGGCACAGCTAACTACCTTCCATAGACCCTCTCTGGGCCTCTCTCTTCTCCTGCTCTATACACTGGGAGGAGGCCAGCTGGGCCCCCACTCTATCCATATCTTGTTCTAACAAGAAGCTCCCACTTAACCCCACAGCGTGCCAAGCTGGAAGCTGCTGTGGCTGAGGCAGAGCAGCAGGGAGAGGCCGCCCTCACTGATGCCCGCTGCAAGCTGGCTGAACTGGAGGCTGCCCTGCAGAAGGCCAAGCAGGACATGGCCTGCCTGCTCAAGGAGTATCAGGAGGTGATGAACTCCAAGCTGGGGCTGGACATCGAGATCGCCACCTACAGGCGCCTGCTGGAGGGCGAGGAGCACAGGTGAGAAGAACCTTGTGGGAATTCATTTGAGGGGCCAAACTGTCTTGAACATGCAAGCTGGCTAGGACCTGTCAGTCCTTGGATGGAAGGAGATGACCCTGGTCCTCCCAGTGAACTGTCTTGTCCCAAGTGTGACACACAGCTCTGACCACCTCACTCCAGGCTAGGCTTCAATACTAATGGCTACCTATTACATATCATATGCTCTATGTCAAGTGCCCATTTTTAATCCTCCATCCTGTCAGGTAAGTACCATTTTTCCTATCCAAAAACAGGCAGATTGGCTCAACGGCCAGCACCTTTCCCATGGACACAAAGTTACTAAGCTACAGAGCTGGGATTCAACACTGGGTCCTGGGCTTCTAAAGTCCCTTTATAGCTTCCTTTGAGATTAAACTTATGTATAATAAGGATGATGTACCCTGTATACATCCAGCTCTATCTAATTCTTGCTGCAAGCACTACTGGCATTCAGCAGATGCAGGCACTCTGATTGTAGGCAGTGTGTGAAAGTCACAATTCCACTCACTGCTGCTCTAAAACCAAGAGTGACAGTCTCCATGGGATCAAAGAAAGAAAGTCAATATTTGATGAGGATTTGGGAAAGCCCTTCTTGCCTTTCAGGAGATAGAGTCTACCTAGAACAAAAACTGACCCTATCTGTCCTCAGGCAACTATCTCAAGGAATCCAGCTCACTGCTTGAAACTAATGGCACTTTCTTTCCCCTTAGGCTATGCGAGGGTGTGGGCTCTGTGAATGTCTGTAAGTATCTGGTAGAAATGCAAACCTAGAAAAATGGCTTTGGGGATGGTCAAAGTTAATCACAGGGCTACCCCACTGAACCTCCAATGTTCCCCAACTTCCTCAGTCTCTCCTCTTCTCCAGGCTCTTCTTTAAGGACTACTGGGAGTGGGAAAAGGTATCCAAAAAGTTGAGTGCCTCTTACTGGTGGTCACCAGGAACTGCAGTTCAGGGAGATGGGTCTAGGGATCCTCACAGCTCTCCAGATGTGCTGTGAGACTGAAAGAACAGAACCTGTCATGTTCACCACTGACCTCTTGGGGAGAAGGCAGGCCCTGTATGTGAAGCCCTCAGGGACTTCTGATGGGTGGGTGACACCCCAGCAAGCCCCTCATCCCTCTCTGTTCCTCTTCCCACAGGTGTCAGCAGCTCCCGTGGAGGAGTCACATGTGGGGGCCTCACATATGGCACAACTCCAGGGCGCCAGATTGCCTCTGGACCCTCTGCCACTGGGGGCAGCATCACAGTGATGGCCCCTGACTCCTGCTCTCCTTGCCAGCCCCGTGCCTCCAGCTTCACCTGTGGGAGCAGCCGCTCAGTGCGCTTTGCTTAGTGCCAGGACCTCCAAATGAGCCACCTGTCTGCCCCAGAGTGGAGTGGTGTGTGAATGGAAAATGTGTGCTTGCTTCCAGAATCTTCCAGATGTTCCTGTGAGAGGAAAGAGTTCAGGGCCATGCTCTCTACTGTCTCCTTTTAGGGAGTTGTCTCCCAGTTCTTCTCTGGCTTCACTTTAGAAGGTCATTCTCAACCCTTCCATTAACCCCAACCTGTCTTCAAATACTTGTAAATGATTTGTATTATTCACCAAGCTCTCCGGGATACTACCAGTCACCATGGTGACTGGACAATAAAGCATGGCCTTGGGTTAAGGCATGATCCTAACCACCTAGCCATGCCCTCCAAAAAACAAGAACCAGAGAGAACCCTTCCAAGCAGCTTCTACTTCTGGCCCTATGTACAGGGGCAGCAAGCACCTGCCTATCATTGGTTGGGTTTGCTAACCTCCCTAGCTTACTGCCTTCCTTGGGGCAACCTGCTCTAACCACACTTCTTGGGTTACCTCCCAGAAAATAGTCTGCTCTCTGGGGAGGCCTACTACATACAGCCCCTAGTTAGGGGGCTTTGAACAGGTCTTGCTGTTCAAGAAGTCTTTGCACATTTCAAAGACCCCATACTTGCTCAGGCCTCCCCTGCCTCTGTGCAGGGATCTGTCCAAGGGAGAGCTGGTGGGATGGGGACTATGACCACTTCTGTCTGTGGGTCCCTTGCCTTCTGGGTTGACCCCATCTGTGTTTCAATAAATACTGCTATGATGCAAAGATGTGTGTTGTTTTGTGTCAGCGACATTCCTCCCTGCACTTGTTTGCCTGCACCAGCCTACCAGTCTTAGGTCAGCCACAAACTGGTAACTAGCATTTGAAAAGCCAGTACCATAGGTCACACCTCCACTCACTCCTGTGACTCTTCCTTTTCCTGCCCATTCCCAGAGCCACTTGTCCTCCTCGGTCCATGCTGACTTGGACACAGATCCAGCTTCCCCTCTTGTATCTTCCTCTGCGGGAAAAAACTGTCCTGTTGTCCTGGTTAAGCTTCCTATTGCTGTGGTGAAACATTACCAAACCAACCTATCGGTAAAAGAGGTTATTTGGCTTGCACTTCCATATCTCTGTTCATCAGCAAAGGAAATCAGGACAGGAACTCAAGCAGGGCAGGAACCTAGAAGCAGGAGCTGATGCAGAGGCCATGGAGGCATGCTGCTTACTGGCTTGGTCCCCATGGCTTGCTCAGCCTGCTTTCTGATAGAGCCCAGGACCACTAGCCCAGGGATGGCACCACCCACAGTGGGCTGGTCCCTCCTCATCAATCACTAATTTTAAAAATTACCTTAAGGCTTGCTATGGAGGCATTTTCTCACTTAAGGCTCCCTCCTCTCTGATGACTCTATTTTGTGTCAAGTTGACATAAAAGTAGCCAGCACAACTGATCCCTTGTCAACTTGACATGCCAAGATAACACCATTAAACCCACAGCCTTTCCTTTCTTGTCTATCCTGAAATTTTTAAGCCTGCATACATGTGTATATGCACAGGGGAGGATGGAAAGTGTCCTTGCTTACTCTTCACCTTATCTTTTAAGACAGGGTCTCTCTGAACTTGGCACTAGCTGATTGACTAGACTGGTTCACATGAGCTCTTGGGCTGGGTGTCTCCTCAGCCTGCATTAGGGTTACAGTCATCCATAACCAAACCTAACTGTTTTATGGGGTTCCTGTGCTTGCACAGCAAGCAGTTTACTGTCTCAATTGCCCTCTAGGAAAAAAATACTTTAAAGGAGTCCAGGTCTCTAAAATTGACAGATTAAGGAAAAGCTAGAAAAACAAGCAGCCTACGCAACAAGGATGGTCTGCTTGCTTCTTCTTTGAAACATCACTGTCTTAGTTCAGGTTTTACTGCTGTGAACAGACACCATGACCAAGGCAGCTCTTTATAAAGACAGTATTTAATTGGGGCTGGCTTACAGGTACAGAGGTTTAGTCCATTATCATCAAGGAAGGAACACGGCAGCGTCCAGGCAGGCATGGTGCAGGAGGAGCTGAAGGCTGCTAGTGGAAGACTGACTTCCAGGCAGCTAGGGTGAGGGTCTTATAACCCACACCCACAGTGACAAGCCTACTCCAACAAGGCCACACCTACTCCAACAGGACCACACCTCCTAATAGTGCCACTCCCTGGGCCAAGCATATACAAACCATCACAATCACAAACTAAGCTAATATCTTCATCAGAGAAGTCAGACCTCTGCAGTTAATTCTTGTTTAAGTGTTCTGTGTTCTCCCCAGACATAAAGTTCCCAAGGGGTTTTGAAAGCATGGATTGCAGCTCTTCTGAAATCACCATAAGCTTGGTTTGGCTATCTATTCCTTCCCTGTCTAAAGCAGCCAGTCTTTCCCACCTAGCCCTCAGCCCGTCTGCTTCCTCATTCGAATAAACACCCCCAGCATGGTTCCTTCTCCAACTCCACTGTCCTTCACCATCTCCTACTTCAGGAAATACAACCTCATCTTATTGCTCCTGAGACAAACAGTGAATAACACAAATTCCCCCACACTGCCCAGGGACTGTAGGGTGAGCCCGCAGTGAGATGACCCACTGAGGACAGCACCCTATCGGGGCCATTCACGTCCCTGCTGCTCTCTGCATGTGGCCATTGCAAAGTGACCCTGTAAAGTGTTTGCTCATTGAACAGTATTGCAAGTAAGTCAACAGCACTCAGTTCTGCTTTCTTCCATGTGGGGACCTGCCTGGAAGGACCCACTGTGAGAAAGGCCATTCATCCAGCTGACACCTGTGAAGAGGAAACTTCTGGTTTGTTGGAAAGTCAGTTATGTCAAATGATGGTTTGCTGGGGCACACAGGTGAAAGAGTGTGTTGTTAAAGCAGACATGGGAAAGAATGTTTTCCTGAAGCAGACACAGGTGAAAGGATGTTTGGAGATAAAAAACATGTAAAAGGACTCTGATGAAGTATAAATATGACCCCTCGGACAATGGGAGATAGAGCATTGGTTTGGTTTGCTCTGCCTCACTATTCTTCACTAACAAGCTTGCTTGTATTGGTTCGCCTTACATAGTGTTGTTGAGCTCCGCTAATGGTTATACCCAAGAGAAGCTCACCAAAGAACTTTCTGTGAAGTTCCTGCAGCTTCTTGCCACTTCTGAGGCCTCACCTCAGGCCAGTTGGTGAGTCATGCAGTTTCTTCAGGATTGGACTACAGCTGCTGGTTCGTGCCTGGTGTCTGCCTGCCTAGAGGACTGGTCTGCAGCTTCTGAGTCCTGTTAGGTGTTCGCTATGAAACTGAACTGCTGACAAAAAAGGATTGAGCTCACCCCCAAAGAACTATTTCTAACAGGTCCACGTCCCCCCATATCCTAATTACTTTTTTCTTCCACTACTGCTTCGTGGTGGGCTAGAGGAGAGGTTGAACCCTTACTAAAAGTATGTTGGAAAAAATTTATGCCTGTATACCTGGGTGCACCTGGAAATTCCTTCTCAGTCCTCCCATTCCAAGGCAGCCCCAGTGTGCCCCATGGTTTCATTAGAGTGAATGACAGTGGTGGAGAAAGGAGAGAAACCAGGGAACAGAGAGGGGAAGAGGCAGCACAGTGGAGGAGTGCAGACATTAAACACAAATGTAATCTCAAAGCACAAACTGAGTACAAACCCTGCTCCACCAATGTAAGTGCTACCACCACAGCCATTGTCACCAACCCACCACCACTGTCACCGACAGCATCAACAAGCACCACCATTATCATCATAGACACTACCACCATTTCCATAGCCACTGACAGTATCACCACAGACACAGCTGTCACCATGACTACTATGGTGGTTCAAATGAGAATGGTTCCTATAATCTGTCTTAATTTGGGTTTTATTGCTGGGAACAGACACCATGTCCAAGACAACTCTTATAAAGGACAACATTTAATTGGGGCTGGCTTACAGGTTCAGAGGTTCAGTCCATTATCATCAAGGTATGAGCGTGGCAGCATCCAGGCAGACATGGCGCAGGAGGAGCTGAGAGTTCCACCTCTTGTTCCAAAAGCAGCTAAGAGAAGACTGACTTCCAGGAAGATAGGAGGAGGGTCTTAAAACCCACCCCCACAGTGACACATTTCCTCCTAATAGTGCCACTCCCTGAACCAAGCATATTTTTAAAAACACCACATTCTCATATATTTGAATGTTTGGTTTTCAATTGGTGGAATGTTTGGGAAGGATTAGGAGGTGTGGCCTTGCTAGGAGAAGCCAAGTGGGGTTGGGCTTTGAGTTTTTAAAAGCCTACATTAGGCCCACTCTCGTTGTTGTTGTTGTTGTTGTTGTTGTTGTTGTTGTTGTTCTTCTTCTTCTTCTTCTTCTTCTTCTTCTTCTTCTTCTTCTTCTTCTTCTTCCTCCTCCTCCTCCTCCTCCTCCTCTTCCTCCTCTTCCTCCTCCTCTTCTTCCTCCTCCTCCTCCTCCTCCTCTTCCTCCTCCTCCTCCTCCTCCTCCTCCTCCTCCTCTTCCTCCTCCTCCTCCTCCTCCTCCTCCTCCTTCCTCCTCCTCCTCCTCTTCTTCTTCTTCTTCTTCTTCTTCTTCTTCTTCTTCTTCCTCTCTCCCTCCCTCTCCCTTTTTCCCTCTCTCTCTCCCTCTCCTTATCAGGTGGAAGCTCTCAGCTACAGCTCCAACACCATGACTGCGTGCCATACATATGATGGCCTCTCCTCTGAGACTGTGAGAGACACATCTCCAAACACCACAAGAACTTCTTTGCCAGGGAAAATTGTCCAAAGGCTTTGCTATGACTGAAGAACAAATGCATAATCTTATGCCAAAATATGGTTTTGTTTGTGATATCTTTTGGGGGGGTCTTTTTTTTGTAAGTATCAAAGAACATGCAGGAAGTTGAGCTCTCCCTGGACAGGAAGAGAACTATCCATTACAAGCTGTTGTCTTTATTTCACCCCAGGCTGCCAGAAGGGACTCTGAGCAGGCCTCCACAGGTGGCACTTCCTGGGACTGTGTTCTGGTCAGTTTGTTGGGGTTTTTTTGTTTTTTGTTTTTTGTTTGTTTGTTTGTTTTGGTTCTTTTGTTTTGAGTGGTTTTTTGGTCAGCTTGACACAAGCTAGAATCACGTCTGTTACAAATTTTCTTGGTTGAGGATTGCCATGAGAGGGCCCAGATCACTAGGGGTGCCGCTGCCCCTCAGTAGGCGGTCCTGGGTTGTATTAAAAGCAAGCTTAAGGGCTCATGGAGAGCAAGCCAGTAGCCAGCATTCCTCTGTGGCTTCCACTTTAATTCCTGAGTTCCTGCCCTGATTTCCCTTCATGATAAAATGATTATAAATGAAATAAGCTTTTTTCTTTTCCAAGTTGCTTTTGGTCAGTCTTATTACAGCAATAGAACCCAAACTCAGATAGAGTGTCAGCTCAGGAGTCAGCGACTTCTGTCTAAGCCACCTGTAAAATGACTCTAGCAGAGTTCTGAGACTTAAGCCTGGGTCCCCACACAGGGCCCTGTCTTAACTGCCCATCCTAAGATGTGCCCAGGATTCTTGAGGAGAAGAGGATATAATGCAAATGCTCAAGGAGACTCCACACCACCTTCTGTGTCTTATCTGACATGTCAGCAATTAGTTGAACAGGACCAGACAGAGCCCTGTCTGGATGCATCAGACAAGCCAGAATGTCGATCCCAACTAAACAGTAAGGGAAAGTCTTGGAAAGTTATATGAATACTGGCATTCTCTAGACCTAACTTGCATCCTGAGCCAGCTGTGTGACTTTAGTGCAGTCACTTCTTAGGGCCTTAGTTTCCATATGTGTAAAATGGGACACTAACAGTGTTTTGAGAGAAATGAGTGAAATTATATACACATGTCAGTAGCTGGATCAGTGCGTAATTTAACATGGTATATAACTTTGTTTTCCTCTCCTTTTCACCTGCTGCTTAGCCAAGGCTGGGCTCCAAAACAAAAACAGAAGCAAAAGGTCTAATGACCTGATGCTCTGAGAATAAAAAAAAATAGCAAGTCTCCTCCACAGCCAGAATTGTCCAACTCCACTCTTGCCTCTGACGGCACTGACCAGCAGTCCTCCCACTGCTGACGAAGGGCTCTCTTGGGATCTTATTTAAATGAAGGTTCCTGAAATGGTTCACCCATTGATCTGCATATGAGAGGAGCACCCCACATGGACCATACCTGAGGAACAAACGTAAAAGCAAACAGAACTCTGGATTGGGGAGGAAAGTGATGGAGGAGGCAAGCATCTGGTTAGCAGGAGAAAGCCTGTCCCACCAATCCAGTGTAGCAAAGGAGAGGAGTCACATGGGCTTCATCCAAATGTGGCACCACCCCAACAGTAGATCAACCTTGCTGGTTCTCCACAGCCAGACTTTCCCATCCTGATGTCTGGATAGCTGAGGTCTCCAGGCATGGAATCCCATCTCTCAGAAAAAGAAAACAACTTCCCTGCAGCCCCAGTGCACCTGTACCCCCTCAGTGCAACATCTGTAGCCCCTCTTATTCAATGGCAAACCAAAAGGCGCTCTCACATGCTCTATGCCCCTCTACCCAGCTCCCCCTGCAACCCAAGCTAATAATCTCAATGAGAAGGAAACTGGAGAGCTGACTCTGGGTCCCCTGAAAGGAAAAGTTACTAAACATTAAACAGACATTGGGGCCCTGAGATGGAGTGAGCCTTCCCATCCACCCCAGCCCCCCTCCCCCCCCCACAAGTCTAGAATCCCAGCCTGACTATGCACACTACACCAGTCCTGTACTAGAGCAAGCCCCCACTACAGAGGAGCATCAAGAGCTGTTTGCCACTTCTCTGAAGCAGAGGGAGGTGGGGGGGGGGAGAGAGAGAGAAAAGGTCTGGCTGCTAGGCAGAGTCAAGGCAGGTCAGGGTCTGTTGGCAGATTTCCCAGCCTGCTGGGGCATGGAATGGTAAGACAGGGTGCACTTGGGGCTCAAGGCAAGGGGCTGGAGATTCTATTGACCTTGGTGGACAGCACAGAGGCTCTTGGATGAAGACAAATGTCTTGTGTATATTTCAGCAAAATTGTTTCTGTCAGCTTGTGGCTTTGCTTCCCTCGGTACTATAGTATAAAAATGCTGTGAGAAATACACTCAGGGCTGACACAGTAATGACCTTCAGCCCTCCCATACCTGCCTCTTGCATCTTCTTTTCTATCTTTTTGATAATCAGACTCCCTCCCCCCGCCAGAGGACGGCTTAGGTTTGTACCAGTAGAAGTACGAAGGTACAGAAGAAGAGCACTGGACACCACTGTTGATGACCACGTCCTCTAGGCCACAAGGTCCCCACAAACTATTCCACTGTCCTTGGAATGTCCCACACCTGTGGACAGAGACAGGGGATCAGAAACTCTTCATAGCAGAAGTTGTGTAACCCAGAACCATCACCCTGCTGCTCTGTTTCAGTTATGGCAGCCTCCAGCTTATGGCCCTGGGAAGAGAGGAGGGAAAGGGTTTAGAAAGGTACAGCCATTGGGGAATCCCTGTGGGTTGTCAGTGACCTTGGTCACATTATTCCCTGCCACGTAAAATGGTCAGCTTTAGCTGTGTGGTGGTATACACACCTTGAATCCCAGCACTTGGGAGGTAGCGTGCTGGGATTACCAGTGTGCATCGCCACGTCTAAGCCTCTTTTCCTTCATTTTTGTGCCGTTTTATTATAAAATTCATTCGATTTCTCATGTAAACCATTTGAGGGAAGAAATGTTAACACTGGAGTAGCTCTAACAATAATTAGTGACATTGCTGTGTGCCTGTTTGCCAAAGTTCATTTATGAGGTACCTCCACAGATGTTATGTTATTCACCTTCAGACTGACTGCGCAGGCTTGTCAGAACGTGCACAGTTGTTTCCACTCCACAGAGGAGAGAGAGACTCAGAGCAGCTGTGACTTGTCTGGTTATCTGCTGGGAAGGGCCAAGTACAAATTACAGAAGCTTCTGTTCTGGGTCTCAGCCTGTGGCCCAAGGAGTCCAACATGCTGGAGGAAGAGCCTGCTTGCGACAGACACCAATCAGCTGGCAGCATCTCCCCACTTCCTCCATGAAGACTGATGATGAGCCACACTGCAGTGGGCCCCCCTTTGCCACAAGTCTTTAGCGCCTCTGTCATAAGCTGTAAATGATATAGCTTGCATCCTGGTTAAGAAGAGGTTGGAAAATGAGTTGGGAATTGTCTTAGTTAGGGTTTACTGCTGTGAGCAGACACCATGACCAAAGCAACATTTAATTGGGCCTGGCTTACAAGTTC
This sequence comes from Arvicanthis niloticus, assembly GCF_011762505.2. Classification (NCBI taxonomy): domain Eukaryota; kingdom Metazoa; phylum Chordata; class Mammalia; order Rodentia; family Muridae; genus Arvicanthis; species Arvicanthis niloticus. The sequence goes on along the minus strand of NC_047670.1, from coordinate 75,750,717 downwards.
AAAGGTTTAGTCCATTATCATCAAGGTGGAAACATGGCATCATCCAGACAGGCATGGTGCAGGCAGAGCTGAGGGTTCAACATCTTCATCTGAAGGCTGCTAGTGGAAAGACTGACTTCCAGGAAGCTAGGATGAGGGTCCTAAAGCCCATGCCAACAGTGACACACCTACTTCAACAAGGCCACACCTACTCCTGATAGTACCACTCCCTGGGCCAAGCATATACAAACCATCACAGGAATGTATGCAAAGTCAATATCATCAGAAGTCCAGAGCCACACTGCCTTTTTCTTACTTTATGCACACACACATAAAAAAAATAAATTAGAACCTTCCTTACTGTATGTACAAATAACAAAGTTCAAATTAACCAGTGATCTCAATGACCCAAGTGTGAGAGGAAGAGGTGTAAATCTATTTGTGGTGGGAAAATACAGAGGACAGCATGAACATCGTGGCGCTCCTACCACACAAAGCACATCTCTAATACCACAGAGCCTACACAGAGGATGTCACTAATACATATAGCAGGGCTCCTACACAGAGGATGATGTCACTAATACCATGGCGCTCCCACATAGAGGCCCTTAAAGGAAGAAACAACAGACTTGTCCACATTCAGACTGAAGGTTTCTGTTCAATAACAGACAGCAAGCAAAGAAAGCAGACAGAAGTAGACTGGGGAAGACCTGTGAGACACCTAAGAGTTATGGTGAAAGGAAGAACGAGGTAAAGCTGCAGCTCCTCAAGAAAAAAGAAAGAGATCTCAGTCAAAAAAAAAAAAAAAAAAAAAAAAAAAAAGATAAGGCAGCTGAAGAAAACCAGAAGAGGAAATGCAAATGAGTCCTGCAAGAATACAAGACACACATTGCCAGTCAACCAGAGAAATGAGAAATTAACACAAACAGTCCCATGCCAGTGGGCATTCGTCAGACCCATAGAATGGCAGAGTGACCACGAAATGTGCTGGAACAACACAGGGGAATCAGCACAGTTGCAACCTAAGCCATTCCAAAGGTGGCAGCCATCCATGAAGACAGGAAGAAATCAGACACCAGATGTGAAGCAGAGGGGGCCCAGGCGGTCTTGGCCTCCTGACCTGCTGCATGGCCTTCTCCAGCTCTCAGGTCAGCCTCTGGAGGACTCACTGAGTTCCTCCTTGCCTTTGCGAAGACTCTCACCTTGCTGGGTCACAGCGACTTTCACTGGGTCACTGGGACCTCATCTTTTCATGCTGTGGTTGCAGGGAAACAAGCAAACGTCGTGATGATCCCTCCTTCCTGAACCAACGTGGCCCCAGCTAACACAGGAGAGTTCAGCCTCCAGAGTATGGTTCTCATGGCTTCTCCCTTATAGAGTAATCCTGGGCTGCAGCTAACTCTCAGCTCTATAATTACCAGCCCTCGCAGGCCCAGCTGGGAGCTAGACCTGGACACCTGCCCACCGAAAGGTGTGTAACTGACTGCTGTACTCCAGAGGAAGGAAAAGCCCTCTGCTGTATCTCTTGAGGTGATAAAAGTGGTCTGACTCCAGGAGAGTCGAGGTTAGAATAACCAGGATGAACTGATGTCAAATCTCCTTAGGACAAATGAGGGTCAGTGGTACAACATTTGCCATGCGTGGATTCCATCACTAGAACCATAGGTGGTGATGGTGGTGGTGGTAGTGGTGGTGGTGGTGGAGGAGGAGGAGGTAGTGGTTGTTGTCATCATCAGTGTCACCGTTAAATCATCGTTCACTCTATCCCTGTCTTCGAGGGGAAGGGGTAAATTCACAGTGATCCCATGAGATTGATTGGCAAACATGTCAGACTAAAACAAAGGATTTACACTGGCATTAAGCTCCAGAGGACACACACACACACATACACACACACACATATGCACACACACACACACACACAAAGGCTGCAGAGCTTGACAGTTTATTGCAGAATGATTAATAAGTAAGCCATGTTTCTCTGGTGCTTTGAAGAGCATCAGGGGTTCAAGATGCCACCCCAGGGTCTTTTCCTGCCCACTCCCACTGATGACACTCGCCCCCTGCCTGCGCTTCAGCCCTGGTGTCTGGTGCCTCCTGCTTCTGTTCCTCTCCTTCTGTCTCTGTTGCTTTGTGCCCTATTGTGCTTCACCCATACTGGGAGCTCTTCCCTACTTTCCCTGAGCCCCAGAGTGGGTCTGGGGGAACTAGGAATCAGTGCTGACTCTGACCCCCAGAAGGAGCTCCACTCCCCATCCCCAGTAGAGAGAAGAGACATAGCCTTCTCCACTCCCTATAACTGTAACAGCTTCTTGTAGCCCTCCATGGAGCCTCCCGTGCACAGTTGAGCTCCTTCTGAGTCCAGCCTCTCCTGTCCACCTCCGTGCACTAAGTCTCCTGCCTCAGCATTCTAATGCAACCGCAGAACAGCAGCTCCACGTTGCTCTCACAGCACTTGTGGTTCTGGTAGAACTGCCACTTGGTCTCCACAGCTTATCCTGTTGCCCCAGGAAACGCACCTGCCATTCAGGGGGAAGAGAAAAGACTCAGGAGACTCTGGGGAAGATGCCAGTTCACATACAGGGTCAAAATAGCTGTCATCGAGAAAACAAATAATAAAGATATGGCAGAGGAAGGAACCCTTATACCTGTTTGTAGAAATGCAAACGAGCCCATTCACTGTGGAAATCAATCTGGATAAAACCCTCAGAAAATGAGACCAATGATGTGACACGGTTGTATCATTCTGTGTGCACTGGGGAGATAAAAATTGGCACGTTCACACTTGGAACTACACTATTCCTGATCGCCAACAGTACAGGTGATCTGTTCTCAGTTTGGCTTGCCATGCCCCTCACCACACACCTAAGTTTGTCCAGTTCTAAACCAGGAAATTTCCCCTTAAGCCTGGTGCCTAGGAGCACTGTCCAGGCATAATGAAATCACAAACTGCCTGTGTTTATGAAAAAGGAATCAAACCCTGATTATCCAGAAGGTCTAAAACCTTGGTCGGCAGTCTGCACATGGGGCCACCCTCTGGTCTACTGATCTACAGGATGAAACCCACCACCTGGCAGCCTGCAACTCAGTCTTATTTGGAGCCTGAAGGACATTAGAAGTACATCTGTGGCTGTCACCCAGCCTAGAAGGAGTCTCTCCTCAGGCTAAGAACTGAAACTTTTTAACACCAAGGGCAGCACCCATGGGTGATACCCAGGAGCCATGTGCTCTTTGGGTCTGCCTCCCTAGAAGCCAATTAGAAAAAGATGCAACCTCCAGGCAAGTGAAACCTCCCACCAGGGCACACAGACACCACACAAACTGCAGGCTGGACTCCAGTTCCTCCCCGCTGGTTTGTGTTCCATGCAGTGGATACCTGCAGAGCTCCATGACCATAATAGATATGCAGCCAGGTGTGATGGTACTTGCCTGTAATCCTAGCACTTGAGAGGCTAGCCTGAGCCCCATAGTCATATGAGCTGCAAGCCAGCCTGGGGTACACAACAAAGACCAGTCATTAGGAAGGAATGGAGGGAGGGAGGGAGGGAGGGAGGGAGGGAGGGAGGGAGGGAGGGGAAAATTACATCAGACCCCTCCCCTCCTGGAAAAGAAAGGTCATAGAATGCTTATGCACCCCTCCCTTCCAGAAGGCAGAGGCTAATTAACATTCCTCAGACTACAGGGGGTGGAGACTGACCTGCAGCTGGGGAGGGGGCCCAGAGCACATGGACAATGGACCGTTGGCCACACACAGACAAGGAAGGTCCTTGCCACCTCATTCCCTAAAGAACAATCAGTTTATAAAAAGGACACTCTTCTGCCAATGACATTGTGCCTAATGGTCGCTACCCCTAGAGACTGTATAAATGTCTGCTGAACAAGCTGCACGGGGTCACCTCTCTTTTTGGGATGCAAGATGGCCCCAGCATGCTGGAACATTAAAAATTCCTCTTGCATTCTACAGCCATCTCTCGTCTCTGCGTGGTTCACTCAAGGGGTCTCCAGTAAACTAAGGCCCTGCTCACTAGAGTCTTACAGAGGGTGAGAGGGAAGAAGCAAAAAAGAAAGAATTAAGCTTGTGGGCAAGAAGATTCCAAGGGACTCTGTCTCCCAGCTCCTGGAAAAGTGTAGGGGCAGAGAATGCCTTGGGCCGAATTCCTGAAGATTCACCGGCTCTCTTAGGATGCTTTGGTTATCAACTGGGGGCTTTGGGGGTCCCAGCTCCGTCTGCACCAAATAGAGCCTGCTCATACCCCTCAACCTGGAGATCGATCCGGGTTGGGCAGGAGGGAAGGAGTCTCCATCCCTCTTGGTCCTGGCTCTGTGCTACATGCCAGGGTGACACATATTCTCTGTGACAACTGTGCAGCCCTTATCCCTCCCATGTGTGGTAGCTGGGATCTGGAAGTTGGGGTTACAGACACATATGAATTCATTGGGTGGATAAGAAGCAGCTAAAAGCCCTCCTGTGCCGTGTGGTAGCCTCACATCTGTTGTTATCCTTGAGTCCCATGGCAACACTTGAAAGCCAAGACTGGGGTTCAGCTATGTTCTGCAAGCTTCAAGGTAGTTGGTAGCAAGACACCTAGAACCATAACCATCTACCAGGTTCCAGGTTAAGAGCAGGCTCTTGCCTGTTTGTAAACTACAGCCCATCCTAGGGAGGATCATACAGAACCACCCTGAGTGGGCACAGAGTGATCCAGGACACCCACCTTGTCGATGAAGGCCGCGAACCTGCTGTTGAGGCACTTGATCTGCTCCTTCTCCTCATGCTTCACGCACTGAGCATTGGGGTCGATCTCCAGGTTGAGGGGAGTGAGCAGGCTTTCATTGATGCATGGGGTGTGGGGCCCCCAAAAGCCCCAAATTCTTTGATTTGGTAGCCAAAGCTTTTCCCATTGTACAGAGGTCACCTGTAACTTCCTGCAATCCTGGGGGGCTCTACAGTACACAGGCTCCTGCTGCTAAAGCACCTGAGGTGCCTGCTAGCATTCCTTCTAGGCTCCACCCCACAGTTACCTGGCAAAAGCCAGCTATACCTGACTCACTATTAAAGGGGCTGCTTGCCCCCTCCTCACTCTCTTGCTCTCTTCTCTTCCCCCTGTCTCTTCTCTCCCCATTCCCCTCCCCTCCTCTCTCTCTCCACGTGTTCATGGCCAGACTCTACCTCTCTCTCTCTCTCTCTCTCTCTCTCTCTCTCTCTCTCTCTGTCTCCCTCCCTCCCTCCCTTTCTCCCTCCTGTCTCTCCTATCCCCTCAACTCCCTTTCCCATGCTCTAAATAAACTCTATTCTATACTATACTTGTTGTGTAGCTGGTACCTCAGGAGGAAGGGATGCCTCAGCATTGGCTCACAGAGGCGCCCCCTCCCACCTCAGGACACCTGGCTCTATCAAACATGTCCTGGCTGCACCCTTTTTCTTTTTTATAAAACACAACAGTGCCAGCAGCCTGGGTTCCCAGAACTTTCCTGGTTGGGAAAAAAAAAAAGCACTCTCTGTCTCTCTCTGTCTCTGTCTCTGTCTCTGTCTCTGTCTCTCTCTCTCTCTCTCTCTCTCTCTCTCTCTCTCTCTCTGTGTGTGTGTGTGTGTGTGTGTGTGTGTGTGTGTGTGTGTGTGTATGCTTGTACCAGCTAGTGTATGCTGCCTGGTTGGTGGCTCAGTGACTGAGTAATCTCAGGGGTCTGAGTTAGTTGAGACTGCTGAGACTTCCTATGGGGTCGCCCTCTTTCTCATCTTCTTCCAGCTTTCCCCTAATTCAACCACATGGGTCCCTGACTTCAGTCCATTGGGTGTAAGTATCTGTGTCTGTCTCAGTCAGCCTCAGAATGGACTGTCAAGTCTCTGTTATGTGGGATTATCCTGGGGACAAAGGACTAGAGGACAACAAGATTTCACATTGAGACCTGATAGTGTCCTTGCCTTTTATCAGTCTGTGGAGAGACCTCCTGACCCCATAAAAGGCAGGAGAGAGTTGCTGAGGTGTGAGAATGCCCCTAGGTAGCCTGAAGTGAGTGGGTGGAGCTGAAACTCACCTCTTCTAAGGCAAGCAGGGAGACCCTGCAGCACACTCAACCCTGACATTTCCACCTCTCAGGCCAAGACTCTACTAAACCTTCTAGTTTCTCTCCTATCGGGGATCATTACCCCACAGGGGCATGCCCAGGCTTGGCTGCGATATTCCTGAAACTAAAATTCCCTATGTTTCCCTATGGCTCTACACAGGTACCATTCATGGCAACCATGTGGGGGAGAACTCTCAGAATCTTTCCCTATGACTGACACACTCCACACCCAGCCCTGGAGTGTGACCATTACAATGTGGGTTGTTCTTGAAGTACCTCTATCCACTGTCTTGTTCCTTGGCTACTGGCATAACCATGTCCTCAGGAAGCCCTTGTTGTTTTGAATGACTGAACAGGCTGGACCCATGATGTGCCAAACTTACAGATGCCTCAAGGGGAAGAGGAGCAAGGAACATGTCTCTAAGAAACCCAGCTCCAGTGGGAACACGAGCCAGATGAGGGGTCAACAAACCCAGTAAGGGCACAGTGCTGCATATTAGCTTTCAACAGAAGGTCCTTTGCAGCTGGCTCCAAAGCACAAGGTGGGCAAAACCAGCTGAATCTCAATATAGGGTCAGCTTTGGCAGGAGAAGGGAGGCAGGGATTCTAATGCACCAGGCAGAGGTTCCTGGAGAAGGTCATCCCAGAGTGTGAGATGCATCAGGAGAGAAACCTCAGCTGGGGGTACTCTCTCCACAGGAGGTGCTCTAAGACCCAGAGAAGCATGAGAATGTGTGGGTGTGGAACGTGCAGTCAGAGTGCAGTGCCGGCTGAGTGTGGTGCTCTGACATACAGGAATGGAAATAATCTCCAGGCTGGGGTGTTTGAGGAACAGACCTTGTTCTTGGACCTTCCCCTCTGCTTCCGGCACCATGAGGCAAGTGGCCTTCCCCTGTCCAGCCCTGCCATATGCTGTTTCTGCTTTGCCACAGAACTAGATGCATCAGAGCCAACAAACCACAGGTTGCTGTCTCATGCTCCCCAGTGCTAAAATTGCAGGTATGTACTGCTGTAACTAGTTAGTATTTCTTAGAAGGCAGATGGTGGTGACAGGTTCCCTAAGCTGTTATCTGAGAGTCTTTAGATTTCCTTCTCCTCCTCTCTCTCTCCCCCCGCCCCACCTGTGTGTGTGCATTTGTGTACAAATGTGTCTGTGTGCATATGTGTGCGCACCTGTGTATGCATGTGCATATGCATGTGTGTGTGTGTGTGTGTGTGTGTGTGTGTGTGTATACCTCACATGTGTGCAGGTATCTGCTGAGGCCAAAACATGGTATCAGCTCATCAGATGCACTGGGGATAGAGTCACAGTGATTCCCAGACAAATCCAGGTCTTCTGAAAGAATAGGAAGTGCTCCTAACCTCTGAGCCATCCATCCCTCCAACCCTATTTCCTACATTGTAAAGAGCAAGTGCTCCTGACATCTGAGCCATCTCTGCAGCCCTGTTTCCTCCATATTTAAACTGCAAGTGCTCTTCAATTCAGATGCAGCCCTCCAGCCTCACGTCCTCCATCTTTAAATTGTTCTTCACCTCTGAGCCACCCTTCCAGTTCGACCTCTTGCGTCTTTAAAGAGCAAGTGCTTCTAACCTCTGAGCTACCTCTCCAGCCCCATTTCCTCCATCTTTAAAGGGCAAGTGATCTTAAACTCAGAGCTGTCTCTCCAACCTACTTCCTCTGTCTTTTAAGGGCAAGTGCCCTTAACCTCTGAGCCATCTCTCCAGCCTATGTCCTCCATCTTTAAAGGGCAATTTAGGCATTAGTAATCATGATTGACAGGTGTTGAAATTTAGTCTAGGCTCTGCCCCACAGTTACCTGGCAACAACCAGGTGCACCTGACTCACTATAAAAGGGGCTGCTTGCCCCCCTCCTCTCCCACTTGCTTTCTTGTTCTTGCTCTGTCCGCTTGCTCCTGCTCCCCTCTCTCCTCATTTCCACCCTAAGGAGATATCACCCCCACTGTCTTTTTTATACAGAGCTTCTGCTAAGAGATCCATTGACCATCTCCAGATGAAGAGCCCCCCTCCTTGAATAGGAAGTCGCTTCTCTCTCCTCTTTCAAAAAAGTAAACCATATTTTAAGGTGACAAGAGTCTTAAATGTTATATTCGCATTTTAAACATGATCGCCTAAATATGAAACAAACAAACAAAATCATTCGGTGTTGTTTCAGTGAGATTCAGCAACGGAGAGGACCAAAGTAAGAAAGATAGACAGGCTTTATTATCAGGAGAAAAACAGGGAATGCTTTGGAAGTTTAAAAGAAAACCATGGACTTCCTGGAAGGGAGAGCACAGCCTCAATTGCCTGCCCACCCTCATCCCACATCTACTACACCCAGTTGGGTATGAGGACTCAGAAGCCACACCCCCACGGAGGTAGGAAAATACCTTCAATCTATACCCTGAAACAGCAAAACAAAAGATAAACAAATGTAAAGACAAACAAACATGGCCCATCAGGCAGCTACAAGCAGAGAGCAGAGTCCAGAAGACACAGAAGGAGAGATGTTCATGCAGGAAACAGAACTGGGCAGATACCCTACCCATGGCAGAGCTCAGACAAAGAACCTAGCAGATATGGAGGAGGAGATGTCACGCCAGAGACAGAGCCCAGCATATACCGTGTGGGTGGACAAGTGAGGGAGAAGGAGGAGACACCAGGCAGTGCAGAGTCTAGAAGCTAAATAGGCTTAGCAGACACAAAGAAACAGGAACCCTGCAGAATCCAAGGAGCTAGCTGTTCCACACCGGGCGTCCATTCCTGTCTGGGGAGCTGTCTCTAATGTTGTCCCCACCACCTGTCAACATGAGAGCAAGAGAGACACCAAAACCCCGGAAGAATGTATGCATAGCATGGAACTGGGTGAGGCATGTAGACTGGAGCAGCAGACCCCACCACACAGCCCCTAGAGACAGCAGGAGTGTAGCAAGAGATTGCAGGGCTGGAGGGGTCTTAGCTTCCACCAGGGAGAGCTTCAGCTCTCAGGAAGTTCAAGCCTACAAATGGCAGGTAAATGGGGCTGGAGAGGTAGCTCAGAGGTTAGGAGCACTTGCTTTTTAATGACAAATGGCAGGTAAACAAAAGAGGTGGGCTCTCCCTGAACCAGGAAGAAGTAGCAAGGAGAACTTGACACTTCCTATGTCATGTCATTGCTCATGAATGCTCACACACAGACTTTTAATTCTTAATCTTTTGTTTGCTCTCTCTCTCTCTATATATATATATATGTATATATGTGTGTGTGTGTGTGTGTGTTTAACTCTTTTCTTTTTTTAACTTTGTTCCTAGAATATGAACTCTTTGGTGCTTGAAGTATTCGGCTGGTAAGCTGTGACTTGTATCCTGTTGGATGAAGCTCTTACAGCTGTCCACATATTCCCCAAACACACTATTTGTATTTTCCCCACTGATTTTCATGCCTCCAACCCAGACACTGCCCTTTTTATTTCTATTCTTCCTACTCTCAATCCCCTTCCTTTCATGTCACTTCTTACATAAATGTTTCCCTCACCTGTAGCCCTAGAACTCCTACCAGGGAACACAAGTCACAAGCACGGTGTCTTCTGCAGCTAACACTGGGTCTTCTGTTCCTACAGTTGATGTTCCTTCTGAACCTGTGTTCCTTTGGAGACAACACAGCCGAAGTGCCACACAATAGAAAACAAATGTCCGTGCAAAGCACACAGCTCTCGCATCAAAGAGAGTGAGAGACAGTTTATCCCAGAACCAAATTTGAGTGACCATGACCCTAAAAACACAAAGCTTGTCTCCCCAGGGTTCTGGTTTCCAGTATGGATTTGGTTTTATGGAGTTTTTATAGTAACAGAAAACAGGAAGTTATACATCAAGGCATTTTAAAAATACATTTTTGGAAATTTGATTATTTCCAGATATTGATTATTGATTGGCAGTTACAGGAAGAGGAGGAATCTCAGCTATAGACCTCAGATGATATCTGGTAGCACCCTTAGCCCATCTATTGGTGGGAACAGTATTTTCTTTTTACTGTATCCAAAGGTTTGGTTTTTTTAATCTGTTCATCAGGATGTTAGGTCTGATACAGTGGTAGACAGAAATTGAGTCTTTAAAGGCTAAAGATAGCCCAAAAGAATTTATAATTAGGCTGTCAGTCAAGCAACATTTCAAACTCCTAAATAGTCATTGAAGTTTTTATCAGCCTATCATCAGCCTGTGCAGACAGCTTCTCTCCAGGAACTTATACCCAGTGGAGTAAGGGGTCAACTACAAACGACATACACATTCCAGAAGATTAGCAAAGTGCAACAAAGAAACACAAGAATCCAGAGACAACACTCTACTGGAACACCCCCATAAGCAGAAAGCCTCCAGACAATGGGAAACAGAGCTGCTGAGATACCAGAGGTGCCAGAGAAAGGTCTGGGAAACCTCTTTTCACAAGGTGCAGAGTGGGGATGTTCCCCATAGGCTCATATATTTGAATGCTTGGTCCCCAGTTGGTGGAGCTGTTTGGAAAGGGATAGGAGGTGTAGCTTTGGAGGAAGTGTGTTATTGGGGTTGGGCTTTGAGATTTCAAAAGACCATGCCAAGTGCAGTCTTGCTCTCTTTCTGTCTACTGACTGTGGGTCAGGATGTAAGCTTTCAACAGCTACTCCAGCACCATGCCTGCCTGCCTGCCTGCCTGCCTACCTGCCTGCCTGCCTGCCTGCCTGCCTGTCTGTCTGCCTGCCTGTCTGCCTACCTGCCTGCCTGCCTGCCTGCCTGCCTGCCTGCCTGCCTACCTGCCTGCCTGTCTGCCTGCCTGCCTGCCTGCCTGCCTGCCTGCCTGTCTGTCTGCCTGCCTGTGTTAGATAGCCCTAGCCTCTTGTTGTCATGGTAATTCCACTCCTGGGAGGGGCTGCGAAGGAGGAGTGAATCTTGTAAACCTTCTGTCCAACCAAATTTGTTAAATAAAGGCTACAGCCAGTGATTGGGCAGTGGAAGAGGAGTGGGAGGAGCCAGAGGCAGGGAAAGAGGATAAGACCAGGAGAGCCGTTGGAGTTGGGGGAGTTGGCAGTTGGTGGAAGCAGGGGAGTTGGCAGTTGGTGGAAGCAGAGGAGTCGGCAGTTGGTGGAAGGGGAGAAGACGAAGAAGACCCTGACCTAGGAAACCGCAAGTTGTTAAGAGCTCTCTTAGCCGGGGAATAGTGTAGTTTAATGGTAAATCTGCCCAATCTAGGCATGCAGCATTCATTTGATATTTATTGACTTGTGTCTTTTCTTCTATGGACTTCCTATGGGCAAGAGATTTACCGCAACACCTGCCTGTCTGCCTGCCTGTCTACCTGTCTGCCTGCCTGCCTGCCTGCCTGCCTGCCTGCCTGTCTGTCTACCTGTCTGTCTGCCTGTCTGTCTGTCTGTCTGTCTGTCTGTCTGTCTGCCTGCCTGTCTGCCTGTCTGCCTGTCTGCCTGTCTGCCTGTCTGCCTGCCTACCTGTCTACCTGTCTGTCTGCCTGCCTGCCTGTCTGCCTGTCTGTCTGTCTGTCTGCCTGCCTACCTGCCTGCCTGCCTGTCTGCCTGTCTGCCTGTCTGCCTGTCTGCCTGTCTGCCTGTCTGCCTGCCTGCCTGCCTGCCTGCCTGCCTGCCTGCCTGCCTGCTGCCATGCTCCTCACCATGATGGTCATGGACTCACTGAAATGTAAGCAAGCCCCCACTTAAACTTTCTTGTAGGTTGTCTTGCCATTGTGTTTGATCACAGCAGTAGAACAGTAGCTAAGACAGTACACTGAAAAGTACAGTGAGCTTAGGTCCTCTAGTGTCTGATTCCACCTGCCTCATTATCCCTATGGGTTTATGCACACATGGGCAGATCAGACACAAAGTGTCCTAACCCTTGAGATCCTAAAACAGGATTGCCACTTTGTAGCTCAGGTTGCTCTGTGCTAACTAGACAGCACCCAGGAGGGGGTTCATATGCACCTGGAGCCCGAGAACCTGCCCTGTGTGAGGTCTTGAGAGGAGAGCTGGCTTCATTTCAGCTGGAAGCTGGTTGAGCTGTGTCTCTGAGCCATCTCCCAGTTAGCTAGTCTCTGGAGTTGGAATCATGAGCACCCACCTCTGAATTGAAGAAGGGGACTTGAGGGCACCTAAAAATCCCTGCATCTGATGGGCTAGACCACAGATTTATAGACTGATGTAGCCTTTATCAAGACACGGGAACATCTACAGAGTAAGCCAGAATCTTGACTATGGGATTGGCTGAGGCTGGAAGAGGGAGTGGGTGCTTCATGTAACCCTGGGTTTGCAGTCAAGACCACACACAGAACACACAGCTGTTTTAAGAGCTGTGTACTGAGGCTGAAGAGATGGCTCAGTGTTTAAGAACACTGACCGTTCTTCCTAGAGGTCCTGAGTTCAATTCCCAACAACCACATGGTGGCTCACAACCATCTGTAATGAGATTTGATGCCCTCTTCTGGTGTGTCTGAAGACGGCTACAGTGTACTCATATACATAAAGTAAATAAATAAATCTTTAAAAAAGAGAGATGGAGAGGAGGCTGTGTAATGGGCCCCCACCACCATACGCTCAGGCCAGAAGATCTCAGACAACTGACACTGAAAGTTGATCTCCCCAGCACTCAGCAGTATGGATGCTGACACATGCCCACCCCGATTCAGTACAGGCGGAAAGTCTTGCAGAGGAAGCCAGCAGTAGCATAAATTTTTCTCAACCGACTTTAACGAGAGTTCAATTCCCCTCTAGCCCACCACCACCAGAGGTAGTGGAAAAGAAAGATATTAGGATATGGAGGATGTGGACCTGTTTATAAATAGTTCTCTGGGGTAATTCCAACCTTCTTTGTCCTCAGTTCAGTCCACTAGCAAACACCACACACAAATCAGCAAGGGCCGTCAATCCAGAAGAAACTTCGAGGCTTGCCAAGCAGTCCCGAGTCCACAGAAGCTACAGGAATATCAGGAGCAATTCTTTGGCAAGTTTCTCTCTGTGAAGTCACCATAAGCTAAGTTCAGCAACGCAATGTAAGGTGAACCAATATCTGTGTGTTGTAGGGATGAGTAGTGAGGTGGAGCAAGGTGAACCAGTGCTGGAACCCCCACTGTCTGTGGGGTCATATTTATTTTCCTTCTAAACATCATGCATCCTTTTACTTGTTTGCTATAGTGAAACATCTTTTCACTTGTGTCTGCTTCAGTGAAACATTGTTTCACGTGTCTGCTTTAGCAAGACATCCTTTCACCTGTGTGCCCCAGCAAACCATCATTTGAGGTAACTGACTTGCCAAAGAAACGGGGTTCTACTTCCGGGTCCCACCCCACAAAGCCCTGGGAGCTATGATCAGGCATCAAGGCAGCATGAACTTAGATTGTGTAGAGAGGAAGGGGTTTGAGTGACACCTCCAGCTGAAGTGTTGCCTCTGATTTCTGGAACAGGGTTATGCTTCTAAGTGAGAGTGACTACAAGATTAGACTCCAAAAAGCTCCAGTCAGCGGTTTTAACACCCAGGGTCGGTCTTCCAAATGATTCTGTAGTGAATCCAGCCAGCTTGTGATTCTGCACTAACTTCCAAACTCTCAGGCCTGGTGTTAGCCAACCTCCTGGTGGCTGAAACAGAACACCTCATGGAATTATGGAAAGAGAGGTTCCACTTGGGGCTCAGAGAATACAGTGTATCATGGTGGGGAGAGGCCTGGTGGCTGAATGGCTGGGTCATTGGCTGCTGAAGCCAGCAGGAGGTCACAGGTGATGGAGAGCAGAAAGAATGGGCTGGATCCATGGTGGGGCTATAACCATCAAGACCCCCCTCTAGTTTATTTATTTTATCTCAAAGATCCCAGAACCACTAGCTTTGGGCCAAGTGTTCAAAAACAAGCCAGTTAGGGACTTTTCACCTTCAGCCTACAACAGGAGGCATTCCCAGAGACGAGTGTCCAGAGTAGTAACTAACTAGACCCCCACTGCTCCTGTTAGCATTTTGTCTAGGCTCCACCCCACAGTTACCTGGCAACAGCCAGGCATGGCTGACTCCAGGTATGCTCCCTCCTCTCTTTCTTGCCTTTTTGCTCTAGCTCTGTCCTCTTCTTCCTGCTCCCATCTCACCCCATTCTCCTCCCCCACTCTCTCCACATGCTCATGGCCAGCATCTTCTTCTCCTCCTCTTCTTCTTCTTCTTCTTCTTCTTCTTCTTCTTCTTCTTCTTCTTCTTCTTCTTCTTCTTCTTCTTCTTCTTCTTCTTCTTTTTCTTCTTCTTCTCTTCTTCTTCTTCCTCTTCCTCTTCCTCTTCCTCTTCTTCTTCTCTTCTTCTTCTTCTTCTTCTTCTTCTTCTTCTTCTTCTTCTTCTTCTTCTTCTTCTCTCTCTCTGTCTCTCTGTCTCTCTCTGTCTCTCTCTGTCTCTCTCTCTGTCTCTCTCTCTCTGTCTCTCTCTCTCTCTTTCTCTCTCTCTCTCTCTCTCTCTCTCTCTCTCTCTCTCTCTGTCTCTACTACCCCCTCAACTCCCCTCTCTATCCCCTGAATAAACTCTATTCTATACTACACAGTTGGCTGTCCCTCGGGGGAATGGGGTGACCCAGCATGGGCCTGAGGAGGTACCCCTCCCCCCACACCTGACTGCACATCCACCAAACATATTCCTTCTCTCTATCTTTCTATAAATCACAACAGCTCTGACTGAAAGAGAGGAAGAGCAAACGATCTCAGTTCCCACAGTTTACTGAAAGCACTGGCTGGCCCAGCAGCACCCAGAGGGGTTTTAGGTGCACCTGAACTTTTAGGAGCCACCATGAGAAGCCCTAAGAAAAGCAGGTAGGGGTGGTCATTATAGGAGATACTGAATGGAGGCCCTTAAGGAATGGGGATAAGGTCACAGTGTGTCCCCAAAAATGTGGAAAACAATTAATGGAGTGTAAATAGGGACCAAGCTTTAGGCACTTCCTGAGGCTTGCCTCCAGGTTGTCCCCAAGACCAGGACCTTCCTGTCTCAGATTTTACAAGAACAGAGGGACATTAGGGACAGGAGAGAGTTGTTTCAAGTGGCAAAAAACTTTTCATGGCCCTTTCCTTGCATCCAGGAGCTCCCAAGCTACAGGGTACCTCCACTCAACAGACAGAACACCCACCCACATCCACACTCACACCCACACTGCATACCCTTCCTTAACCACCCTCATCCCTACCCTTGTATCCTTGGAGAGAGGAGTACAGGGAAGCTGTGTAAGTCACCAGTGACCTTGGAAAAGGCTGAATGGGATTTCCTCAATGTCCCCACTAGAGGGCTCCCTCACCCGGAGCCAGATCCCCTGAGCTAGTTCCCAAGGACACCATCAGGGAAAGCCCTTTTCCTACAAGAAGCCCTCCCAGATTGAGTAACATGGGAAATGTCTTCTCCCAACAATATCTCTTCCCCCAGTGGCATCCCTGAATGTGCTGACATCCAGAGAACCAGCCTGGGCAACAAGAAATCCCCAGTCATGCTGAACACACTTAAATCCAAACAGTTCAGGCTTCCCTCCTCCAGCCTATAACAGTCTTAGCTGCTCCAAACCCTTTTATAGGCTGCACTTCTACAGGCCCATGGGAGAGCCCAGGCTTGCCTCCCGCCTCTATGACTGGTCTCCTCCACATCTGTTTTCCAGGTTTTCTTTGGACATGGTAGAAAGCTAAGTGGGCTGCTCTGTTCATCCTCTGCCTAGGGCTGTTTATGTTGCCTTTCATCTTCCTTCATCTCCTCAGCCCTGAGGGAATCCTCTGCAGCATATAGGATGCCCTTCATCACAATGATGTAAGTGGTGGTGGCACTGCAGTATGTTTATGACATCTGTGGAAATGATCTGGTCCCCAGCTCCCACCAGGATCCCAGTTAGCACCCTGGTCTCCAGCTCCCGCCCATGTCCATAGCTAGCACCCTGGTCCCCAGCTAGAGCCCTGAGAGCTCTCACCCTGGTCCCAGGTCCTGCCCTGGTCCACAGTTTATGCCCTGGTCCCCTGGTCCCACCCTGGTTCTCAGATCCTGCCCTGGTCTCCAGCTCCTGCAGTGGCCCCCAGCTCCCATCGGGTCCCCAGTTTGTGCTCTGGTCCCCAACTCCTGCCTTAATCTCTAGCTCCTGCCATGGTCCCCATCTTGCACCCCAGTCCCCAGCTCACACTCTGCCTTCGCACCTACATCAACTTTGTCATATTACATTCTGGTTACCTTCTACCTTCACATCTTCTGCCATGTCGTGAATTTATCACCATGTCTGAATTTATCACCTATGGCCAATCCATGGTAACTGAGGTCACTTCCAACTTCCTTCTGTAAAAACAATGCCACTGTAAATGACCTTCTTGTAAGAGCACTACTCTCAGATTTGAGGTTGAGGTCCTCTCAAGAGTGGGATTTCTGGAGGTGTCGATCCATATTACGTTACTATGTTACTATAACAAAGTGTCTGAGGCTAGTTAGCAATAAAAGAAAACAAAGTTTTCAGCTCTGGTTATTTTGGAGACAGAAAGTCCAAACAGCATGGTAAACTCTGACTGGGCCCCTAAGGCTGCCTCACCATGAGGAATTAGCATCATGGGAGGAGCCTGCAGTGGAAATCACTGATCCATCCAGGCTGGCTCCATTCAGAGCTCCCAGAGTGGCTACCACCTCCCAATGCTTTGGTAACAAGAGGCACAGCCATGCTCTGCTTTTTATGTGGATGCTGGGAATTCCAAACTCAGGTCCTCATGTTTGCAAAGCAAACACTCTTAACCCACTGAGCATCTCCCCGGGCCCTGATTTCTTTTCTTGTCTACTGATTCCAGCATGTTCCAGCACACCCTTGAAAATGGGTGCTATGGTTTGGTGTGAAATGACCCCCACAGGCTGGTATTTAGAAGATTCAACCCCTAGCCAGTGATGCCATTGTGGGCATGAGTTCTAGCTGGCCAGTGTTGGAGTATAGGGGTGGAGCTTACAGATATAACCTGGTCTGCCTCCATCCTGATCACTCTTCTACCTGGACTGCTGAGATGGAGCAAGCAGAGCTCCAAGCTCCTGTTGCCATGGATACAAGCAGCTCCAGTACCGCACCTTCCCCCATGGTAGACCATGTCTTCTGGACAGTGACCAAAACAAATCTCTGTGATGTATTATCACATTGATGAGAAAAGCAAGGGATTACTGATGAGTGTCTCTTCATCGGCATGGACCCCAGTTAATCCTCTTGATGTGATGTCATCTGAGCTCCACCATGTAGCCACTCACCTACAGCATTCTTGTGCTTTTCTGAAACACTCTTCCATCCTCCTAAGCCTCAGACTGCTGCGCCTCTTCTGAGCTGCTGAGGCAGGTGCAGCTACCACACCAGCCTTGAAGGTCTGCTTTGTCAATAACCATTTAACTGAGGTATATCTTTATATTGACCAAGCTGACCAGCCTGCCCCTGGAAGACAAACAGCTTGCAGTAAATTTCTATTTGACCTGTAAGGGGCATAGTATTTTGATGATATGCAAGTGGCGGGGCCCACTGACCTTCCTGCACTGTGGGTTCACGGGGAGAAGGCAAAACTGAAGAGGCCAAGGTTAAAAGAAGAGAGGTCATAAAGGTCTGGACCAGCCCTCTGGGGGGCAGTGAGGGGGGGTGCATCTCTGTACTTCACATACACCAGCTGGCTAGTTTCTCATACAGCCCAGGGAGTCACCCCAACATTTTATAGCTGAAGAAGGAAACCCTACAGAGATTAGCTGACCTTTTACACCATGTCCAATTCAGAACTTGTATCTGCATTTCCTGACTTCCAGGCTCTCTGACTTCCTAGTAACAGCTTCCCTCAAAGAAATATCACTTCTACAACCAGCCAAGCACAGACAGGTAGACCCCCTGGACCGGACAAGCCCCTGATCCCACAGGCTCACACTGAACAATCTGTGTTAAGAAAACTGAAGGGTGTGTACAGAGACTTAACTAATGCTTGCCATGAATGTGCTTCTCATATTTCAGTTAAGCAAGGACAGAAAATAAAAACAAAGGCCCATGGACACTGAGACACGGAGATAAGAAATGGCAAAGTCAGAGCGCACTTAGTAAGAAGTCAAGCATTCAAGCAGATTATAGCTAGAAAAACACAGGAAGATAGCCAGGTGGGAGCCACTGGCCCAGAACAACAGACAGGACAAAGAGGCCTTGAGCAGAGCAGCAGGTGGCCCAGGTAGCTGGGACAGGTCAGACCCTGGGCAACCCAGGCATCCAGCAGCAGCCCGGGGCATGCACGGAGCACAGGCCTTATGACTGAACGGTAGTCTCAGTCAGAGCATTTATAAGGCCTTGGTCAAGGCCAGAACCAATCACAGCTGGAACCTGACGGGCAGAGCCAGCCTTGGTGAGGGAGAGCTATCTACAACCCTTGTTAGTTTTTTGTCTGTGTCTGTTTTCAGGACTTCCTGATTCCAGTGTCTTTGTTCTTTGGCACTTACACATGTGAACTCTAATTTGGGCTTTTTTTGAGGTAGCGATGGTCACCTCATAAAGCTGTGGCTGTTTCTGCTGACCCAAGGTGTGGTACTTGGCGTCTTACTGGCCCATCACACCTTCTGTTTGCATGGCCTTGCTAGCCTCCTGCAACCAAGACCCAGTCATGCTGTAGGCATGGAGTTGGGATGGAGTGGCCCTTCCCATGGCTTAGGCTGGGACCATTTACTCCTGTGACAGCAAAGTATGTGCTGACTGTCATTCCTACTTTACACATAGAGGACCAGAGCAGCCTGGGCCCTGTACAGAGCTAGTGAGAGGCCCTCAGTTGCCAGTGATCCCTTGAATACTGAGTGTATGCCACAAAGCCAGACAGGAATGGGTATCACCATGGCTCCTCAAGCTGAGGAGGTGTATGTGTCTACACAGAGTTGCTCAGAGAAAGAACCCACCTGATTCTAGCCCCAGGACTGGGACAGATGAGCTAGCCAGAGAACAGTGGTGTTGCTACACAGCATTGAGGAAGAGCTTCGGGAAAGACTCACCACCTTACACTTCTCAGCACTGCAAGCAGGGAGAGCGATCCCGGTCCCGCCCCACATGACCACTAAACCAGCCATACCCAAGACTCCCCTACTGAGCAGTAGGGAAAAGAGCTGGGTCTCTCTTGAGTGTCTGACAGTTGTGAATATGTAAAGGCTTAGCATGAAGAAACAGCTAGCCTCTCCCTCCCTCCAGCAACTGTAGAAATCCCATCAGTGCCAAGCCTCAAGGTCTCTCCCATGGTGGGTCTCTCACACCAGAAGACCCTATCCCACCATCCATGCCTTAACCACGAAACTGTGGAGACTCAAGTGTGGTGCCCAGAAGAGACCTTTCCTCTCTACCTCTGGCAGGCGTGGTCCAGCTTCCTGCCAAGTCCCCACAGAAGAGTGACTCCTCTTTACTCCAAAGCTCCCTGTGGGATGGGCCTGGCCCACACCCCATACACCCCAAGGAGGGAAGGGCAAAAGGTGAGGTGCTGGTGGGATGTGTGGAGGGCTATTTTTAGCTCATGCTAAAGCTTACTCAGGAAATTGTTCTATTAAAGCCATCATCCTCAAAGACCATCCAGAGATGTGTGCCTGGGAGGGTTTACGAGCTCAGACACCCAGGTTGTGGAGTCCTCCCGGATCAGCCATCATGTGACCTAACTCATCACATGACCTAAACCAAAGGCTAAGGCCAAATTTAGAAAGTGTGGCTTTAAGGACAGTACCCTGAGTCCCAGCCTTATCCCCTTCAGCAAGTCCTCCTAGGGGACTAAACCCAACTCAGGACCCTGTGACCCCACACAGTATTTTTCCTGTTTCCCTGTGGCTGCAGGCACACCAAGTCAGTCACTGAGCTCACCACTCAAACCTTGTCAGAACCTAGTTTCAGAACCTGGACATTGAAGAAGATTCCTTCCAACTGCAGCTTCTCCATCATCCACTGCTTTCCCCGAGCTCTTTCCACACCATCCTCCTCCAAAACTCAAGTCTTGGCTGAATCCCCCAGGGAGCAGCATTGTGGTGAAAACCAAGGTGACTCCCAGTGTGCATTTCCTGGATGATGAAGGAATGTGCAGGCAGTCTCAGGACCAGAGTTAGACTACAGTGTCTGAGCTCTTCTAATTCTGCTCCTTCCCAGTCCTTCTCAAACCCACCTTCAGCCCCACTCCTGGAGTCTGGAGAGCTTGTTCTCAATCCCTGGTCCAGATCCTATCAGCAATGACTTCTGAAAACTCAGAACAAACCTGCTTCTAGAGTAGCAGTTCTTAACGTGTGGGCTGAGACCCCTTCAGGCTGTTGCATATCAGATATTTACTATACAATTTATAACCATAGCAAAATTACAGTTATGAAGTAGCAGTGAAATGATTTTATGGTTGGGGTCACTACAGCAAGACAAGCTGTATTAAAGGGTCGCAGCATTAGGAAGGTGGAGAACCACTGCTCTAGAGTCTATGCTGAGTGATCCAACTTGCTTCCTCTCACATGCCAGCCTTTCTCCCCGCACTGGCAATACCCAGAATGCAGAGGCCAAGTCCTGCTTCCGCTCCAGAGTCACTCTGACCACTGTTCACACTCATCCCATCCTGGCGAGGCTCTGGGGTGGTAAAGGTTGACCTTAACAATGAAGACAGGACCTCATCTACCTCCCTTTAAGATAGGGAGAGACAAGAAGGTTTTAGGAACAGACCAGACACTGCCCAAAGCCAGGCCAGATATCCGGGCTCATAGCCTTTCAGAAAAGGGTTCAGGGAGCATGCTCCAAGAAATTCCCTTGCCCTTCTCTACCAGAGAGCAAGGGAGGGGCAGAGAGCAGGGGAAGCTTGTAAAGAACTTTGAAGATGAAACGGGCCTCTAGCCAAAGATTGTTGACACAACCATACTAGGAGTTGGAGCGTAAGAGGCCAAACGCTGCCAAGCCAATAAAACACGTCTATTGCCTCTTCTTGGTCCCTTTCAAATGCCAGCAGTTGCTGGCATATAAAAGGCATTCAGTGACCCAGGGAACACAAGGCCTCAGCTCATAACACTGGCAACTTCGTCCTCTTGGCACACCATCTCTTCCACCATGACCTGTGGCTTTCCAACTGGAAACTTCAGCTGCGCCTCAGCCTGTGGGCCCAGGCCCGGCCGCTGCTGCATCTCTGCAGCTCCCTACAGGGGCATCTCCTGCTACCGCGGACTCTCAGGGGGCTTCGGCAGCCGCAGCGTCTGTGGGGCCTTCCGCTCCGGGTCCTGTGGACGCAGCTTCGGATACCGCTCTGGAGGCGTCTGTGGGCCCAGCCCCCCCTGCATCACCACAGTCTCTGTCAATGAGAGCCTGCTCACTCCCCTCAACCTGGAG
Organism: Arvicanthis niloticus; assembly: GCF_011762505.2. Classification (NCBI taxonomy): domain Eukaryota; kingdom Metazoa; phylum Chordata; class Mammalia; order Rodentia; family Muridae; genus Arvicanthis; species Arvicanthis niloticus. Next base: position 75,729,379 of record NC_047670.1, on the reverse strand, counting down.
ATCGACCCCAATGCTCAGTGCGTGAAGCATGAGGAGAAGGAGCAGATCAAGTGCCTCAACAGCAGGTTCGCGGCCTTCATCGACAAGGTGGGTGTCCTGGAGCATGTGCACAGTCAATGATGGGCACCGAGGGGAAATCAGAGGGAAAACATACCCATAGAACCCACAAGGCCAAAGGAAAACAGACAGACAGGAACTGGAAGCAGTACCTTTCAGTCTGGTGTAGGGGTGTGGGGGGGAAACTGAAGGCATCCTTAGAACTCAGAGCAAGACCTATGGAGCCCAGGCCCAGCCTTTCCAGTGTGCGAGACCATGGAGATGCTCGTGTAGGAAGCAGGGTGTCCTGACCACGTCAAGGTCAACTGTGAAGACTGCCTGAGGGCTTCTCTCTCACAGAGCCTTTTGAATCTCATGTAGGCCCTGGGGCCACTGTGCTCTGTGGGAGCTACTGCTTTTGGAGCTAAGCATGCAGGCCTGTGCTAGAGCCACAGCCTGGGTCCTCAGGGCCTTATGCAGAGCCAGGATGAGTGCAAGCCTGCAGCTGTCTTCCCAGAATCCAGGCCTCCACATGCAGGCTGAGGCTTGAATACAAGCTCCAAGGACAAAGAAGCTGAGGGGTTGGGGAGAGTTGTCCAGAGCTGGCACACATGAGACACTAAAGGAAGCACAAGGAAGAACCTACCAAGGATATGGCAAGGTCATTAAACACAGGCATCTGAATCTGGAAGTACACCAACCTGGTGCTGGGGGGATGGGGGCCTGATAGTCTGTAATAGTGGTGAAGATACTGCCCCTGTCAATCAATGGTCTCTGCCTGAAGTCAACCATGTTCCTGGTCCTTCAATCTCACTCTTGAACTCAGAAACACAAGACATTCCTGCACTTGGATCCAGACGCTTATTATTCTAATTGTGCTGTTGTTGCAGGGATCCTGTAATTTGCACACACTGGTTCCCTTTCCAGAATTTACAGTCTGCCTTCCTAAACAGGCTCACCCTTCCGTTCCCAGGCTGGCTGTCACATCAGCCTTGGCTGTGCTATCTTCTTGAGGCAGAATGTCTCTTTGTACCTTACTAAAAGGTGCTTTAGCTACCCCATTCTGTGGAAGGCTGGGAGCTTTATCCAAAGCTAAGCTCTTCTTATCATGGACTAAGAAGAGGCAGAGTTTGCACTGGGTTAAGCATGTTCAGCGACACCAGGTGAATTGACTGAAGTTAAGTCTCTGAAAGGAGTTCCAGGTTACCACCTGCCTTCAGCCCCAGTGTGGCTGTGGAGAAGACATGCCAGCAAGGGAGGACATCATACACACACACACACACACACACACACACACATGCACACACATGCATACACACACGCACATACCCTCTGATTCTGCAAGAGTCTGTTCTGAGACTTTAACTCTGGATGGCAGGTGCGCTTCCTGGAGCAGCAGAACAAGCTGCTGGAGACCAAGTGGCAGTTCTACCAGAACCGCAAGTGCTGTGAGAGCAACCTGGAGCCTCTGTTCGAGGGTTACATCCAGGCACTGAGGCGCGAGGCTGAGTGTGTGGAGGCCGACAGCGGGAGGCTGGCTGCCGAGCTCAACCATGCTCAGGAGGCCATGGAGGGCTACAAGAAGAGGTGAGGGCCACTGGGGAGTCTTGATAGAAGCACCCTGGGAACAGAAGAGCTGGCTTGTGTTTGGGGTCTCTGCCTGTCTAGGTCAGGAAGCCCACCCCTGCCTTATGAATCAAGGAGCCCTCTCCATGTCTTCCTTCAGGCACAGAGTCCCTGTCTGTCACAGGTTCTCATCATCCCCTTTTAAGTGGTGCAAGGTTCCCTTCCTTTCTCCACCTAACGTTCCTGGTCTCCAGAACTAACCCTTAAGTCCCTGGATGCTGTCTGTAGGGTTCCCTCCTCTACTCTCTGCCAACACTCCCACACACCCCATAGACACAGCAGGATGCTACAAATTCATCTAGCAGTGTTTATGGTCCTTGCGTGGCAGAGTCTACTGGGATGCAAGCATGACATGGTCATGTGACCATACAGTTCCATGTGACACAGCCATGATGGATGGATGAGCAGAACTTCGCTCAGAGGGGTCCCTTGGCTCAGTCCAAGAAGAGATAATAGACAAGGTGCTGACCAAGGGCTCAGAGCAAAGGATGGGGAAATACAGCCAGCTCAGTCTCCTGAACCTTAGACATACACTCACACATGCATGTTCATATGCATGTGCATGCACACGCACACTCACACACGTGTGTTCACACACAAATGCATATTCGCATACACACTCATACATGCATGTGCACATATATGCACATGCACACACATATATGTCCACATGCATGCATACATACTCACACATGCGTGTTCACATACATGCACACAAACACACATGTACATGTGTCTGTCTGTATGTACAAATGCACAGATTTCAAATACCACTATCCTGTCTCTACTGCAAAAACCCAATGTGCTCACAGGCCTGTGACTGGAGTATGACCCCTCTCACATTCTCTAAGGAGGCCTTTAGTTCAGACTGCTCTATGGACTGGCTTCATGGCTGTTTGGATAAGGCCTTCTTTCCCTCCTTCCTCAGGTATGAAGAAGAAGTTTCACTCCGGGCTACAGCAGAAAATGAGTTTGTGGCTCTGAAGAGGGTAAGTAATTGAAGCTAGTCCCTGCCCAGTTCCACCCCACCCTGTCCCCTCTGTCCTGCCACTCAGCAGCCAGATGCCTCCAGCCCAAGGGAGAGCTAGCTTCATGGCTGTCTGCAAATCCCTACAGGACGTGGACTCTGCCTATCTGCGTAAGTCAGACCTGGAGACCAACTCAGAGGCGCTGACCCAAGAGATCGACTTCCTGAGGAGACTATATGAAGAGGTGAGGGTAGTGACACACGTGAGACCCTGAAGGAGTTCAGAAACCCAGCAATCTCCCCTTATAAAGAACATAATCTGACACATGAGGCCAGGTCAGAGACTGGAATGCTTGGGTGGGGAACTGAGGAACCAGGCAAACTGACATAGCAGGAGCTAGAGGTAGACTGGGAACAAGCTGTCTACCCAAAGTCCACCCAGTCCTTCCTGAGCCAACAGGTACAGCCCAGCCTTGCTGGGCCAGGTGTATCTGGTCTAAGAGAACATCAGGTCCCAGGGAACAGTCTGTCCCTAAGGAGCCATGCAGACACAACCCAGCATGGGTTCTCTGGGTCTAAGCAACTCCAGAAGCAAGAATTTGAGAAACGCTGTGACTTCCTCAAAGGGAGACTTACAAACTGAAAGGCTGTTGCATCTCTAAGGGCCAGGAGTTGAGCTACAGATATGGCTGGTAGCTACAAGAGAGCCATGGGGATTGCAGGCATGGTAGGTAAGGGAAAACCCAGACAACCTGACTATCTTCCTTCTTTCTCCTCCTGCAGGAGATCCGCATCCTCAACGCCCACATCTCAGACACCTCCGTCATCGTCAAGATGGACAACAGCAGGGACCTGAACATGGACTGCATCGTGGCTGAGATCAAGGCTCAGTATGATGACATTGCCACCCGCAGCCGCGCTGAGGCCGAGTCCTGGTACCGCACCAAGGTGAGAGGTCAGGACATCTGTCCTTAGATGAGACAGTGGGAAGGACTCCAGGATCTGGCAGAAAAGGCTTCTTGCACACCAGGAATCACAAGAAGATTGCACACAGCACTAAGCTGAGGAGGCAGCCCAGCCTGACCTCTGTGCATCTTGCACACTCGGTGGCAGTGTGCTCCCTGGGTTGCTGTTGCATCCTGGGCCTCATGCTCATCTCTGCTTCCCCCACCCCCAGTGTGAGGAGATGAAGGCCACAGTGATCAGGCATGGAGAGACCCTGCGCCGCACCAGAGAGGAGATCAATGAGCTCAACAGAATAATCCAGAGGCTGACTGCTGAGATCGAGAATGCCAAGTGCCAGGTAAGTAAGGTTCAGCTGCTCTGAGACCAGAGAGGCTGGGTGCCTACTCAGTGCCACACAGCCAGCATGTGTCCTGCTTGGAGCTTACCATTTAGTCTCCCACCTATTTGCACAGCTGGGTTTCCTGGTCATGCTCACTCGGGTTGACCCAAGTGAACAAGGCCAAGAGGCTGCTTCTAGAATGTTTCCAACTGGTGGGAAAGACTGGATAGTATGCTACTGATGGACAGTGAGACCCAGGGACCCTTGGCTATCCCACTCTCTTCTGTGTCCCCAGAACACCAAGCTGGAGGCTGCTGTGACCCAGTCTGAGCAGCAGGGAGAGGCCGCCCTCACTGATGCCCGCTGCAAGCTGGCTGAACTGGAGGCTGCCCTGCAGAAGGCCAAGCAGGACATGGCCTGCCTGCTCAAGGAGTACCAGGAGGTGATGAACTCCAAGCTGGGGCTGGACATTGAGATCGCCACCTACAAGCGCCTGCTGGAGGGCGAGGAGCAAAGGTGGGTCCCTCCTCCATTCCAGTGTCTCAAAAACCTTTCTGCCTAGCCTGCCTGCTCCCACCCTTTGCATGTCAGTGTCAGCCCCAAGAACCAATAGAAGTTAGAGATGTTTCTGACTGGAGCCCAGTTCTCCTGAACTTTCTTAGGTCACCTTACCACCAAGCCATTGTCGCCACAGGCCTGTGCTCCTACATCATAGGACCGTGTGAGGATTAGAACCAGTGCCCTACCTCTGAGCCAGAACTTCCTTGGGTCCTTATTCTGGCTCTTGTATGGTGGGCAGGCACCTTGCCTAGGTTCATGAGGTCTTGCCTTGCATTATTTCTGTTGGCCAGTGTCTGCCCTGGCCTTGGTGTCCTGGAGGATGCAGCCATCGCTCTGCATTGCTGTGACCACAGAGCCTTACAGAAGAACACAAGTGGAGAAGGCTTTTCTTTGGCTCATAGTTTCAGAGCATCTGAGCCTATTGTAGCAAGAAGAGTATGGCAAGACAGGTCAGGTTACATCATGAAAGTATGTTAAGCGGTTTGTCACATGGCAGCACATCAGACATGAAAGAGCCGGAGTTTGGGTACAGCGTAGGAAGTCTCATTTTCTCCAGTTCGACTTCACCTTGAAAGTTCCATAGTTTCCCAAAACAGCACCAGCAATCAGATGAACCCTTTGAAGCATCAGCCTGTTGGGGGTCCTTCCATCCTAAGGCTGAGTCCACCCAAGTCTGTCAGGGACTTGTTCAGGCAACACATTGCAGAGTCAGCTGGATGGAGGCAAATTAGAAGGGAAGCCAGTTTGAAGTCCACTCTGCTCAGTGGTGTGTCCAGTGAGCACCACCACCATACAAAGACACCTCTTCCCTCCTGACATGTACAGGAATGTGGTGTCTGAGGGAAAGCTGATAACCTGTCTATTCTGACGTCTTCTCTTTTCTTTCTGCCTTTCCTCCATGCAGGCTATGTGAAGGCGTGGGAGCCGTGAATGTCTGTAAGTATAGTGAACCCTGAAAGGGAACCAGATTGGGGTATCAGCAAAGATTTCCCGGTGCACTATACAGACACTGTGCAAACATCACTCATAAAACTCCAGTCTGGAGGACTAGGTTGCTCATGAAGAGAGACTGAGTCAAGCACCCAGAATATCTGGATTCAGAAAACAGAAAGATGTCATCCCAAGGAACTTTAGAGTCACTTAATACAATGTCTGCCTTACAGAGGTGAGGAAGTCGAGTCCACAGAGGGGCTAAAGAGCAGATGCATATCCATAACTCAGGCCTCCTGCCTCCCAAGAGGAGGCTCGTCTATGCAACTTACAAACTAAAACAGGCTTTTTGTGGCATTCCTCAGAGGGCTGGAGCAAACAAACGGACCAAGGAAAGGTGACAGGCTGGGGTGGCCGCTGGCCAGGCTTCAAGACTGACCCTGCCTTTGTTCTCACAGGTGTCAGCAGCTCCCGTGGTGGAGTTGTGTGCGGGGACCTCTGTGTGTCTGGCTCACGGCCTGTGACAGGCAGTGTCTGCAGTGCCCCCTGCAGTGGGAATGTGGCAGTAAGCACTGGCCTGTGTGCACCCTGTGGAAGCGTCCCTTGTCACCAGAGGAGGTGTTAGGAGTCAAGAGGGTGCCAGGAAGTGGCCTGGCCTAGAAGGCTGAGCACGGTAGCCTCAAGGCCTGCTGCCCTTGTGTTCTGAGAATACAGTCCCCATCCCCAGTAGCTGCCCCTCCATCCAGCTACCTGCTGGCAAGGTACTTGCTGCTGATAGATCAGCCTCCTGCCTTAGCTGCAGCCCTGGACATACCCAGTGCTGCTTCCTGTGCTTCTGGCTTCTAGGCCCTGTTGTGAAATAAACTGTACCTACTTTCAGAGCTGTGTAAGATGTTGTGCTTTCTTGTGGTGGGCTCACACTGTCACCTAGGGAGCACTGGCTTGGTCACATGGCCTAATGACTGGGACCACAGGGCCTTGTCCTTATGGTAGGCATCTACAGGCCCTACTCCCAAACAAAATTGCCTCCCCATCCCCACCAGGCAGAGCTTAAAGCACAGGTTGCCTATGTCATACCTACTAGACCATGTGACTTTGGGGGGCGTGTCCCAGTGATGTCCACCAATCAAAGAGAGATGTGATCCCTGATACCTGTTTTCCCCAAACACACATCCTGTGTTCACTCCCAGTAGACTTCTCCCTCAGTCAACCCCTGTGGTTGATACAGCGAGGCAGATAGGCTTCCTTCCTCCAACCAGAGACCACAGGCTCCACTAAAAGGCAGAGGTGTGTGTGTGTGTGTGTGTGTGTGTGTGTGTGTGTGTGTGTGTATGTGTGTGTGTATGTATCTGTATCTGCCTGCCTGCCTGCCTGTCTGTCTAACTGCCTATCTGACTATGTGTATATGTGTGTGTGTCTATCTGTGTCTGCCTGGCCTGCCTGTCTGTCTCTGTGTGCGTGTCTGTCTGCTTATCTGTCTGTCTGTCTCTCTGTGTGTGTCTGCCTGCCTGCGTGCCTATCTGTCTCTAACCCCCTTCCATACACACCCTACTTCCTCCTCTCACATATTTACTCCTTGTACCCTAACACCACACACACACACACATGTGCACACACGCACACGCACACACACACACACACACACACACACACACACACTTCACAGCAGCAACCATCAGAAGTGTCACCAGGGCCACTTGGTGTTGCTCTGGACCCCATTCCTCATCGTCATTGCCACTTCACCGCCTTGTTCCCAGCACCCATCCCCCACACTAAGATGGTCTCTCTGATCCTCTTGAACTGACCTCACTGGTCCCAGGATGCTCCAGGATAGAAGACCCAGAAAAGCTCTGAGCCTAGGCTGAAGGAACCAGACCTTCGATGTCCTCCATCCACAAACATCAACCACTGCTGCTCTCCCCACTCCTCCTCTCCTCAACCCAAGGCCTCTTCCCCACCTACTCACACACTCTTGAAAAATAGCCCACCCTCTCACTCTTTAGGCCTTAGGTCCTCTGGGATCCAGACCAAGCCCCCTGTCACCCTCTCTCCTCCACTCATTGGCCCTTAAGTTTCACGTCTCCTGCCTTATAGGCTCTCATTCCTCCAGCAGGCATCGATCTTGGCTCATAGCCCTCACCCTGGAGCCTCGCCTTGAGCATTCAAGGCCCCTCTACCTTCGCACCCTGAGCCTGGACACCAGTTTCCACCTTAACTTCCACTTGAGGTCCTGCCTGGTTAGGCCTGAGGCCAGGCTCACTGACCTCAGCAGCAGGTCCCATACTGACCCCTGATCCCTCTCTCACAGCCTTGACCGTTGACCCTTGCCTCCCCTGGCTTCTTTCTGCCCCTCTTCCCATCTTCCTCCTCTCTACTTTGCCAAAAGCAGCACCCTTTGAGGCCACAGTCCTGCCCAGGACAGAAACCAGCATCCCTCCTGACCCAGGATGCCCTCTGACTCAGCCACCAGGATTATCCTCCTTCCTCCCAAACAGCCTTCTAATGTACTTTCTTCTCTCCCTCCTGCCACAAAACCATACAACAAACATTTGTGTCTTTCAACAAGTTCAGGATTTATTGACTAATAATAAATTAACTATATCAGTATTCTTGACTGCAATTTATCTAATAATTCTGATTTCCCTAAATGGTGTGGCTGCTGGCAATCACAGCCAGTTGCTTAGCTGGCTGGTTTTTTGAGACAGGGTCTAGTGTCATCCAGACTGAGTCTCCAACTCACTATGTAGCCAAAGTTGGCCTTGAACTCTTGGTTCTCGTGCCCCTGCTTCTGAGTGCTTGGATTATGTGTATATACCACCAACCCCAGCTTCAGGTTCTGTATATTCTGATAATGGACATTAATGTTACTACTTAGATAACACATTCACACAGTAATGTGTGTGTGGCGGGATGGTTGCAAAAGGAGTTAAGTAGGTCACAGAGTTTGTGAAGGACTTACCAGAGGCAGAGAGCTGACACAAGCGCAGGCGGCTGTGGGCTGTTAGGAAGACAGAAAGGATGCCATTGGTGATGCAGGGCCAGCCTCATCTGCCAGCCGTTCAGTCAGATGAGACCCAAGGCCAGGTCTGCACGGACGGAACAACCTTCACTGTTCTTGGTGTGTTGGATGGCTTCACAGTCCTGGTTTTCTGATATAGTTTTAATCTGCTCCTGTGTCCATGTGTTCCCCATCTACCCTGATAAGTTCATGAGTGACATGTTTTAGCATACATGAATGAGTTAAGTGTTGTCTTAGGCAGGGTTTTTATTCCTGCACAAACATCATGACCAAGAAGCAAGTTGGGGAGAAAAGGGTTTATTCAGCTTATACTTTCACATTGCTGTTCCTCACCAAAGAAAGTCAGGACAGGAACTCAAGCAGGTCAGGTAGTAGGAGCTGATGCAGAGGCCATGGAGGGATGTTCCTTACTGGCTTGCTTCCCCTGGCTTGCTCAGCTTGCTTTCTTATAGAACCCAGGACTACCAGCCCAGGGATGCCACCACCCACAATGGGCCCTCCCACTCTTGATCACTTATTGAGAAAATGCCTTACAGCTGGATGTCATGGAGGCATTTCCTCAAGGGAGGCTTCTTTCTCTGTGATAACTTCTGCTTGTATCAGGTTGACACACAAAACCTGCCAGTACAAGTGTGTACCTCATGGACAGGGTGAGACAGTTAATGGTGTCTTCACACACACAGGAGATGCAGAGTGTTGATGGACCTGCTTTCTTCTTTGCATTCAGATGGAGCCAACTTCCACTTTGTAAAATGGAATCACCCAGCACAAGGCTCAGTCTGAAAGCCACTGTTTTACACAACTCAGAGCAGGGTGAAGCTTGCTCATATCACACAGCAGTCAGAAGCCTCCACAGAACATAGTCCCTTTTTCCAAGACTTCCTCTGCCCGTCAGGTGACCTCAGGCTCTCTGGCCCAGATTCACCACTCAGTGCCTTTCAGGTCTCCCAGTCCCCCTTGCTTGCTCCCCTATGGGGCCAAAGATGTCCTCATCCTCAATAGCAAGTGCAGGGACAGAAGCCCCGCAGGTGGGGTGGGGCCTTGTGGTTCTTCCCTTCTTGGAAGCTGCTCTGGGGCACTGGTGCTTCTTCTCAAGGACTTGAGGAGGAGACCTTAAGGACAGGCAACTTCAAGAGGCCCATCACAGAGTCACAAAGGGAGCCACCTTTCTCTCACCTATTCAAGGCTGACACTGTAGCCTCAAGTATTAGAGATTCCAGTGATGGGTCTCTAGGCCCACATCCCCACCTCCATAATCACGTGCTGTGTGACTTTTCCTGGAGAGACATGAACAAATGTCTGAATATTCACCCAGATAAAGTAGTGGTGTAAAAAACCAACAACAGCAACAAGTTATGCTTCTAAGAAAGTCCACGTGCCTGAGGAGCCAACATACTTGTACAGTTCCATGTGTTACAGAAGCGTGGGTGACTCAAAAGCAGCTTGGGCAGTCACACACACACACAATCCTGGAGCTCCCTGTCAGTTTCACCTTTATGGGCAGGACCTATGAATCTGGGGGTCCTCTGAGCCTGGCTCTTCACTGCTCTCCTTCTTGGGGGAGCATATGAGTTTGGGGGAAACAGTGAAAGAGCTCCACAAAGAGCCCTGGGCTTCGGGCTGGAAGAAAAGGAATCTGGGAAGGAGGATGCTAGCCAGGGATGGATGAAGTCATGTTGAGGCTGCAACCTTAAAGAGAGGGGAGAGTCTCCATTGAACTGACTTCCTCCTCTCTCCCCTGTCATACATACCCAGTCCTCTAGATTGGGGGACAGTATCCCATGTTCAAAGTGTATCTTCTCCCCATTAGTTAATTTTCTCTGGAAACCCCTTCACAGACACAACTAAAGATGTCTTTCACAGATACCCTGTGTCACCCTCAGTCTGGTGAAGTAAAGATCAAGGTTCACCACAGCACCAGGCAAGCCGGAGCCTCGCACTGGTCCTGGGATTTACCATCTTACCACTTGTTAACCTCCTGTCCGTCCTCCAGCCCTCTACTGTAGTTAACAGCCACTCATAATAATTCAGTTTGCTCAGGTTATTATATTCAAGCCTGACTGGTATAGTCCAGCTGACAACCTCCACCTCAGCTCCCAGATGGTAGCCAGCAGCAGCCAGGACCAGCCTTGGCAAGGGAGGCTCTGAGAGCCTCTCTGACATCACAGTACCCAAAAAGATGCCAGGTGAAGAGAAAGAGCTTCCCCCCCCCCAAGGCTACAGAATCAGGAGAAAGCAGGAGGAGTAAGGAGATTGTGTTTGAAGCTTCCCTGGCAGGAGAGCATTTGTCTAGCATGTGCAGAGGCATGGTTTTGATCCTCAGCACTGGGGGGGGGGGGGGGGGAATGCAATCATTTTAAATTTTAAAAATGACACCCCTCCATAGAGATTTGCTGCGTGTCACCATTAGCTGACACTCTTCCCCACAACGTAGGCACCGTCATCCCATTTTACAGATGAAGATGTGAAGTCCAGTGAGGAGGAGAGCCCTGCCTGCTGCGGTACTGGAGATAGCCAGACAGACTGCAGCTTCAATAGTGCTTCTAGGAACAAAGCCTCTTCCCCATCTCCTGGGACGGCTGAAAGTTGCACTAGGAACTGTGTGCACCTCTCCTAACTCCCCAGCAGAGAAGCAACATGGCATTCACCCACACAACAGGTAACTGTCACCACTCTGAGTCGGTAGCCAGGTCACCTGACCCTGACCTACCCAGAGTCACCACCACCACCACCGGCCATCCTCTGAGTCCCTTCCTTACTGCACCCTTCACAGAAGGGGAACAAAATGACTGTGTCTGAGAATCCCTGGGTGACATTTCACCTTGTCTAGAGAAGTTTTACTTATCATAATGAGGGGCAGAGGAAACCTCCTGCATTTAGTGAGGAGGCCAAGAACGCTACAAAGTAAAATGTCCTGGTAGAGCTCCAGGACAGTCACCCAGCCCACACTGCTGAGACAAAACACCTCAGAATACCGACTGCCCCACAAGATTTGGCCTTGAGTTTGGATTTGTTGTCCCCAAAAACCTGATTTCTCCAGACCAGATAGGAGGTATCTTTGCCTATTAAAAACACCCAGGTGCCCTTTGGGATCCTGGCATAGGCAGCATTTTGGAGACATTGAGGCGCGGGTTTAATTCACTGCAATTAGTTTATTGGGAACGCAAAGTGAGACAAAAGCAAACAAGCAGGCAGCTGAGTTTGGGGAAGCTGCTGCCAGGCAGACCCGGAAGAAGATGCTCTGGGTCACGTGGTCTATCACGGAGTGACAGGAAAGCTGGCAACCATGTTGGTCCCTGTCTCCATGCCCAGGCAAAAGCGTGCTAGGGACACGGGTAAAGTCGGACAGAGGATCCTGGGGCAGCCGATCGTCCGAGATTCTAAGACCGACAAATTCAGCAAAAAGGCAGAAGGGGAAAGAAAAGAATTCTCAGAACAAGTTGCTAGGGAAAGCTATAGAATGAGATGAAGGCGCCGAGGCCACTGTCCCGCTGTGCTGTCCCTTCGGGCAGGGTGACCCATGGCAGTGGCTTGCAGCTTTGTGGCCTCCTAGCACTTGTTACAGCCTCCGCTGCAGGCGCCTGCCCCGGCGCAGGGGGCGCAGGCATTGGGGGTGCCCACCACCACGTTGCCGCTGCAGGGGGCGCTGCACACTCTGGTGTTGACAGCAGGGGCAGTACCGGAGACGCAGAGATCTCCACAGACGACGCCACCGCGGGAGCTGCTCACGCCTGAAAGCCGGGAGAACAGGGTAGACCTTGTCAGGCACTGTCACTGCCAAGAGGCTCTGCAGCAAGCTCAAGTGTTCCCGCCCCAAAGGCGCGCGCCACCCAGCCAGAAAGAGGGAGGCTGGAATTACTTACACACATTCACGGAGCCAACGCCCTCACACAACCTGTGGGAGAGGAAAGGGAGACCTTAGTCCACTGAAAGCGTGCAACAGGATCCATCATGGGTCCTTCTAGGCTTTCGCCCTAGGGCAAGGGTGCATGAGAGAAACTGAGAAACCCTGAGCTGGGGGTAGCCCTGAGGGACACCCTGTGAGTTCTAAAGGCAAAGCATGCCCTCTATCACCCCATGCTTATTCGCTACACACCCCAGTGGACTCCCCCCACCCCCCGAATAATCCAAGTGCTCTTCTGGGAACTAAGACACCCTAGACACACATGCTGAAGCACCAGCTGCTGATGCCCGATCAGTTTTGAGCTGTAAGCGAATGGGGGAAGCAGGTGTAACCTTCTAAACCCCATCTAATTGTCATTGTAACAATATGGATACAAGGGAAATCAGAACCTTTTGCCCAGTATCTGACAACAACACCTGTCTTAGAGGCAGCTTGGAAGCTACCTGTCTTAGAGGCAGCTTGGAAGCTACCTACAGCAATCCTCTCATTGGTCACCCACAGAGAAAATAACCAATGACAGTCAGGGTTAAGATTCCAACACTACCTGGCCTGTATTTCTTTTCCACTTGGCATTATTTTAAAGAAGGGAACCAAGCAGAGTTGGCCAGAACACACAATGACCAAAGCTGACAAATTCAGAACAGATGCTCTGGTCCCCTGCCTCTCTCCCTCTGTGTGGTGGAGAAGCTGAGGGTTTGTTTTTTTTTCTGGGATTCAATCTCTCTCTCTCTCTCTCTCTCTCTCTCTCTCTCTCTCTCTCTCTCTCTCTCCAACTTTCAGATTCCCAGGTACCATCACCACGTACCTCTGGGCTTCCCAAGCTACTTCATGGTGCTGGGGATCTCTAAATGTGAACACATGCCAAGTCTGTGTCCCTATCTGTCCAATACGCACGATTCTACCTGTGTGACACTCTGGAAACTGGCTATACACAAAAGGAGGCTCAGAACACAACCAAACAACTGAGCACGAAACAAAAGGTACAAAAACAAGAGCTTGGTTTAGAGTGGAGTCCTTAAGGACATGGGGTGTGAGGAGCCCTCCACCACAGGACGGCTGAATAGCAAGAGGGTCCTCCACCAGTACCCAAGTCTGCATAGTAAAAGCAAAGTTCCAAGAGAGAACTAGTCTCTGCTCTAGCTCGGTCCAAACTGTAATGGGAAGGCACGCTAGAGTACCATCATAATAGCTAACCAGGGGTTGGTAGACTTTGCTGCCAGATAAATCTGAATTTCCAAAGTTGAACTAGAGCTGGCCAGAGACAGCTTAGACAAGAAGATGGAGTCCTGAGAACCCACGCAGGACTTGATGGGGAAAGAGGAAAGAGGCCCTAGGCATAGACGCCATCTACACTTTGAGAGCACCTCCCTGTAGGCAGCCTTGGAAAGAGGCCAGCAGTAAAGAGTGAGACAGAGTTAGGTTAAAGGCTAGATCAAGGTTAAAGGACTTACACAGATTTCCTATGCAGGTACTGGATGGTGAGGTGAGGAAGCCAAAATAAACCAGTACCGGAGGTATGAGGTTCAATGCTGAGTACCCAAGAAGGGTTGGGAAAGTGAAAAGCTACAGGACCCACCTCTGCTCTTCGCCCTCCAGCAGGCGCCTGTAGGTAGCGATCTCAATGTCCAGCCCCAGCTTGGAGTTCATCACCTCCTGGTACTCCTTGAGCAGGCAGGCCATGTCCTGCTTGGCCTTCTGCAGGGCAGCCTCCAGTTCAGCCAGCTTGCAGCGGGCATCAGTGAGGGCGGCCTCTCCCTGCTGCTCAGACTGGGTCACAGCAGCCTCCAGCTTGGTGTTCTGGGGACACAGAAGAGAGTGGGATAGCCAAGGGTCCCTGGGTCTCACTGTCCATCAGCAGCATACTATCCAGTCTTTCCCACCAGTTGGGAACATTCTAGAAGCAGCCTCTTGGCCTTGTTCACTTGGGTCAACCCGAGTGAGCATGACCAGGAAACCCAGCTGTGCAAATAGGTGGGAGACTAAATGGTAAGCTCCAAGCAGGACACATGCTGGCTGTGTGGCACTGAGTAGGCACCCAGCCTCTCTGGTCTCAGAGCAGCTGAACCTTACTTACCTGGCACTTGGCATTCTCGATCTCAGCAGTCAGCCTCTGGATTATTCTGTTGAGCTCATTGATCTCCTCTCTGGTGCGGCGCAGGGTCTCTCCATGCCTGATCACTGTGGCCTTCATCTCCTCACACTGGGGGTGGGGGAAGCAGAGATGAGCATGAGGCCCAGGATGCAACAGCAACCCAGGGAGCACACTGCCACCGAGTGTGCAAGATGCACAGAGGTCAGGCTGGGCTGCCTCCTCAGCTTAGTGCTGTGTGCAATCTTCTTGTGATTCCTGGTGTGCAAGAAGCCTTTTCTGCCAGATCCTGGAGTCCTTCCCACTGTCTCATCTAAGGACAGATGTCCTGACCTCTCACCTTGGTGCGGTACCAGGACTCGGCCTCAGCGCGGCTGCGGGTGGCAATGTCATCATACTGAGCCTTGATCTCAGCCACGATGCAGTCCATGTTCAGGTCCCTGCTGTTGTCCATCTTGACGATGACGGAGGTGTCTGAGATGTGGGCGTTGAGGATGCGGATCTCCTGCAGGAGGAGAAAGAAGGAAGATAGTCAGGTTGTCTGGGTTTTCCCTTACCTACCATGCCTGCAATCCCCATGGCTCTCTTGTAGCTACCAGCCATATCTGTAGCTCAACTCCTGGCCCTTAGAGATGCAACAGCCTTTCAGTTTGTAAGTCTCCCTTTGAGGAAGTCACAGCGTTTCTCAAATTCTTGCTTCTGGAGTTGCTTAGACCCAGAGAACCCATGCTGGGTTGTGTCTGCATGGCTCCTTAGGGACAGACTGTTCCCTGGGACCTGATGTTCTCTTAGACCAGATACACCTGGCCCAGCAAGGCTGGGCTGTACCTGTTGGCTCAGGAAGGACTGGGTGGACTTTGGGTAGACAGCTTGTTCCCAGTCTACCTCTAGCTCCTGCTATGTCAGTTTGCCTGGTTCCTCAGTTCCCCACCCAAGCATTCCAGTCTCTGACCTGGCCTCATGTGTCAGATTATGTTCTTTATAAGGGGAGATTGCTGGGTTTCTGAACTCCTTCAGGGTCTCACGTGTGTCACTACCCTCACCTCTTCATATAGTCTCCTCAGGAAGTCGATCTCTTGGGTCAGCGCCTCTGAGTTGGTCTCCAGGTCTGACTTACGCAGATAGGCAGAGTCCACGTCCTGTAGGGATTTGCAGACAGCCATGAAGCTAGCTCTCCCTTGGGCTGGAGGCATCTGGCTGCTGAGTGGCAGGACAGAGGGGACAGGGTGGGGTGGAACTGGGCAGGGACTAGCTTCAATCACTTACCCTCTTCAGAGCCACAAACTCATTTTCTGCTGTGGCTCGGAGTGAAACTTCTTCTTCATACCTGAGGCAGGAGGGAAAGAAGGCCTTATCCAAACAGCCATGAAGCCAGTCCATAGAGCAGTCTGAACTAAAGGCCTCCTTAGAGAATCTGAGAGGGGTCATACTCCAGTCACAGGCCTGTGAGCACACTGGGTTTTTGCAGTAGAGACAGGATAGTGGTATTTGAAATCTGTGCGTTTGTACATACAGACAGACACATGTACACGTGTGTTTGTGTGCATGTATGTGAACACGCATGTGTGAGTATGTGTGCATGCATGTGGACATATATGTGTGTGCATGTGCATGTATGTGCACATGCATGTATGAGTGTGTCTGTGAATATGCATTTGTGTGTGAACACACGTGTGTGAGTGTGCGTGTGCATGCACATGCATATGAACATGCGTGTGTGAGTGTATGTCTAAGATTCAGGAGACTGAGGTGGCTGTATTTCCTCATCCTTTGCTCTGAGCCCTTGGTCAGCGCCTTGTCTGTTATCTCTTCTTGGACTGAGCCAAGGGACCCCTCTGAGCGAAGTTCTGCTCATCCATCCATCATGGCTGTGTCACATGGAACTGTATCCATACATGACCATGTCATGCTTGCATCCCAGTAGACTCTGCCACGCAAGGACCATAAACACTGCTAGATGAATTTGTAGCATCCTGCTGTGTCTATGGGGTGTGTGGGAGTGTTGGCAGAGAGTAGAGGAGGGAACCCTACAGACAGCATCCAGGGACTTAAGGGTTAGTTCTGGAGACCAGGAACGTTAGGTGGAGAAAGGAAGGGAACCTTGCACCACTTAAAAGGGGATGATGAGAACCTGTGACAGACAGGGACTCTGTGCCTGAAGGAAGACATGGAGAGGGCTCCTTGATTCATAAGGCAGGGGCAGGGATGGGCTTCCTGACCTAGACAGGCAGAGACCCCAAACACAAGCCAGCTCTTCTGTTCCCAGGGTGCTTCTATCAAGACTCCCCAGTGGCCCTCACCTCTTCTTGTAGCCCTCCATGGCCTCCTGAGCATGGTTGAGCTCGGCAGCCAGCCTCCCGCTGTCGGCCTCCACACACTCAGCCTCGCGCCTCAGTGCCTGGATGTAACCCTCGAACAGAGGCTCCAGGTTGCTCTCACAGCACTTGCGGTTCTGGTAGAACTGCCACTTGGTCTCCAGCAGCTTGTTCTGCTGCTCCAGGAAGCGCACCTGCCATCCAGAGTTAAAGTCTCAGAACAGACTCTTGCAGAATCAGAGGGTATGTGCGTGTGTGTATGCATGTGTGTGCATGTGTGTGTGTGTGTGTGTATGTGCGTGTGCGTGTGATGTCCTCCCTTGCTGGCATGTCTTCTCCACAGCCACACTGGGGCTGAAAGGCAGGTGGTAACCTGGAACTCCTTTCAGAGACTTAACTTCAGTCAATTCACCTGGTGTCGCTGAACATGCTTAACCCAGTGCAAACTCTGCCTCTTCTTAGTCCATGATAAGAAGAGCTTAGCTTTGGATAAAGCTCCCAGCCTTCCACAGAGTGGGGTAGCTAAAGCACCTTTTAGTAAGGTACAAAGAGACATTCTGCCTCAAGAAGATAGCACAGCCAAGGCTGATGTGACAGCCAGCCTGGGAACGGAAGGGTGAGCCTGTTTAGGAAGGCAGACTGTAAATTCTGGAAAGGGAACCAGTGTGTGCAAATTACAGGATCCCTGCAACAACAGCACAATTAGAATAATAAGCGTCTGGATCCAAGTGCAGGAATGTCTTGTGTTTCTGAGTTCAAGAGTGAGATTGAAGGACCAGGAACATGGTTGACTTCAGGCAGAGACCATTGATTGACAGGGGCAGTATCTTCACCACTATTACAGACTATCAGGCCCCCATCCCCCCCAGCACCAGGTTGGTGTACTTCCAGATTCAGATGCCTGTGTTTAATGACCTTGCCATATCCTTGGTAGGTTCTTCCTTGTGCTTCCTTTAGTGTCTCATGTGTGCCAGCTCTGAACAACTCTCCCCAACCCCTCAGCTTCTTTGTCCTTGGAGCTTGTATTCAAGCCTCAGCCTGCATGTGGAGGCCTGGATTCTGGGAAGACAGCTGCAGGCTTGCACTCCTCCTGGCTCTGCATAAGGCCCTGAGGACCCAGGCTGTGGCTCTAGCACAGGCCTGCATGCTTAGCTCCAAAAGCAGTAGCTCCCACAGAGCACAGTGGCCCCAGGGCCTACATGAGATTCAAAAGGCTCTGTGAGAGAGAAGCCCTCAGGCAGTCTTCACAGTTGACCTTGACGTGGTCAGGACACCCCGCTTCCTACACGAGCATCTCCATGGTCTCGCACACTGGAAAGGCTGGGCCTGGGCTCCGTAGGTCTTGCTCTGAGTTCTAAGGATGCCTTCAGTTTCCCCCCCCACATCTCCACACCAGACTGAAAGGTACTGCTTCCAGTTCCTGTCTGTCTGTGTCCCTTTGGCCTTGTGGGTTCTATGGGTATGTTTTCCCTCTGATTTCCCCTCGGTGCCCATCATCGACTGTGCACATGCTCCAGGACACCCACCTTGTCGATGAAGGCCGCGAACCTGCTGTTGAGGCACTTGATCTGCTCCTTCTCCTCATGCTTCACGCACTGAGCATTGGGGTCGATCTCCAGGTTGAGGGGAGTGAGCAGGCTCTCATTGACAGAGACTGTGGTGATGCAGGGGGGGCTGGGCCCACAGATGCCTCCAGAGCGGTATCCAAAGCTGCGTCCACAGGACCCCGAGCGGAAGGCCCCGCAGACGCTATGGCTGCCGAAGCCCCCTGAGAGTCCGCGGTAGCAGGAGATGCCCCTGTAGGGGGCTGCAGAGATGCAGCAGCGGCCGGGCCTGGGCCCACAGGCTGAGGCACAGCTGAAGGCGCGGCCACCACAGTAGGATCCACAAGTCATGGTTATTTGGGGAGAAGGCAACTGTGAGACTGGAGACGTCCAAGTGGAGGGTGCAGTGGACGTGAATTCAGGTGTTTACCTCTTTAGGTTTGTTGGCCTTTTATATATGTGGGGACCCTGACTGTGACCACGTGGTTTGAAACAATTAGATGGCTTTATGAGCTTGGCTTGTTTAGCTGCTGTGGCTCCTCCTTAAATGTGCTAAATTGGTGACCATTTGCAGATGTTTATGGTCCTTTGCCCTAAACTGTTCAATTTCCTCCTTCAAAGGGCCAGCTCATCTCCTCCATCCTCTGCTACTGTGCCCAACACACAGAAAGGGAGGTGGAGAGACAGGGTAGGTGTTTCACAATGCAAGGAAAATGAAAAGGGGCAGAGCTGTTGTTCCAATCAGGGACCTGGAAAAAAAAAAAAAAAAAAAAAAAAAAAAATGGCAGTACCGCTGTCCGAGGTCCTGACCCAAACAAGATAAGGACAAGGATGGCATGGGGGGTGTGCTTGGTGAGATACCTCACCTGAGTAGTTCCTCACAACCTTTAAGGCTCTATATCTGAATAAACTCTAAGTTAGTCCTCTTCTCCCTCCTCCATCTCTCAGTCCCACTAACCCTTCCCTTCCCTCATCAGGTTGCCCTTCCTATACACAGTTTCCACAAACTCATAGGCTACATGTCTATGTTTGCCTTCACAGGTTCGGACACAGACACACACATGCACACACACACACACACACACACACACACACACACACACACACACACACACACATCTGTGGACACAAACAATCCTTAGTCCACCTTGGCTGTCTAAGACCAAGGAAGTATCTTTTCCTTCTGTCTTCCCCAAGTCCTAAGTGTCCACTGGCTCACTGGCCCCAGGAAATCCCAACATTGTTGAGTATCTAAGGTCTTCATTTCACCTCAGGCTCTTATGTCATCCACAAGATGGCCTTACTGTTGGTATCTACACTGTATTTGGCTCAGTATGTAAAATCCAATAGGGTGACATAAAGAGATCATGAAGTCCAACTGTCAGTCGGGCCCCCGATACTTCCCACACTATAAACACTCCTCCTTCTCAAACTATGAACCCCCTTCCCTTCCCCAATGACCCTTCCACTTTTATCATTAGCTTGACAGTGGCTTTGATAGGCATTAAGACATAACTGTAGCAGCTAGTGTTGCCCGTCCATCATAGGCCTTGAACTCACAAGAGCTGGATAGGGTCAGAGGCACTGCCCTGACTACCTCTGCAGGACCCTGAATCAGGTGCTTCCCTCTGCTGGAAACTGGCTGAGGCTTTGCCTCCCCTGTCTGTCTTGGAAGTCTGAAGGAGTATATATAGGCTATGTAAACTCCAGAGCACGATACAGTAATCCAATTGGGGTACAGTACTGTATCCCAATCCTTGCCAGCTGCTCTGGGCAGAGTTTTCTCAGAGTTCATGCTGTTGCTCTCCAATGAGAATAGCTGCCATTTTCAGTCACAGAACAGTCTAGAACAAAACCAGCCAAAGTAGAACAGAACACATCGTTGTTTTGCACGTCATGACTGTGCCCTGACCCTCTGGGTCAGCCATGTGTGCCTGGTGTTTATCCTGTCATTACATACAATTATTCCTTCAGGAGCTGCAATTTTTGAAAAGTGGAAATACATGTTATACCAGTTGAGGACACAGGTCTGGATTCCAAAGTACCTAGTTTTAAATCTAGGCTCCACCACGTTACTGGATAACTCTGGGCAGCTACTTAGTGTCTCTGAGACTCCATTATGACTTGTAAGATGAGGATAATACCCATCTCATAAAGCTGTTGTGAGGATTAAAGAATTAATCTTCACTAAGTACTTGGGCCTGAGCCTGATCCACTCCAAGGGCACAAACAATGTGGGTTTATCATTGTGCTGTTGCTGTTGTGGATGTGTTGACAGCTTTGGTGGGGTGCACTCACTCACCTCCCCAAACCACTTATGTTCAATTACCAAGAATGGGCATATCTTGAAAGAGTAGTAAGAGAAGTTAATAAAATAATGCCCAGATAATACTTAACATAGCAGCTGGACCATAGAAAGTACTCAATTATTATTGGGATCACTACTGTTCTTTCAAATGGGCCTGTCCCAGGAGAAGAAAGGGGCATGACCTTTACTCTGGGAAAGAGCCTAATGTCCATCTCCTCCCCAGTCCAGTCCAACTGCCTCAGGAAACAACCCCTCATAAACCTTCATTTTGACAAATCCTTAGGCAATGACTCTAACAGAAAGAAAAGCTCAAGCGATCCAAATGCCATTCACTGGAAAAATCATTCAAATATTTGTGGTTTTTATTTGGTCTTACAGAGAATCAGAAATTCTTGCCTACACAACCAACCAAAATGCAGAGTTGTGGATTCCTAGTCCCAAGTGACACACTACAACCACCTCTTCCATAAGGTTCAGGGATCTTGTGGGAGAGGAGACAGAAAGATTGCAAGAGCCAGAAGACTAGGACGTTTCTTGGGAGAGTGTACCTCCTAGAAATGTCAGAAGCTACATAAAGTCTCGCCAACACGGATGACTGAACATGAGCTGAAAGATGACACCAATAGACACATTAATGGATACAGAGGAAATCCCACAAGGCCTCAACCCTCGACAAAGGATTACACACGACTTAGGAAACCTGAGAGAGATGGGAAGGACCATCAGTGGATGTATAGTGCAAATATATACATATATATGCAACAATAATTAAAGAAGAAGAGGCCATGAATTTGAAAGTGAGCAAAGGGGTGCATGAAAGGGTTTGGGGGGAAGAAAGGGGAAATGATGTAGCTAAAATACCTCAAAAAAATAAAGTATTATTTAGAAAAAAAGGAATTATTAGTCATAAATTAAACAATGCCCAGCCTGTGTGTCTTGTTGTTATTGTTGTTTTGTTTTTTTTTTTCTTTTCATCCCCAAACCTCCTGATTGGGTAGTATGTAGGAATTCCATGGGACTGTTGGGGGATGCTCTTAGTAATCTGCCCTAACACAATACAATTGCAAAGAAGCAAGAATAGGGCAGCTCTCGCTGGATGGACAGAAGCCGGGGTGGAGGAGGAACCTCCTGAGGGAAGAAGCAATAGCCTTACTTCTGACAAAAGGGACATTAACTCTTTTGTTTCAAGAAGTTTTATATCAAAGAAAACCCTTCTGGACCATCCACCTTGCATGTGGAGAATGTGGGCCCATGTGGTGTGGCCTAAAGAGCAGTCTCTTCCTCCAGCCCAAGTGGACAAGTAGGCCTTGTGGTGACAGCAGATAAGACCATTTTCATCTCATGAAGTCTTTACTCAAAGCTCACTTCAGTCCCTTCAGTTTCTGGGGAAAGAGTTGGGTATGAGACAAATTCCCAAAATGGAAGGTAGCAGAGACCAGATACACCTTGCAAATGGGACATCTGGGGACTCTGGGATTGATATGCCCTGTGAGGTAAGCCCCAAACATGTACTGACTTAGGGAAGGGAGATTACATGGAAGAAGGAAACCAGAACTCTGGAGGCTCTCCATGTCAAGGAAAACAGACGCAGAGATGTGGAAGGTGGGAGTATGCAGTGGGCGCTTTGCAGACACATCAGGTGCAAAGGAATGTCTGACTGCACTGCCCTTCCAGGGAGGGCAAGGGAAGCTCTTTGGGAAGGGTGAGGATGGGCTTTTACAAGGCAGAAGCTGGAGGTGACTCAGAGAGGACTTAGTAGGGAGACAGAACCAAGGATAGCAGCCTAAGAAGGCTAAGGGTCCTTGAAAGAAGAATCATAAAATTCTATGACCAGAGAGGGAGAGAGAGGGGAGAGGAGAGGAGGGAGGGAGGGAAGTAGGGAGGGAGAGAGGCAGGATGATGCAGACGCAGACACAGAGACACAGAAGCTGAGAGAGACTGCCATGCAGCAGAGACCCTGGCCCTGGAATCAGGACTCCTCCATCCTCACCCCACTGGCTCTCTTTGGTCAAGAACTGGTTCTCTTACATCACTTCTTCAGGTCTCCTCAAGCAGGATCACTCTTCCAACCCCACTCCTAGAAATGGCCACTTCCTGGTCTGCTTCGTGTGACCCCACCCCATTTGACCACAAAGCTTTGTACAACTGGCCACCAAGCTTTGATGACCCCATTACTCAGTACTTAATGTGTAGCTGGTACTCACTGCATTCATTCAACAGACATTTATTAAGCACCTACTATGTGCCAAGCCTTTGGAATGTGTCCACAAACAGAATTTTTGTATGTAGTATTATCTCAGAATGTGCCTCTCTGTCTGTGATCTATGTTTGTGCCCAGCTTTGCTTTAAAAGCTAGAGGCTAATCAACAGCAAAGATGAGTTTTCCTCCATCCTCCAGCCCAGAACCCTGGGAGCGCTGTGCAAAGAGGATGCTGAGAGGAAGCAAGTGAACATGTGTGTTAGGTACCTTGTGCAAACATGTCTACAGCGTGCTGTCAATGGTGAGCAGATGAGAACCAAAGAGCCAAACTCACTCCTTCCATGAGGGTCTGGTGTGCCAGCCACTGGGGTCACCTATCTCTAACACTCACCCTGAGCAGGTATCCCTCCCTGGTCTCCTTGCTTCAGAGAGCTAGCCTCAGAGGAGACTGTAAGAATTGCAAGGGGCAGGGCTGCTGGTGCAAGCACTCAACACAATTACTGCTCTTGCAGAGGATTCAGCATCACAAATATCCACAACTCTCGTTCTAAAGACTCTGACACCCTCTTCTGATCTCCATGGGCACCAGCCATGAACAGGGCGCACACACATATGTGCAAGCAAAACACTCACACACATAACATAAAATTTTTAATGAATGAATTATACAAAGGCCAGCAAGATTTCCCAGTGGGTAAGAGTTCTGGCTGCAAAGGCAGATATTCTGAGTTCAAATCCCAGGATTTGGATGGTGGAAGGAGACAACTGATTCCCACAAGGTATATGCTCCATGTGCACACACACACACACACACACACACACACACACACATACACACACACACACACACACACATACACACACACACAGTCCATGTGTATTGATCTGTTGGGATGGTACCTTGCATGAAATGAGGCTGACTGGAATCAGGAGAGATTCTTTTTTTTATTTGATATTTTATTTACATTTCAGATGCCATCCCCTTTCCCCATTTCCCCTCCCTAGAAAACCCCTATCCCATGCCCCTTCTCCTTTTTTGCTTTTATACATTTTTTAAATGTTAATCAAAGGCTTTATAAGTTTGGTAATGCTCAATATCAAGATGCCCAAACAATCAGAAGTGTAATCCAATACCCAACCTAGATATATCAACTATCTTTGACTGGCAGAGACACTAGAACATCCACCTCCATGCCCCCCCCCATCACCTAGCTCCTCCTCTCCTCCTCTCCTTACTCCTCCTCTCCTTACTCCTCCTCTTCCTCTCCATACTCCTCCCACCTTAGCTCCTCCTACATATTACCCTTCCTGTTAAAACTTTTCTCTCAAAATACAATTAGAGCATAACTATACCAATTTGTGCCAGTAAGGTACAAGATAGACCTAATACCCAGTCCATCATTTTGTTGACTAAGCAGAACCTCTGTCATCTCTCCTAACTAAAAGACTTAGTTCTGAACCTGGCTTCTTTCTTGGCTTCAGAATGAATGTCAGCTGAAAACCATCCTCTCAAATCTTTTCTCTCAAAGTAAATAGCCTATGAGACTATAAGTTTTCAACCCCGTCAGAAATCCAGAATGACTGAGTTAACTGAAATTATGGGAAGCACAAAGCATAGCTTCTAAAACTTAGCCAATTTATAGAGACCGCTGAACACCTGGACAGTCCCTATACTACAGAACGTTGGAGCAACCGATCTTCAGCCTTCTGGCCCAGGATCATCTGACAGACCTAGTGATGCAGAATTATTAAGGGCTGATTACTCTGTCTTGGCAGGTATAATCAGTTGACTATTCTGTAAGTGTGTTCTTTTCTGGACAGTAATTTGTCTGTAGATGAAAAGAGGCAATTCTTGACTAGTGGCTGTCTCACCACAACTGGAGTAACTCCAAAGATGCTCAATTTTTTCTTAGAATCCAAGACAGGAAGCTGTCAGGAGCAGACGGGTCTCTAATCAAAATGAACATTAATACAGAAATGTTTGTAATGTTGATTTTGTAGACTTCTGATGTTTTGAAAGCCAACTATCCATGTAAGGCCATCTGGACTGTTGTCTGTTAACTCCTCTCAGCTATTTCTAAATAAAATATAGAAAACACCCTAACAATAAACTCAAAGTCATGAATTTGCTATAGGCCCTTAACTCACAGGCTAACCATCTCAAATCAGTTAAAAAAGTTAAAGAAGGACTGGGTCTAAGCCTTGTATTCCTAAATGTGTTATATAGGCACAATGCCTATGATACTAACAATATTAATCTCACTTTTATATCAATAAGAAGCTCGTACCAATGAAAACCTTAAATTTGAAATCAAAGTAAATTTTGTACCATTTAAGAAATTATAACTTCATCTTAATAACAATTATACATATTTCTACCAATAGGTTATGGCTATGCAATAAATCCTAGATAATCCTCCCTGTTCCAACAAAACCACTACTTTTCCCTAGAAAGACAGCCCAATATTAACCACTTCAGTCCCCAAGCCCAGGAAATAGGGGTGCCAACTCTTCATTAACTTCTTCAACCTGATTACGGGAGTTGAGATATTAGAAGAGGGGCAGGGGGAAGAGTAAATTGATAAGCCTCTGACGCTGTGTCTTCACTGCATCCAGCTGGAATTCCAGGACATCAGAAGTTCGAGCAGGTCTGCTTGGCTTGTTTGATGAGTAGATACACTAAAGCTGTGTATTCTGCAATATAAAATTCTCAAAACAAATTTTAGTATCAAGATAATTTTTTGTTTGAATTCTGGAACCTAGTCTTCTGGCAGCCTGCCTCTGTCATGTCTAACCATATAATTCTGGGAGTTTCTATGAGGGTGTACTCCCACCATGCTCCCGTTTCTGCCTCTCTGCTCTCAAATTCCCCAACACTAGGGAATCCAAACTTAGGCACCAAGGCCCTCCACTTCCACTGATGCTTAACCCCTTATCCCATCCCCCCCTCCTCCAGTTACTTGAGGGTGTGTTCCCACCATCCTCCCATTCCTGCCTCCCTGCTCTTGAAATTCCCCAACAGTAGAGAATCCAAACTTTCAGGCACCAAAGCCATCCACTTCCACTGATGCCTGACAAGGCCACCCTCAACTACCTATACAGGTGGAGCCATGAGTTCCTCCTTTTGTGTTCTCAGGCTGGAGATTTTAGAATGGCTACTCCAGCTTGTTTCTTGGGACCATTTGCTTGAAAAATTGTTTTCCAACCTTTTACTCTAAGGTAGAGTCTGTCTTTGTCACTGAGGTAGGTTTCCTGTATGCAGCAAAATGCTGGGTCCTGTTTACGTATCCAGTCCATTTCCCTATGCCTTTTAATTGGGGAATTGAGTCCATTAATGTTAAGAGAGATTAAGGAACAGTGATTGTTGCTTCCTGTTATTTTTGTTATTAGAGATGGAATTATCTTTGTGTGGATATCTTTTTTTGGATTTGTTGCAAGAGGATTACTTTCTTGCTCTTTCTAGGGTATAATTTCCCTCCTTGTATTGGAGCTTTCTCACTATTATCCTTTGTAATGCTGGGTTTGTGGAAAGATATTGTGTAAATTTGGTTTTGTTGTGGAATATCTTGGTTTCTCCATCTATGATAATTGAGGGTTTTACTGGGTAGCCTGGGCTAGCATTTGTGTTCTCTTAGGGTCTGTATGACATCTGTCCAGCATCTTCTAGCTTTTATAGTATCTGGTGAGAAGTCTGGTGTAATTCTGATAGGTCTGCCTTTATATGTTACTTGGCATTTTCCCCTTACTGCATTTAATATTCTTTCTTTGTTTTGTGCACTTGGTGTTTTGATTATTATGTGAGGGGAGGTATTTCTTTTCTGGTTTAGTCTATTTGGCATTCTATAGGCTTCTTGTATGTTTATGGGCATCTCGTTCTTTAGATTAGGGAAGTTTTCTTCTATAGTTTTGTTGAAGATATTTATTGGCCCTTTAAGTTGGGAATCTCCACTCTCATCTATACCTATTATCCTTAGGTTTGGTCTTCTCATTGTGTCCTGGATTTCCTGGATATTTTGTGTTAAGAACTTTTTGCACGTTGTGTTTTCTTGGACAGTTGTGTCAATACTTTCTATGGTATCTTCTGCACCTGAGATTCTCTCTTCTATCTCTTGTATTCTGTTTGTGATGCTTGTGTCTATGACTCCTGATTTCTTTAGTAGGTTTTCTATCTCCAGGGTAGTCTCCCTTTGTGATTTCTTGATTGTTTCTACTTCCATTTTTATGGCCTGGATAGTTTTGTTCAATTCCTTCACCTGTTTGGTTGTGTTTTCTTGTAATTCTTCAAGGGATTTTTGTGTTTCCTTTTTAAGGGCTTCCACCTGTTTACCTGTGTTGTCTTCAAATTCTTTGAGAGTGTTATTTATGTCCTTCTTAAAGTCCTCTATCATCATCATTAGAGGTGATTTTAAATCTGAATCTTGCTTTCCTAGTGATATGGGGAATTCAGGACTTTCTTGTATGGGAGAACTAGGTTCTAATGATGCCAAGTACCCTGAGTTGCTGATGCTTATGTACTTGTGCTTGCCTTTTGCCATCTGGATCTCCTTAGTGCTACCTGCCTCGTCTCTGACTGGAGCCTGTCTTTCCTATTATCTTGGTTGTATCAGAACTGTGTGGGGTGGGTATTACTACTGGGGTTAGAGCTGGGGCCCAAGATCTGCTCAGTGCTCAGGCACAAACAGGAAGGAACCAGTGCTCCCAGCCAGGAGTGACTTCCTGAGTCCTAGTGGGTCCCAGTTACTTCCTGTTTGGGGCTGGTGTTGCTGTCTCCTTACCTAAGATACTGCCTGGGTTAGAGCTCCTGAGAGGCCCGCTTTCTCTGGGTTCTGTGAGATTCAAGAGATTCTTTTTAAAGCTGGGAATACAAAATGCACCTTGTAACAGCTGCACACAACTACAGCTGCATCAGAAGATGGGAAGAGATATTCCCAAGTCCTCCCTTCCACATATGGACTAGAGCTATCCACATGAGCCTAGCTGCACAGAAAGGTGACTGACTTCCGTACAATGAACACACTGCGAATGAAAACATCAGAAAGCTGCCGGGCAGTGGTGGCGCACGCCTTTAATCCCAGCACTTGGGAGGCAGAGGCAGGCGGATTTCTGAGTTCGAGGCCAGCCTGGTCTACAGAGTGAGTTCCAGGACAGCCAGGGCTACACAGAGAAACCCTGTCTTGAAAAACCAGAAAAAAAAGAAAAAAAAAAAAAAGAAAGAAAGAAAGAAAACATCAGAAAGCATCACAGAACTGAAGCCAGACATAAAAGAAGACCTATGATGCGAGTCCATATATGTAGAATTCAAAACCTGGAAAGTGGACAGATAGGCTACTGGTTTTTAGAACCAGTGGTTCTAAAACTGTAAAAATAAACAAGGAATAAATAATTATAAGATCCAGGTGATGCATCACCTAGGCCAGAGGAAGGTACAATCTCTGAAGAGTCATAGTGCATAAGAGTTCTTTTTTAAAATTTATTATTATCTTTAACCTTTTTTTGATAGTCTGGTCATTAGCCCCCTCCCAGTACACCCTCCAACAGTTCCTCATCTCATTCCTCCTCCCCCATTTCCAAGAGGATGTCTTCATACACCCTCTTCCCCACCAGACCTCCCCACTCCCTGGAGCCTCAAGTCTCTCAAGGGTTAGGTGCATCTCTCTCCCTGAGGCCAGACCATATATATCTCTGCTGTATATGTGTTGGAGGCCTCATATCAGCTGGTGTATGCTGCCTGGTTGGTGGCTCAGTGTCTGAGAGATTTCTGGGGTCCAGGTTAGTTGAGACTGCTGGTCTTCCTATGGGGTCACCCTCCTCCTCGGCTTCTTCCAGCCTTTCTCTAATCAACTACAGGGGTCTCTGGCTTCTGTCCATTGGTTGGGTGTAAGTATTTGCATCTGACTCATTCAGTTGCTTATTGGGCCTCTCAGAGGGCAGTCATGGTAGGCTCCTGTCTGTAAGCACAACATAGCATCAGTAATAGTGTCAGGCCTTGGGGCCTCCCCTTGAGCTGGATCCCACTTTGGGCCAGTCACTGGACCTCCTTTTCCTTAGGTCTTCTCCACTTTTGTCCCTGCAGGTTTTTTTTAAACCAGGAACAATTCTGGGTCAGAGTCTTTGACTGTGAGATAGCAACCCCATCCCTCCACTTGATGCCCTGACTTAGTACTGGAGGTGGATTCTACAAGTTCCCTCTCCCCACTGTTGGGCATTTCATCTAAGGTCTCTCCCTTTGAGTCCTGAGAGTTTCTCCCCTCCCAGGTCTCTGGTACATCCTAGAGGGTTCTCCCCCCACTTCCTACCTTCTGAGGTTGCCTGTTTTCATTCTTTCTGCTGGCCCCCAGGGCTTCACTCCTGTTCCCCTCCCCCAATACCTTATCATGTTCCCTTTTTCCTCTCCCTGTTCCCTCTTCCACCCAGATCCTTCCCTCTGTCTGTCCCCTGTCTGTTCTTCTCCCTCCCAAGTGAGATTGAGGCATCTTCACTTGGACCTTTTGGCTTGTTAACCTTTTTGAGTTCTGTGGATTGTATCCTAGGTATCCTGTACTCTTTTGGCTAATATTCACTTATTAGTGCGTACATACCAGTGTGTAGGAGCGCTTAAGGACTCCTGTTCATGTGTTTTATTCCTTACTATAGTGTTAAGGCATCCTAGCTATAAATTCTCCTGTATGCTGGTATATTTCTCAATAAAAATGATTTTAACTTCCATAGCCACAACATATTGACTTCACACCGTTAGAGCCATGATGTTACAGTAGCCGGCCTCTTGTGCCCCCCTCCCCCACTCTCTGACTCCTTTCTTGCATCCCCACTCCAGTTTTCAGCTTCTCCCTGGAAGCAAACAGGCTAAGTGCCCTGCTAAGTGTTCAAAACTTAGCAGTGATTAATAGCCTCTGAAGTCCAATGAAATGGTGTCACACGTGAGTGTCTTTGTATCTCATTCTAAATTGCTTCTTGGGGCTTGAAACTTGCTTAGCAAGAGCCAGGCATTAGTGAAGGGCTCATGCTTCTGTGTGCTGTTCTGATGGGAGTTCCCCTGGCAGGAAAGGCCATCTGTGAGATGCTGCTTGACTCAGCACATGCTCCAGGGACATCTGGCCAGCCGGTAGCTGGGGACATTGTTGTGGGCAGTGCCCAGAATGGTTTCAAAGAATGTCCAACATACTGGCCCAGCTCTCTGAAAACATGAAGTGGCAGCAGGTGCCACACCCATCTGGGTGACCAGATGACTGACATCCTGTGACCCTATATCTGTCTTGTCAGTCTCTGAATGCAGATGCCAGAGCTCCACCCTGAGGTTTCCTCCTCCCTACCCTTTCACAAAGCCCATCCCTTACTCCTCCCTAAAATCTTTCTGCTCGCCTGGGCTCCCAGGGACTTCTATGCCACTGTACTGTCCTCTGTGCCTTCCCAAGTGGTTTTTGTAGGTTGCTCTATTGGAGTAGAAATGGCTGGTGAACCTCTAGGGCACATTGATGAACCAAAACAAGTAAAGAGGATGCAGGTAGCTAAAACTGGTACCTTCCAGGGCCTCACCAGTGCTCACATCCAGGAAGCATCTCTCAGTCACATGCCATTCCCACACAGCACTGAGAGCACACACCCCACTGGCCCCTCCCATTCAACCTGCTCCAATCACTGGCTCAGCCATCTTCCTTCCTTCCTTCCACTGTCTAAGTTCACAGATATGCACCCCAGACAGCATTCTCTACCCTCTGAAACTTTCTCAGAGACGAGGAAACGAGAAGGTGTCCCCCATGCTTGTGAGGGCTCCCAAATTCACCACATGACAGCTGGGAGACTTTGAGCAAATTATTCAACATCTCTGAGCCTCCATTTCCTCGTCTGTAAAAACAAGAGGAATGGTGCAGCCTTCAAATGTCCGGAGTACAAACTGGAGATGGTTTCTTGGTTATATGGATGAGCACACAGTAGGTAACCCATGATGAGCACACAGTAGATAACCTATGCAAAGAAAAGCACTCTTGTCAAAGTAAGGTGTATGTTCCCTAGAGAGCCCTCACTCCTTGTAAAAGGGAAACGTTCTCAAGCAATCTAACTTCAGAGCCACAATCTGACATGTTATGCCTTCTGATCAGGTACAGTAAGAATTGCCCAAAATATATTATGAATTATTCTGTTCCAAATGTTGACTGGAAATAAGCCAAGCCTCTAGCCCTGCACTATCTCAAAGAATCTTGTCAAGCATTGGCTGTTCCTCTGTGCTGGGCAATAAATAGGCTCCACTCACAAGTAGGTAGTGAAGTCTTAAATGTCCACAGCAAAACCAGAGAGCCAGAGAGTCAACTGATGAAACTTTAGCTGCCACACATACCTATGAGGTTCCATAGGGAACAATCAGCCAGAAAGCTCTGACCTCCTGCACAGAGGGCATCAGGACAGGGGTGACAAAGTAAATGATAAAAACCTACCTTAAAACAATCCTCAGACAACTGAGGAAATAGAATATGGAATGGATTGTAAGTGCTGTTCTGGATTTGCTGTCATTTTCTAGCATATAAAAAGGGTGCTGCCTGTATTTTTTAGAAGGCATGATATTTCTCGGGGGCAAAGTCCTTGCTAGTCCACTCAAGACTCCAGGTTTCATTGGGGGGTCTGGAGTTGAAGTACCTAAAGACTATATGCCACACGTTCTGTAAAGGCCAGTCAGAGTTTAGAGGACTGAAGAGACAGATTCTTAGCCTGCACTGGGAGCTGCCATGTTGGGAAAAGCAATGCCCAACACGAACAGCAGTGAGGGACAGGATCCTGCTCTGCTATGAAAGAGCTAAGGTCGTGCCTGGACCAAAGCCTGTGCCGCTTGGGGTTGATTCCCCAGCCTTGCTTGGGAACGCTCCTCCCCACACACTGAAGGCACGCCTTTCCCAGCATTAGCACCCCATTCCCAGCTCCCCTCTATGTGTGGGTCCTTCCTGCCCTCCCCGAAGCCACAGAGTGCACATGCCCCGCCTCAGGCACTTTGAAGATGCAATCTTCTGAGCTCCCCAGGCACCCACTGGCATGCTTTACAAAGGGGAGGGTGCGGGCCACTCCACCATGAAAGCACATTCTAAAGAGGCTTGGACAAGGCTAACCGCCCAAGCCCATAAAGTCCAATTGCCTCAACCACCATCTTAGCCAAACCCCTGAGAACCTGCCATAAATAGGACCCCAGTGCCTGGACTAGCACATTGGAGCTTCCATCAGGAGTCCGGAGCTCCCATCCAGAACGCTGCAGCCCATCTTCAGAAGCAAAATGACCTGTGGATCAGGATTCTGTGGCCGTGCCTTCAGCTGCGCCTCGGCCTGTGGGCCCAGGCCCGGCCGCTGCTGCATCTCTGCAGCCCCCTACAGGGGCATCTCCTGCTACCGCGGACTCTCAGGGGGCTTCGGCAGCCATAGCATCTGCGGGGCCTTCCGCTCTGGTTCCTGTGGACGCAGCTTTGGATACCGCTCTGGAGGCATCTGTGGGCCCAGCCCCCCCTGCATCACCACAGTCTCTGTCAATGAGAGCCTGCTCACTCCCCTCAACCTGGAGATCGACCCCAATGCTCAGTGCGTGAAGCATGAGGAGAAGGAGCAGATCAAGTGCCTCAACAGCAGGTTCGCGGCCTTCATCGACAAGGTGGGTGTCCTGGAGCATGTGCACAGTCGATGATGGGCACCGAGGGGAAATCAGAGGGAAAACATACCCATAGAACCCACAAGGCCTAAGGGACACAGACAGACAGGAACTGGAAGCAGTACCTTTCAGTCTGGTGTGGAGATGTGGGGGGGAAACTGAAGGCATGCTTAGAACTCAGAGCAAGACCTATGGAGCCCAGGCCCAGCCTTTCCAGTGTGCGAGACCATGTAGATGCTCGTGTAGGAAGCGGGGTGTCCTGACCACGTCAAGGTCAACTATAAAGACTACCTGAGGGCTTCTCTTTCACAGAGCCTTTTGAATCCCATGTAGGCCCTGGGGCCACTGTGCTCTGTGGGAGCTACTGCTTTTGGAACTAAGCATGCAGGCCTGTGCTAGAGCCACAGACTGGGTCCTCAGGGCCTTATGCAGAGCCAGGAGGAGTGCAAGCCTGCAGCTGTCTTCCCAGAAGCCAGGCCTCCACATGCAGGCTGAGGCTTGAATACAAGCTCCAAGGACAAAGAAGCTGAGGGGTTGGGGAGAGTTGTCCAGAGCTGGCACACATGAGACACTAAAGGAAGCACAAGGAAGAACCTACCAAGGATATGGCAAGGTCGTTAAACACAGGCATCTGAATCTGGAAGTACACCAACCTGGTGCTGGGGGGATGGGGACCTGATAGTCTGTAATAGTGGTGAAGATACTGCCCCTGTCAATCAATGGTCTCTGCCTGAAGTCAACCATGTTCCTGGTCCTTCAATCTCACTCTTGAACTCAGAAACACAAGACATTCCTGCACTTGGATCCAGGCGCTTATTATTCTAATTGTGCTGTTGTTGCAGGGATCCTGTAATTTGCACACACTGGTTCCCTTTCCAGAATTTACAGTCTGCCTTCCTAAACAGGCTCACCCTTCCATTCCCAGGCTGGCTGTGACAGCAGCCTTGGCTGTGCTGTCTTCTTGAGGCAGAATGTCTCTTTGTACCTTACTAAAAGGTGCTTTAGCCACCCCATTCTGTGGAAGGCTGGGAGCTTTATCCAAAGCTAAGCTCTTCTTATCATGGACTAAGAAGAGGCAGAGTTTGCACTGGGTTAAGCATGTTCAGCGACACCAGGTGAATTGACTGAAGTTAAGTCTCTGAAAGGAGTTCCAGGTTACCACCTGCCTTCAGCCCCAGTGTGGCTGTGGAGAAGACATGCCAGCAAGGGAGGACATCATACACACACACACACACACACACACACACACACACACACACACATGCACACACACACATGCACACACACGCACGCACGCACGCACGCACATACCCTCTGATTCTGCAAGAGTCTGTTCTGAGACTTTAACTCTGGATGGCAGGTGCGCTTCCTGGAGCAGCAGAACAAGCTGCTGGAGACCAAGTGGCAGTTCTACCAGAACCGCAAGTGCTGTGAGAGCAACCTGGAGCCTCTGTTCGAGGGTTACATCCAGGCACTGAGGCGCGAGGCTGAGTGTGTGGAGGCCGACAGCGGGAGGCTGGCTGCCGAGCTCAACCATGCTCAGGAGGCCATGGAGGGCTACAAGAAGAGGTGAGGGCCACTGGGGAGTCTTGATAGAAGCACCCTGGGAACAGAAGAGCTGGCTTGTGTTTGGGGTCTCTGCCTGTCTAGGTCAGGAAGCCCACCCATACCCCTGCCTTATGAATCAAGGAGCCCTCTCCATGTCTTCCTTCAGGCACAGAGTCCCTGTCCATCACAGGTTCTCATCATCCCCTTTTAAGTGGTGCAAGGTTCCCTTCCTTTCTC
The DNA here is from genome assembly GCF_011762505.2 of Arvicanthis niloticus. NCBI lineage: Eukaryota > Metazoa > Chordata > Mammalia > Rodentia > Muridae > Arvicanthis > Arvicanthis niloticus. The sequence continues at coordinate 75,695,191 of NC_047670.1, read as the reverse complement.
CACCTAACGTTCCTGGTCTCCAGAACTAACCCTTAAGTCCCTGGATGCTGTCTGTAGGGTTCCCTCCTCTACTCTCTGCCAACACTCCCACACACCCCATAGACACAGCAGGATGCTACAAATTCATCTAGCAGTGTTTATGGTCCTTGCGTGGCAGAGTCTACTGGGATGCAAGCATGACATGGTCATGTATGGATACAGTTCCATGTGACACAGCCATGATGGATGGATGAGCAGAACTTCGCTCAGAGGGGTCCCTTGGCTCAGTCCAAGAAGAGATAACAGACAAGGCGCTGACCAAGGGCTCAGAGCAAAGGATGAGGAAATACAGCCAGCTCAGTCTCCTGAACCTTAGACATACACTCACACACGCATGTTCATATGCATGTGCATGCACACGCACACTCACACACGTGTGTTCACACACAAATGCATATTCACAGACACACTCATACATGCATGTGCACATACATGCACATGCACACACATATATGTTCACATGCATGCACACATACTCACACATGCGTGTTCACATACATGCACACAAACACACGTGTACATGTGTCTGTCTGTATGTACAAATGCACAGATTTCAAATACCACTATCCTGTCTCTACTGCAAAAACCCAATGTGCTCACAGGCCTGTGACTGGAGTATGACCCCTCTCACATTCTCTAAGGAGGCCTTTAGTTCAGACTGCTCTATGGACTGGCTTCATGGCTGTTTGGATAAGGCCTTCTTTCCCTCCTGCCTCAGGTATGAAGAAGAAGTTTCACTCCGAGCCACAGCAGAAAATGAGTTTGTGGCTCTGAAGAGGGTAAGTGATTGAAACTTGTCCCTGCCCAGTTCCATCCCACCCTGTCCCCTCTGTCCTGCCACTCAGCAGCCAGATGCCTCCAGCCCAAGGGAGAGCTAGCTTCATGGCTGTCTGCAAATCCCTACAGGACGTGGACTCTGCCTATCTGCGTAAGTCAGACCTGGAGACCAACTCAGAGGCGCTGACCCAAGAGATCGACTTCCTGAGGAGACTATATGAAGAGGTGAGGGTAGTGACACACGTGAGACCCTGAAGGAGTTCAGAAACCCAGCAATCTCCCCTTATAAAGAACATAATCTGACACATGAGGCCAGGTCAGAGACTGGAATGCTTGGGTGGGGAACTGAGGAACCAGGCAAACTGACATAGCAGGAGCTAGAGGTAGACTGGGAACAAGCTGTCTACCCAAAGTCCACCCAGTCCTTCCTGAGCCAACAGGTACAGCCCAGCCTTGCTGGGCCAGGTGCATCTGGTCTAAGAGAACATCAGGTCCCAGGGAACAGTCTGTCCCTAAGGAGCCATGCAGACACAACCCAGCATGGGTTCTCTGGGTCTAAGCAACTCCAGAAGCAAGAATTTGAGAAACGCTGTGACTTCCTCAAAGGGAGACTTACAAACTGAAAGGCTGTTGCATCTCTAAGGGCCAGGAGTTGAGCTACAGATATGGCTGGTAGCTACAAGAGAGCCATGGGGATTGCAGGCATGGTAGGTAAGGGAAAACCCAGACAACCTGACTATCTTCCTTCTTTCTCCTCCTGCAGGAGATCCGCATCCTCAACGCCCACATCTCAGACACCTCCGTCATCGTCAAGATGGACAACAGCAGGGACCTGAACATGGACTGCATCGTGGCTGAGATCAAGGCTCAGTATGATGACATTGCCACCCGCAGCCGCGCTGAGGCCGAGTCCTGGTACCGCACCAAGGTGAGAGGTCAGGACATCTGTCCTTAGATGAGACAGTGGGAAGGACTCCAGGATCTGGCAGAAAAGGCTTCTTGCACACCAGGAATCACAAGAAGATTGCACACAGCACTAAGCTGAGGAGGCAGCCCAGCCTGACCTCTGTGCATCTTGCACACTCAGTGGCAGTGTGCTCACCAGGTCGATGTTGCATCCTGGGCCTCATGCTCATCTCTGCTTCCCCCACCCCCAGTGTGAGGAGATGAAGGCCACAGTGATCAGGCATGGAGAGACCCTGCGCCGCACCAGAGAGGAGATCAATGAGCTCAACAGAATAATCCAGAGGCTGACTGCTGAGATCGAGAATGCCAAGTGCCAGGTAAGTAAGGTTCAGCTGCTCTGAGACCAGAGAGGCTGGGTGCCTACTCAGTGCCACACAGCCAGCATGTGTCCTGCTTGGAGCTTACCATTTAGTCTCCCACCTATTTGCACAGCTGGGTTTCCTGATCATGCTCACTCGGGTTGACCCAAGTGAACAAGGCCAAGAGGCTGCTTCTAGAATGTTCCCAACTGGTGGGAAAGACTGGATAGTATGCTGCTGATGGACAGTGAGACCCAGGGACCCTTGGTTATCCCACTCTCTTCTGTGTCCCCAGAACACCAAGCTGGAGGCTGCTGTGACCCAGTCTGAGCAGCAGGGAGAGGCCGCCCTCACTGATGCCCGCTGCAAGCTGGCTGAGCTGGAGGCTGCCCTGCAGAAGGCCAAGCAGGACATGGCCTGCCTGCTCAAGGAGTACCAGGAGGTGATGAACTCCAAGCTGGGGCTGGACATTGAGATCGCCACCTACAGGCACCTGCTGGAGGGCGAGGAGCAGAGGTGGGTCCTTCCCAGAGGAATCAAACCCCATCTTGATCTTGACTGGCCAATAGACACACTTTGGGGGTGAATCTTTTCTTGGTCCCTTTAAGGCTGTGTTTATAATGAGCGGTGTTCTGACCAACTGTTGAGGCAAAGTTCTGACTTGTGGAGCAAGTTTGGGAGCAGGGGATGGGCAGTGTTTGCTACTACTGTGTTGGGTTTCATATGTTTTTTCTTGTCTTCCCCAGACTGTGTGAAGGTGTAGGAGCTGTGAATGTCTGTAAGTACTGCGGCTTTGGTATGGACAGGTTTACTGCCTATGACAGCAAGCAGAGGGTGAAAGTAGTTTAGGTGAGAACTAAATGCAAAACAGGAGCTGCCACCGCAGTCGAAGTGATTTGGGGTCAGGTCTAGATGGAACCAGATGCTTCATGGAAAGGGTTCTGGCTTTTAATCCCTGGGATTCAGGATCAGGGAACAGGGTCCTTAGAAAATCAGGCTTTCCTGGCTACTGCCCCGAGACCCACCCATCACCATCCCACCCTCCTCTCCAATCTGCCTTCCAGCTCTGACTCATTCTTTTGGATCTGCAGGTGTTAGTAGCTCCCGCGGAGGAGTCGTGTGTGGGGACCTGTGTGTGTCAGGTTCAAGGCCAGTGGCTGGCAGTGCCTGCAGCGCCCCCTGCAGCGGGAACTTGGCAGTGAACACAGGCCTGTGTGCACCCTGTGGCTCAGCTGTGTCCTGTGGCCGTAAATGTTAACAACTGCATTCACATCCTGGCCCTGGCATAGCATTTCGCCCTGAGCCATCTCTGGCTGACCAATGTTGTGACCTAAAACAAGAGGCTCAGCCACTTGCTCACTTTGAAGGGACCCTCTCACTCTCGGCCCCTCTGGTCTCCCTAAAAGAAGCCCTTGCTCTCAGAAGGGAATACTGGCTTCTAGAAAACCCTTTGGAGCCCTGGTGTGGGGAGTCTGGGGGCAGGGCTAGAATACCACCTACCCTGCCTTAACTGTGAGCCAGAAGCTAGAGCCACAGCCTCCCCTCCCTCTAACCTCTGTCTTGATCTGTTTCCAATAAATTAATGTAGTCAACTCTGAACATTGTCTGTGTCTCTGTTAGCCATCTAAGGAGCCAGGTTCAAATCTACATCACATAGAATCGAGAGCGGAGCTTCCAGGATGGGCTTTGCCCCTGGGCTCCCATCAGTCTTAGACCTGTCTGAAGCCGACCCTCGACCCTCATGTGGTACAGATTTGCCCACACTACCTTCAAAGCACATCTCCTGAGATGGAGAAAAAGAGCGGGCAGAGATGAACAATGGCTGGGGCGGGGCCTGTCGCTTAGTTGAAGGGCGCAGCCGCTTTGTGGATCTTGTATTTTCACTGAACTGCCCCTGCCGCCCAGAAGGCAGCCAGAGCGCTTTGTAACCTCTGGACAATAAGCATCGCGTTCTCCAGCGCCTGAAGCTTGAGGAAACATCAGTCATGTCAGTGGGGAAGACTCATGCCTAAGTAATTTACTGGAATCCTAAAGGCACGGACACACGAACATGATATAAAGCTTCAAAACCCTTTGATTTGGCTTCCTTTTTCTTCATGGAGTCCCTTTGGGGTTTGGAGCCCTGCCATAGCAGCTGCCTTGCCGCAAACACAGCACACAGCAGAACACTGGCGGCTGCTCTGTCTCTTCCCGGCTGAATAAATGTAGACTGTGTGCTTGCTCTCTATGGGCTTCTTTGCACAACTCTTTAAGACAAGGCTGACAACTCTGGTCCCATGAGAGAGGAAAGCAGTTTCAGAACCTACCACCGGCAACCACACATTTCCTAGTTATTACACATATATTCATGAGCAGAGATCACAAGCATAGAGACAAATGTCCATATCCCTGGGGCCACTAAACTCCTTCATAGATCCTGCAAGTAGGAGCTGGAACAGCACAACTATCCTAGGGCCTTGAGGCTTGTCCCTGAACATGCATCTTATAGCAGCAGAATGCATCTTTAAACTTCCACTCCCAGGGTCAGAAGATGTAGCAGAAATGGAAGCCCACCCCCCCACACACACACACGCACACGCATACACACACACACACAATGAAGACCCCTGAGAGAGCAGGACAGAGTGGCCTCTCATATCTGATGTAGAGTCAAGCCAGAGCCAGTCGTCCCTGATAGACGGTGCTCCAGAGGGTTCCAGAGTGTGTGGTTCTTCTGGTCAGCCCTCGCAGCAAGACATAGCAAAGCTAAGAAGCAGGGCCTTTGTCCAGACTCTCATCCTGAAGCCCCAGCCCTCTGTGACTCTTTCAGAAGCTCATATCAAGTTCCAGTCCTGACAGGCCACTTCTCTGCCACCTCCCTGTCAACCTTGCTGCTGTCACAACCCAAGCCTGGCCTTGAGGGACTACCGGGCTACCCTACTCTTCCTCCTTCACCTTGCCAAGCTCTGACCCTCTCTTTCCTCCTTCCCATTACAGCCACACAACTTCCACACCCTCCAGGCTTCAGAGATTTGTGAGGGCACAGTGAGCACAGAATAGGATTGTGCAGATACAAGTGACGGTTAATCTGGATCGTCAACTCAACTGAATCAACTAGGAAATAGGTGATTCTGAGAAGATCTGTGAGAGTGTTTTCTGGAAAGAACAGCTGCCCAGGAAGACCCTCCCCAGAGTGGGCAGCACTTTCTGGCAGTGGGCCCAGTTATAAAGGGATCTGAGAGAGGAAATTCCGCTTTTGCCTGCCTGTCTCTGCTCCTTGCTGATGAGTGCGTCTGGTCTGTGGTTTGCATTGCTGCAAACATCCCTCATGTCTTCAGCCTTGCATCATAGGCTGAAGATCAGTGGTTTTCTGAGACTTCAGTTCCAGATTGGGACAGCTGAGATGTGATCTCTCGTGGATTCAGCAGCCACTTGTTTCTTAGCTTCTTTAAGTGAACAGCCAGCCATTGATGGGCTTCCCAGCCGTATTGTATGTGTAAGCCCCCCTTTGTAATACGTTTGCACTCTCTGGGTTCTGTTCCTGTACAAAAGCCTGACTGATGTATCAGGTGTCCTGGTTGGGCTGGTGTCATAGGATGACACTAGTAGTCAAGTAGTGGTGATAGTCTCACGCTACTGAGGGGCATTATGGGAAGGGTTCCACTGGATAGGTCACCTTTGTTGTTCTGATCCCTGGGCTTGTTTGCCCGTTGCTCCTGTCTGTTGTTGTTCTAGCTGGAGGCAAGAGAGCTCAGCTAGCCTCGGACTTTCCATACCTTTCTTTGAGGGTATTCTAATGCTCCCAAAGGGCTGGGTATGCAGATTGGAGTCCACAACTTCTCATGCACAAGGTCCTGGGTTCCATCTCCAACCACAATAAATACTTTTAAATGACTTCGAGGGATCACATAGATTTTAGACATACCAATGGGGTGGGGCACAAAACATTTCTGGGTAGATCAATTTAGACCATAAGGTCTCAATCAACCAAAGTTACTTATGTGGTAGGTCCTAAAAATAGATAAATGACAGTCATTGTCCTCAGGGGTTTAGATAGAGATGTGAACCCAGCTCAGCACCTGGCACATCTGAGTGCTATAAAGTGTGAGACAGGAAAGTAGTGAGTGTGTGAAACCAACAGAAAGCCATCTTTATGGATGTGGGAGTTCCCAAGTAGTCTTCTTAGTGGCCTTCACTCAGGTGAGATGTGACCAGTGTGTGTGTGTGTGTGTGTGTGTGTGTGTGTGTGTGTGTGTGTGTGTTTGAGAGAGAGAGAGAGAGAGAGAGAGAGAGAGAGAGAGAGAGAGAGAGAGAGAGTTTTGTGGCTTTTAAACTTGCATTCTTCAAAGAATATAATTTCTGACCAAGCTCAAAAATTAAAGTGTAAAAATAAGTAAAGTTTAAATTTTAAGAAAAAAACAAAAACAACAACAAAAAAAAAACCCTATATGCGGGCTTACTTCTTTTATCTTAACAGAATTCCCTCTTGTGGAAGCTAGAGAGATGGCCCAGCAGTGATCAAGAACACCTTTTGTTCTTCCACAGAACCTGAATTCAGTTCACAGCGCCCATGTCAGGGGCTCACAATTGCCTGTGACTCCCATTCTTGGGGATCCAGTGTCCTCTTGTGGACTCTTCAGGAACCTGCATGCACACAGACATACACACATGCACATGAAACTAAAAAATAAATCTTAAAAAATGTAAATGAAGTTGTAAAGCCATTTGCGAGACGTTGCAAGTTTAGATTGAGATGAATTCTCATAGATTTGTCTCAAAGTCACATGCTTGGCCCTTAACAAATACGACCCATTCATTCTTACAACAGATTATGCAGGGTTCTTTTCTCTTTTTAGATTGTCTTCCCTAATTTTTGCAGTGTGTTAAATTCAGTCAGCTGGTTAAACATGTAAGCTAAATCCTAGGGTAAGGGGTTTTCTCCCTTCCCATGACCCTTAATGTCTTCTTCTCCTGCCTCACCCTTTTAATGAGAAGCAATGACTGAATTGGGGACAGCCTTGCTCCCTTCAGAAGTCACCTCAACTCAGAACAAATGACTCCTCATAAAGCCACAAGCTGAGTCTCCTCCATCCTGTGCTGGAATGTGGCCCATGGCTTGGGGAACCTCTCAGAGAATGTGTCCTAAACCACAGATATTCTGGTGACTCAAATAGCTCTAGCCCAGAAAAATACTGCAACCTAACCCCAGGCCCTCAGGATCTCCAGAGAGACTCCAGGCAACTTGAAGCTTGGGGGCTGGAAAGGGAAAATGTGGTCAGCCAGTCTCCAGGGAGCCAGGACGCAGGATGCTGGGCAGAAGTCCCGCCTGCTGTCCCTGAGAGTTTTCTGCCTCCACCTCCCTCCGAGCCCACTCCCTGGCACACACACTGAAACTGGATTGAGAAAAACTGGTCCTGAATATCTTTCACTACCTCCCAGCAAAATATAAGGAACATGGAGCTGGATTCTGAAGACTTAGGTAGGGATACACGCTCAGGGTTCCTTAGGTTGGGGAAGTCAGTAAGAAAGTATTTGGTTAGAGAGGGCCAGAGATGACCCAGTGAGGCTGATGAGACATGTGACCACCAGCAAGCCACGTGCCCATCCATTCCTTTTCCATGACACCGTCCTGTTTACCCAAGAAAGGAGCCTTTTGGATACCTGCTCCTCAGGTGCTGAAACAAGGAAACGGCCAACACTCTGGCACTTAAGCGCCTTAAAAGGAGATGCTGGGCCTCTGGCTAATGACGCACCTGAGCCCCACCCAGAGATGTGGAGAACAGGAACTACTGATCCCAAGACACACTGATGATGTAATCCTTTTCGCAATGGAAAAGAATGCAAACTCTGCAAACAGACCCTTGCTCTACAGCCCTAAAAAGCCAGCCTTGCTCTGGTCACCCCTCCCAGTGCCTTCAGAAAACTGTCCCTTGTCCAAGTACAGCCTCCTTGTGAAAACTCAGACCAAACTACCCTCGTATCTGGAGGTAGACGTGAGAACACTTCCCTGTGGCTTGATGTTTTCCTGGCTCACCATCACTTCCTAGATTAGAATGCAGGCCTGGGCCACCGAGTTATGAGCCTGAGCCTGGCTTTGAGTGCATATCAAGGCATCGGAGGTGGACTTTCTTCTCCTCACCCGTCCTTCTTTGTTCTTATTTATTTCTGTGCCTGTGTCTTGCCCCAGAGACCAGGGCCAGAGTGTCTTTCTCACTGTCAAGTCCCCAAGGCTAAGAACTGTATGGGACCTTATACTACCATTCAGGAGTAGAATATGCTTGTAACCCAAACACTTGCGTGCTGAGGCAGGAGAATTTTGAGTTCACTCCTGAGCTACCCGGTAAGTTCCATGTCTGTCTGAGTTGCAGGTGAGACCCTGTCTCTAAAACGGGTCTGAGAGGACGGCTGGAGGCTGTAAAGTAATCCAGCCGTAGAATGTTTGACTAGCTTGCCTCACATGTACAAGGCACTGGGTTTGATCCGAAACACCAAAACCAGGACTAACAGAGTGAAGAATGGATGAGAAACAGGAGTCTCCTGTCCCTCTCTGTTCCGCTGCCAGGGTGGTTGACTGTGGACCCAGACACGCAGTCTGTGGAATTGACCCAGTCTCTCGATGTCTCCACCCATCAATCCACCTGTCCCATCATAAAGATCTGAGTCGTACAATAATTAACAAGTCACCCAAGACTAAGTCACCTAGCACCCACACACCACCATGTTCCTTCATGGTATTGGCTGGAACTGTGAGTGGCCTGGAAGTCCGGTTCAGACAGGCTGGCTGCTTAGCCACCACAGAATGTTTTATTAAAGGGCAAGCCTGGAAAAAAAAAATAATAAACGAGAATAGAGCCAGTCAGAGGAGCGGGACACAAGGTTCAGGTAAGCCACAGGCCGTGTCTACAGGATGACGCCAGAATCCCGTCTAGTTCCAGGTGAGGTGCAAAGGGGGGAAGGGAGAAGAGGGCCAGCTCTGTGGGCAAGGGAATTTGAGACAACAGGGCCAAGTCTTTGGGCAGAAGCGCCAGTTTCTAGTCTTCTCCAGAGGGAGGGGTTCAACATTCTCGGGAGCCAAGGCAGCCAAAGCCTCCAACACAGCCCGCGGAGCTGCAGAGAGCACAGCCACCACCAGGGGCGCTCATGTCCAGGCCACGGGAACTGACTCCGGGTGCCCTTATAGGAGGGGAGGTCAGACCAGGACCTCCAGTGACGTCACTGCCGGGAGCTTCATGGAGAGAATTGAGACCAATGGGAGGGACTCAGAGAAGCCTACCCGTCACCAAGGCTGCTGGGAGGCCCACAGACTTCTCCAAGAGAGATAGACCCTCCTCAGCACCAGAGTGGTGCTCCCTTCCCCAGTCCCAGACCAAGCCTGTGGCAAAAGGAAGCAACAGCTAAGTCAATCCGCCTACCAGGTTCCCCAATACAGAAACCTCTGACTCCCACACTCCCAGATTAGACAGAGCCTCCGAGCCTGCAGGCTCCTTGGGTCTGGTTTGACTCCTACCACTTCTTATCTTGATCGACAAATGGCTCTGCTGTCTGACTCTGGCTCAGCCCACACTCAGTAGTTGGGCTCCCCGAAAGGAATAAGCACATAGTCCTCTCCCAAAATGAACACAGAGAATCACTCCCTGAGAAGAAACAGTCTCCCTACAACTGTGATCTGCACAGAGAGATAGATAAACCTTTCTGCCTTCTCAGGGGACTGAGGGGATGGGGGGGCGGAGGTTGGGGGGCGGGGAGGGGTGTTGACAAGATCTCATATCTTACCCAAGTCACTTACCCATGCTCCCTGCCCCTACTCCCAGACCAAGCCTGTGGCAAAAAGAAGCAACAGCTAAGTTAATCCACCTACCAGGTTCCCCAATACAGAAACTTCTGACTCCCACACTCCCAGATCAGCCAGCCTTTCAGCCTGCAGGCTTCTTGGGCTTGGCCTGGCTTCACCATCATCTCCTTGACTTGATGGACATATGGCTCTGCCGTCTGACACTGCCTCAGCCCACACCCAGCCCTGGGTCTCTTTGCTCAAGGAGCTATAAAGGTGTGGGAAGACTGACTGCAGGAGAGCTAAGGCTCGATACCCATCCCCTCACCTCATGAGACCTCACCTCCGCTCCTCACCCTCCAGCAGCCTGCGGTAGGTGGCGATCTCAAAGTCCAGGCCCAGTTTGACGATCATGAGCTCCTGGTACTCACGGAGCTGCCGGGCCATGTCCTGCTTGGCTCGTTGCAAGGCAGCCTCCAGCCAGGCCAGTTTCCCCTTAGCGTTGCCTGAGGCCACATCCTGCATGGCCTCCAAGTCTTTGCTTTTCTGTAGTTCACAAGACTGGGAATGAAATAGGATAAATAGATAGATAGATAGATAGATAGATAGATAGATAGATAGATAATAAATAATAAGTAGATAATAGATGATAGATAATAGGTAGATGATAGAGTGATTGATTGATGATAGATACATAGATAGATGATAGTTGATAAATAGATTGACAGATAGATTGATAAATGATAAATAAATTGATTGTTAGATGGAAGATTGATTGATAGATAGATGATAGATAGACAGACAGACAGACAGACAGCCTCAGCGTCATTCCTCCTGCCTCAGGGACCTAGCTGTTACTCAGAGGCCTGGAGCCAGTGCCTGTGTGAAGATGATCCATGGTCTGGAGGAAGTGGAGCTGCTCTGAAATTTGTCCACTTGTTTATGTCTAGAGCAGTGGTTCTCAACCTTCCTAATGCTGTGACCCTTTAACACAGTTCCTCAAGTTGTGGTGAACCCCAACCATAAAATTATTTCATGTACTACAATCCAGAAATGGAAGGCACATCTGTGATCCAGATCTTGAGGCTGGAAGACAGGCTTCTGACCCAGATCTTGACATGGGATGACACTCGCTTTTGATCCAGATCTTGAGGCATAGTAGCCATGAACAGTTTAGACCCACGCAAGGTTGTATGTGCCTTTAATCCCAGGAGACTGAGGCAAACAGATCTCTGAGTTCAAGGTCAGCCTGGGACAAAGCAAGTTCCAAATCCAGGCATGGTGGTACACACCTTTAACCTGGGCCACACCTTCTGCTGGAGGCCTACATAAGGACATTAGAAGAAGGAAGACTCACTCCTCCTTGGCTGCTTGCACTTACTTGCTAACACATCTGTTAGAACCTATTTCTTCAGGATTCCAGCTTATACAGAAGGCCAGCTGGAACACATAGCCTCATGGGACTGAGAAGCTACTAGATTCTTGGACTTCCCATGCACAGCTGCCCATTGTTGGGTTAGTTGGGCTACAGACTAAGTCATTCCAATAAATTCCCTTAATATATAGAGACAGTCCCTACATTTTGTGACTCCAGAGAACTCTGACTAATACACCTTGTAACTCAAACTCCCCCTGAACTCACTCTATAACACAGAGTAGCCTGGAACCTGAGGTCTTCTGAGTGCTGGAGTTACAGATGTGTTTTTCATGTATTTAAGGAAAAACCAGAAAACCGAGTAACCGAGTAAATCTTTGGTAATTTCTCACCATTAATTAATTATTAATTAATTAATTATTAATCAGAATTAATATTAAGTCAGAAATGAATGAAAACAGATACATTAAAAAATATACAAATATGGGGAGCTGGAGAAATGACTCAGCAGTTAAAAGCACTGGCTGCTCTTCCAGAGGTCCTGAGTTCAATTCCCAGCAACCACATGGTAGCTCACAACCATCTATAGGGAAATCTGATGCCCTCTTCAGGCAGGTGTATATGCAGCAGAGCACTCATACATTAAATAATTAATTTTTTAAAAAAGTGTGTGTGTGTGTGTGTGTGTGTGTGTGTGTGTAAAGGAAAGGCCAACAACATATGTATTTATACATACCCTCTTTGTTAATTATCTCTTCATTTAAAACAAAGCCCAGGCAAAGGGAAGCATGAGCTGCCCATGTAGCCAACATCCCTGTGCACAAGCACACACACTCACACACATCACTTCATCCAAAGGATGAGGGGATCTAGAAAGGTGTCTTAGGTAATGGCATCCCAGACCCCAGACCCCAGACCCCCCAGACCCTCCAGACACACCCCAGACACACACACCCCAGACACACATATCCCAGACACACCCCAGACACACCCCAGACACACACACCCCAGACACAACCAGACACACCCCCAGACACACCCCCAGACACACCCCAGACACACCCCAGACACACCCCAGACCCCCCAGACCCCAGACCCCCCAGACCCCCCAGACCCCAGGCCCCAGGCTCCAGACCCCCCCAGACTCCCCCAGACTCCCCCAGACTCCCCCAGACTCCCCCAGGCCCCAGGCCCCAGACCCCAGACCCCAGGCTCCAGACCCAATGCCTCACCTGACTCTCAGGATCAGCGGCCTCCATCTTCAGCTGCTGGATAGCCTGGTTGAGCCTGTTCAGGGCCTCCTTGCTGTGCCTAGGGGTCTGCACACATTCCTGCACAGTGGCCTTCATCTCCTCACACTGGGATGAGAAGAGTAGAGCAAAAGTCATGAGAGAGGAGAAGACAAGGATAAAACAAAACCGAAATGCTCACCCAGACACCTGGTGTCCCAGCTGAGTCCTCTCCTCTAAACATCTAGATCTCCACCCTTGTTACTGGGAGACGTCAGTGTGTCCCATGGCCAGACTTGCAGATAGCAAGCCGAGCCTGGTGCTCAGTCCCAGGATGAGAATCTGTCCAGGGGCCGTAGGGGTTTAGCAACCCCGGATTCATCTCAAGAGCAGGGAGAGGCAAGCTCTGTGGAATCAAGCACTGAAACCTACCGTTTACGGCTGTCACTTGGGAAAATCCAATGGTGATTCTTAATGTTAAAAACTTTACATTTTTATTTGTGGGAGTGTGTGTGTGTGTGTGTGTGTGTAGATACAAGCATGCCATGGTGAGTGAGCATGTGGCAGTAGGGACAACTTGAAGTCAGTTCTCCCCTTACTCCATGTGGTGGTTTGACTATGCTTGGTCCAGAGAGTGGCACTTTTAGGAGGCGTGGTCTTGTTGGAGGAAGCGTGTCACTGTCAGGGTGGACTTTGAGACCCTCCTCCTAGCCACGTGGGAGCCAGGCTTCTCCCATTTGACTTGGGAACAAGATGTAGAACTCTCAGCTCATCCAGCGCCATGCCTGCCTGGATGCTGCCATGCTTTCTGCCTTGATGATAATGGACTGAACTCTGAACCAGTGAGCCAGCCCCAAGTAAATCTTGTTCTTTATAAGAGTTGCCTTGGTCATGGTGTCTCTTCTCAGCAATGGCAACCCTAACTAAGACATTCTGTATGAGTCCTGGGGGGGTCAAAGACTTGGCAGCAAGTGTCTTTGCCTGCTGAGGCAGGTCACGAGCCCTAAAACAGATTTTTTTAAATACAGAGTTGAATTATATAGCCAAGACTGACCTCAAGCTCAATGTCCTCACACCTCAGTTTCGTAAGTATGGGGACTGCAAGAGTGAACTGCCACGTCTGGCTGAAAACAACACCGAAAGCCCAGGCATGGGCAGCTGGGGTATAAGTAGTTCAGGACAGAGGCTTACCGACTCTGCCCATTTGATTTTTATACTGAAGCAAAACAACCACTAGACATGTGAATACGTGTCCATAACTTAGTGAGTACTATTGATCAGAATTCAATGACATTGGCCCAATGCCAGCTCCTGTCTCAAGCCCAAGGCTACTGTAGTACACAGTACTGGATAGTGCTGTCTCTAAGGGATGAGGCCAGTGTCTGGCCACAGGTGACAGGTAAGCACTAGCACTAAATCACCATCTCAGCTGGGACCTCCTGTGGAGCAGGGCAACAGTTAGGCCTGTCTCTGTGATCTCTCCTTGGACAGCCTGGGGCTCTTTCCCTACCACCTGCAAGCAAATAAGAACCCAAAGGAGAGGGATACCGGGTCAGCCTGAGCCAGACTGAGTTTCGTGTGTGTGTGTGTGTGTGTGTGTGTGTGTGTGTGTGTGTGTGTGTGATAGAGAGAGAGAGAGAGAGACAGAGACAGAGACAGAGACAGAGACAGAGAGACAGACAGAGAGGGAGAGGGAGAGGGAGAGGGAGAGGGAGAGAGAGAGAGAGAGAGAGAGAGAGAGAGAGAGAGAGAGAGAGAGTGTGTCTGTCTGTCTATGTATGTGGCAGCCAAAGGTCAGTTTTGAATGTTGTTCTATAGGACAGCTGTCCACATTCTCTCTCTCTCTCTCTGTCTCTCTCTCTCTCTGTCTCTCTGTCTCTCTCTCTCTCTCTCTCTCTCTCTCTCTCTCTGTGTGTGTGTGTGTGTGTGTGTGTGTGTGTGTGTGTGTGTGTATGTCTGTGTCTGTATGTCTGTGTGAAAGCCAGAGGTCAATTTGGAATGTTGTTCCCTAGGACATTATCTGTGTGTACTTGTGTGTGTGCGTGTGCGTATGCGTGTGCGTGTGCGTGTGCGTGTGCGTGTGCGTGTGCGTGTGCGTGTGCGTGTGCGTGTGCGTGTGCGTGTGTGTGTGTGTGTGTGTGTGTAGACCAGAGGTCAGTTTTGAATGTTGTTCCCTTGGACAGATGTCCATACTAGCTGTGTGTGTTTCACCTTATTTTTTGAGTCAAGGTCTCACTAGAGCCCAGGTTTTGTCACTTAGGCTAGGCTGTCTAGCCAGAGAGCCCTGGGGATCCTCCTGTCTCTACCTCCTCAGCTATAGGATTAGAAGCACACACCAGATTTTGGCTTGGGTTCTAGGGATCAGACTTGAGTCCTCAAGCTTCTGGAACAAGCACTTGCTTTATGACTGAGATATCTCCCCCAGCTGCCCAGATCATGTTGGACTGAGATATCTCCCCCAGCTGCCCAGATCATGTTGGACTGAGATATCTCCCCCAGCTGTGCAGACCATGTTGTAAGCCCAAGCCACTGGCTCCACACTCTGCAGAACAAAGGAAACTACCCATGCTTCCATCCGAACCAGGAACCTCACTGTGCATGGTTCACACCAGCACAGTGCAAAGTTCACAGGGAACAGACAGGGTCAAATTGTAAAATAGCATCTCCCACAAATGTCTCTTGTGCCCCTTCCTGCCAAATGTGCCCATGAGAAGTGGAATTCATCAGACAGCTTATGACTGGCACCACTTAGAACACTTGGTAGACTCCAGGACCCCTCAACCCACGTGACTAATGAGCCATGGGCAAGTCTCACCATGGTAAAGGACCTCCTGGTGCCTCCAAACCTCTCGAGCACCACAGCCTAGGTCCAGCCTAAGGTGCTCACAAAACCCTCATCTCTGAGGACACCCCCTCCTGCCCGCACTGTGACCTCACTTGGTTACAGTTTCGAGGTTCCAATTGGAATTTTCACAGACAGGGGATAGAAGGAGTTGATGTTTCGAGCCCAGGGGGAGAGGAAGGCTGGGGCGGGGAAGGCTTCCTCCCTAGGACCCAGTTGACCGTGTTGTGTGACTAACTTAGTGTATTTCTGTTTTTGTTTTGTTTTGTTTTGTTTTGTTTTCTTACAAAGTTGGCACATGCATATGGCTGGAGACATAGCCTGGTGATTCAAAGCATTGGCTGCTCTTGCAGAGGACCTGGGTTCAGTTCCCAGTACCCACACTGTAGCTCATAACCACCAGTAACTCCAATTCCAAGGGATCTGATGTTCTCTTCTACGGGCACAGGGCACACGGGCAGCACACAGCTCACTCATACACATAAATAAACCTAAAAAAAGATGGTGCCCTTGTATACAGTTAAGGGTAGAGTTACAAGATGGGCAGAGAATTCAATTTCACAAAATGATAGAAAATTATTTTCTAAACTTGTTATAATTATATTTTCACCGGTAATGTATTTTAAAAAAAAAAAGCCTCTGTTGAGGATTGAATTTGTGCTTGCATGGGAATTTGCACGTGTCAGCTGCGGGTCCCTGCCAACAGTTGTTTGTTTTTTGTTTGTTTGTTTGACTGGTCAATAAAGAGCCAGCAGCCAATGGCAGGGCAGGGGAACAGAGGCAGGACTTTGAGGATTCCTGAGAGGAAACAAGAAAACGCAGGACAGGGAGAAGGAAAGAAGAAGACACAAACATGAGGCTGTGGAAGACAGAGAACAACCATGTAAGAATCAGGGAAAAGCAACCACAGGGGCCACTCTGTCAGTTGGGTCTGGAGTAGCAGAGATAAAGTATAGATTTTAGAAGGTAATAACTCAAGAATATTGGAGGTGAGAATGTGTTAGGTGCGAGGAGGTTTGGAAGTGGCCCAACCATTGAGCTAGTTAAGGCATATTAAAAAATAACACTGTGTGTTTGTGTCTTTCATTCAGGGACTCCAGAGCATTGGGGTACCGCCAACCACATCGCCCCAGCCTGGAAGTTAAAAAGCCCCAGCTGGGAAGTAAAAAGTGGATTAACAGTTTACCGCTACAATCTTCTCCAATGTAACTTTTAACAGTTAAATATTAAAATTGTATTAGTTAGTTGTTGCTGGAATGAATACCTTGCTTAAGAAAGCAAGGGTTCGTTTTGGCTCAGTTCCGGGTACAGTGAGTCATAGTGGAGAAGGAAGGCAGCAGAAGCGTGAAACTGATGCCCACTCTGCACTGGCAGTCAGGACGCAGAGAGTGATAAACACCTTGCCAGCTCACTTCCCCCTTTTTATTCAGCCCAAGACCTCAGCCCATGGAATGATGCTGCCCTATTTAGGGAGGGTTTTCCCAACTCAGTTAATCTAGAAACTCCCTTAGAGATGTGCCCAGAGGTTTGTTTCTACGGTGACACTAAATCCCATCAAGTTGTCAACAGTCAAAATTAACCATCACAATAATGAATCTAAGTCACTTTGGGTCTTGCTTTGCATTTTCGTAATCACTGGTGGAGTGTAATATGCCTTCAATCACTGGCTACAGATGTGTCTCCTGCCTGTTCTTTCTTTCTGATTGGATGACAGTTCCTTATATTTTGGGCAGTGCTACTTTTCACAAGTATCACAGACACTATCTTCAAGTATATAACTTGTCTATTTTTCTCTCTATGGCTCATTTTGATAAATAAAAGTCCTCAGTTTTAATCATTAATTTGATTTAATTAATATCTTTTGTTCATCTTCTGTGCCTTGTTAAAGAGTCCCAGCTCTTTGTCCCTCTTCTATGATCACACAGACTAAACCTCCCTTCCTTGTTTCAACTATTGTTCATTTAAAGGTCTTATTAAAGATGAGAGACTGGGGGGCTGGAGAGATGGCTCAGTGGTTAAGAGCACTGAGAACCCGGGTTCAATTCCCAGCACCCACATGGCAGCTCACAATTGCAACTTCAGTTCCAAAGGATCTAACACCCTCGCACAGACTTACATGCAGGCAAAATACCAAACACATAAATTTTAAAAATTAATGTTTAAAGTAAAGATGTGAGTCTCATTCAGACAGACCTGAGGTAACTCCAGGAACACAGAAATCATCACAGCTCTCTGTGGCTCCTTGTATTGTGTATGGAGACTGAGGGGATTTTGAGGGTGTTGTCTTACATACTGGGTGTTATAGATTTCCTCCTCACTCTCTTCTCCTTCTAGGTAACCAATTATGAGCATGCTCAGTCATCTACCGTCCTCCGGGTTCCGGGCAACTGTCATTTTTTTTCCCCTTCGGTATTTTTTTTTCTCTGCTCTTTAGGTTAGAACATTCCTATGATCTGTCTCCAAGTTCACTGACTCTTCTGTAAGTGATCCACAGGAAAAGGTTGCTGCCTGGACATTAAAAATGGAAGAGCACACATCAGTGGCCCAGGCCTCTGGAGAGAGAGAGGAACGTATAGCATCCCTCACCTAGAAGACTGGGTGCTCCACTTCCCCCATCACTTTAAACCATTTAACCATAAAAAAGATTTAAGACCCTTGTCTTAAAGACCCTTGTCCTAGGCTTTAAGACCCTTGTCCTAGCTCCTGGGAAGCCAGTATTCTCCTGTTTGCCCTCAGAACAAGCTGTAGAACTCTCAGCTCCTCCTACACCATGCCCATCTGGACACTGCCATGTTCTTGCCCTGATGATAATGGCTGAACCCCTGAACCTGTAAGCCAGCCCCAACTAAATGTTGTCCTTGTAAGAGTTGCCTTGGTCATGGTGTCTGTTCACAGCAGTAAAACCCTAATTAAGACAGAGACTAAACCAGCCCTTTGGACATATTTGTATCAGTTTCCTTAAAGTCTTCATTTGCTAAATTCTTGGCTATCCTGGAGTTCACCTCTCAGTGCCTCCGTAAAGGAAGATACAAAGAACCTGTGGGCCTACTGGGGCCTGCTGGGGCCTGCTGGATACATCCACTCACCTTGATTCTAACCTGCAGTCCTCGAGCACTGACTGCAAACTTGTAGAAGGAAGAGATGAGAACTGGGGGAATCATCCATCCCCAGAAGCACTTCAGTGTACTCTGACAACAGCTGTTATTCATCTTAAAGATTTCAATCGTGTTATTCTAGCATAATAAGTCTCCCAGGCTGGAGGTAGACTGCTTGCCTAGCATGTTCAAAGGTCCTGGATTCAGTTCGTATCCATAAAAATAAAAATTAAAAAAAAAAAAAAAGCTTCTCTGAGCTTAGATTTCAGAGGAAGAGTATGTAACATGAACCATGGAGTGGGAACGGTGTCTTTTGTCTCTACATTCCCAGGACTAAGTACAAACAGGCTACAGTCAGCACTCAGAAGACGTGTACAGGATGCACGCATGGATGGATAGATGGTGTCCTGATCATTGATCCCGGTTGCTGGGACAAATATCTCAACCAAGGGGGAAAATGATCTCTTGACTTACAGCAACAAATCGTAGTCCATCAAAGAGAAAGTAAAGCCCCCCTTGGTTGCTTGCCTGCTTGGTTGGCTGATTGACTATTGATTGACTGACTGATTGATTGATTGATGTTTGACTGACTGAATGACTTCTGCATCTTTATAGAGGTTGTATATAAAAACCACTAATCTACTGGGTATGGTGGCACATGATTTTAATTCCAGCATTCAGGAGGCAGAGACAGGAAGATCTCTGAGGTAAAAGCCTGCCCCATCTACATATCAAGTCCCAGGACAGCTAGGACTACATAGAGAGACTCTGTCTCAAGAAACAATAAAAGTCATACTTTAAAACCTACTGCTCTAGCCTCACGTCTCCTGGATGTCTGTCCACTTCCTCTATCAGACTGAAGATGCTCTCGAATCAATCCCTCCTGTCTCTCAGTCCCCCTTCCATGGAAATGAAGGCTTGGAAAAGATTCAGCCCAGGACAATTGCTCTGCCTCTTACTTTTTTTATTATTGGAGATTGAACCCAGAGCCTTGCAAATGACCAATCTAGAAGCTACAACCCACAATGCCCCAGGACACCACAGTATCGACGTAACTGCCAACAGACATGGTGGTGATGGTGCAGAAGGGTTGGGTCCTCTGATGCTGCCAGCACTATCTAAAGCTACGTCCACAGGAGCACAGGTCAAAAGCCCCACAGATACTTTGCTTGCAAAATCGCCCCAGAAAGGCCACAGGAGGCAAGAGATGCTGAGATGGAGGTGTAGAGAAAATGCAGCTGAAGACATATTTGCCCACCTGTGCTGGTGACTTTAGGTTGGGCCAGAAAGGACAGACCCAGAGGAGGAAGAGCATGACCTGGTATCTCCCTCAATGCCACCATTCATAAACCCAGATGGGAGGGCCCCCTGCCTCCCTAGGTCTAATGACCATTTTGTCACCATGGGTTCAGAGAATGCTGATCATTTCCCCCTCCCCCTGGAGTTTCACCATAAAGATGGAGCTTTGCCAAATCCTATGCTACAGTAGCTCTGACATCTTAGCTTCTTCCTTGGCTGAGGGCCTGAGGGTATCCAGCTGTCAAGTTTTACCAAGGCTTCTGCACACTGCACTCTGTGGAGGGATCAAGGGGCAGAGGGAGGCCACATTATGCTGTTTACTGTAGATTATTACCCAGACTCAGAACCTTGACTTTCAGTTGGGCCATAAGTTGAGTTGTGGCCAAGAACAAAGGACAAGCCTTCCTCACTCTGCGAACTGTACCTCAGCAACTCTGAGACATGGGGCTTCTTAGGAGCTCCCCAGGTAGGGCTCCAAGGGTCAAGTTCTCAAGGTAACTCCAGACACTTGGACCCTGATATGGCCTGGGAATATGTCAACTCCTACCAAAAACTCGACAGTCCTACTTATAGCCAAAATTGTTCTTTGTTAGGTGTTCCCCCCCCCCGGGGAACCATGGGCTTGAGGACCCTGTGTGAGCATCTAATTTGAGAGTTCCAAATATCAGTGTCTATACATGCACACACTCACATACACACACATGCACACACTCACATACACACACATACATATATATACACACACATGTACACACTCACATACACACATACATACACACATGCACACACTCACACACACATGCACACACATACACATATGCACACACTCACATACATGTGTGCACGTGCGCACACACACACACATATACTCTCCCTGCTCCTCTCTAATCTTTGTACTTTCCAACTCTTCCCATTCTCCAGACCCAACCAAAGAGCCATCTCCTCCAAGAACCAACCCTAACATGGTCCAAAACCCCAGTTTCAGGCTCACCCAGTCAAAAGTTCATATAGCTTGGTCAGACCCCTACTGCTTCCTATACAGAACCTGTGTATGCCTGCCCTGCCCCAGCTGAACCTCCCTATTCACACTCTGAGCCTGGTTCTCAATGGACATGATGACTGAGACAAGACAGCAGCTCCACCCAAACAGTATGCCAGAGATGAAAGGCCTTCCAGAGTTTCCCAGGGCTGGGACTGGAGAAGCCCTCCCCTCCCCAGCACCTGTCATCACTGACGCTCTGATGGAGATGTCAACCCAGGATTGCATCCGGTATTTCTCACAATTCAACTTCTCTCCCAAGTTCCAAGAATAACAAAGGGACCACCAAGGGGCATGCTCCCCAAAGGCTGCGTGAGGTATGAACATTTGGGAGGACCACTGTGGCCAATGTGTCAAGGTTCTTCCTTCAGGTTGTGTACTTAGCAGGTTCAGCTCAGCCTGCAGCTCTCTCCCAATCTCTGGATTTCACACTCACATAATCTTCTGTGCAGAGAGACTGGCTGTTAATACCCTGTCTGGTTGTGCTAGCACAGACATTCTGTTCAAAACACAGAAAATCTCTGAGCCAGAACTATGCAAGCACTACCACACATCCAGTTTAAATCCTCAAACTTCAGAGGAAGTCCGACCCCTTGGCAAGGAACAACCCCAAGGAGGACTCCTCATGGCTACCACTCCCAAAAGAGCATTGGAATGGGAGCTTCCTGGAGGACTCAGCCATCAGCGTGCACAGGGTCCTGGTTTTTATCCCTGACACAAATGGAAAAATCAAAGGAATGAAAATATACAATCTTGAGTCAGATGTGATAGCTTTCAGGAGGATGATCGAGAGTTCAAAGCCAGCCAGAGCTACAGAGTAAGACAAGAGAGGGGGAAGAAAAAGAGGGGGAGAGAGAGGAGATGAGTGAGAGAGGAGGAAGGAGAGAGAGAGAGAGAATCCTACAGTCAAGAAACTAGAGTTGAGGGTCCATCTCATGCACCGAACCATGGCTGGGTTAAACTGAAAGAAAACAAACCCAGGTTGGACCAAAGCAGCCCATGCCAAGAGAGACAGTTGTAAAGAACAGAGTTGGTGGCAATCCAACAGTGAGCTGTCAGGGCTGGCTATGATGACCTTGGAGTTCCCAGATTTAATTATTACATGCACAATAATAGTACAGCTTTAAAACAAAGGAAGCACCAGGTGACCCGCAGGCTTCTCTTTAATGCTGGCTGCTGAGCACACACTTGGGTTTCCGCTGCTAGCAGTGGGACACATAATTAACTTTATGATGGTTCTAGCTGCCTAGAGTCAGTATCCATGACCATCAGAAGCAGCCCATACTCCTGTCTCCAAGATCCCAACCTTACTCAGCCCCCATCCCAGAGCCCCTAGCCCCTAGCCACATAGGCACAGGCCCTGAAGAGACAGCCTTGGAGCAGTCCTGATCTCTCAGAACTCTCAGATCCTGACTCCGGTCCTTGGAGCCTTCCACATAAGTCCCTGTGCCACTACAAGGTCATCTTCCTAAGCAGGTGAAGGGACACAATGATATCAACCCCTGAAGAAAGCCTTTGAATTGGGAGAAATCATGTATCAAAGAGCCCTCCACGATGGGTGTCAGTGGCTCACACCTGCTGTGCCAGCACTTGGGGTGTGGAGGCAGTTAGCATCATGAGCTCAAGGCTAGTGATCTGGGGTCAGCCTGGATGATGTGAATCCCTCTCTGTCTCAAAAACAATGAAAATCCGAAAATCCCTCTACATGAGCTAGGCAGGGTGGTCATCAGTGTTGGTGGTTTCTCTCTCCAAAGTGCATAGGGAAAGGTAGAAGGGTTAGAGGAGACAGGAGCTGGGGGGGGGAGAGAAAGAGAGAGAGAGAGAGAGAGAGAGAGAGGAAGGGAGGGAGAGAGAGGGGGGAGCGGGAGGGGGAGGGGAGGGGAGGGAGGGAGAGAGAGGGGGGAGCGGGAGGGGGAGGGGAGGGGAGGGAGGGAGAGAGAGAGAGAGAGAGAGAGAAAGGGAGCGGGAGGGGGAGGGAGGGAGAGAGAGAGAGAGAGAGAGAGAGAGAGAGAGAGAGAGAGAGAGAGAAGTTTCTGCCTAAAGGGGCACAGGAAGAATAACAAGTTACCAATAGTAGAACAAATAGATAAACAAGCAAACATTTGGGAGCTCTTAAGTGCTAGGTCCTGCCCTGGAGCTTTCGGGTCCATTATCCTATTAGGTCCTCTCAGCAGCTCTCTGGTTATTATTATCATCATCATCATTATTATTATTATCATCCCCTTGTCCCTGCTCCCCACAGGACATCCAAGGCTCAGGAAGGTTATTCACCCACCCAAAGTTGGACATGAATTTGCCCATAACTTTAAAGACCTTGTCAGCGTGCACGCATACCCCCCACAGCATGAATTCAAAGGTCACCAGACAGCCAAGACCAGCAGGGTTTCCTACACTTCAGGGTGGAGAACTGGGTGGGATGTGAGCCAGCCTGGGATGGAGACAGTGACCCAGTGAGTCCCAGTAGCACTACAGGAGGGTCCCGCCCGATGCCCACAGTGCCCAGCCCCGGAGCTGACCAGGCACTTCGTGGCACCATAAAGCCCTGGCGGGCGGGAAAAGAACGCCGTTTTATGGGGGCGGCAAGGTAGCCCGGCTGCTTTGATTCCGACAGGCAAGCTCATAAACGCCTGGGCGGCGGGCTCGCTCCCTCCCGGCCAATATAAGGCTCAGCGCGAGCCTTGGGGTCCAGACTGGCTCTGTATCGACTCCTCACCATGTCCTGCTTCTCCTCCCGCCTCGGCGCCTCCAGTGGGATCCGCGCCTTCAGCTGCGCCTCAGCCTGTGGGCCCAGGCCCGGCCGCTGCTGCATCTCTGCAGCCCCCTACAGGGGCATCTCCTGCTACCGCGGACTCTCAGGGGGCTTCGGCAGCCGCAGCGTCTGCGGGGCCTTCCGCTCCGGGTCCTGTGGACGCAGCTTCGGATACCGCTCTGGAGGCGTCTGTGGGCCCAGCCCCCCCTGCATCACCACAGTCTCTGTCAATGAGAGCCTGCTCACGCCCCTCAACCTGGAGATCGACCCCAATGCTCAGTGCGTGAAGCATGAGGAGAAGGAGCAGATCAAGTGCCTCAACAGCAGGTTCGCTGCCTTCATCGACAAGGTGGGTGTCCTGGACCAACCCCTTCCTGGCTCCTAGGGACCTGCTAGGAGCAACCCCTGAAGCAGGTAGAGCAGGAGCTTCTATGAAAAGTCACACCTCTTTAAGACAGCTCCCCTGCTTACTGCTGGAGAAAGGTTCTGACTCCTCTCCCACTTTTAACGAAGAAAGTTCATAGCCCCGTGGGACAGTCTCAAAGAGAATGCCATGCTTTGTGAAATCATTTGACATGTGCCTAGTGAGGTTGCTTTCCCAACACTGTGAATTCGGTGTTTTAGTGTGACCCAGGTGCAAATTCCTGTGTGTGCACAACACACACACACACACACACACACACACACACACACACACACACACGTATTTAGATAAAGCAGTGTGGTGTCTCCAGAGAAGGCAGAGAGCTGCAGCCAGCCTCAAAACAGGGAGTGCATAAAGACTGATGTCTCCCATAGTCCTTCGTGCCTGGAATAGAAAAAGTGACAGTAATGGAGCCTTTCCACCACAGAGTCAGATCAAACCCAGGCATGGAGTGTTCCATTCTCAGGCGCAGAATTAGAGGATTCAAAGCCCAGAGTCGCAGTTCCCAGTACACGCTGGGAAAGTACCACAGTCAAGCAGAAAGGAACCTGGGCCCAAGAGTCTGTGGCCTTTGCCCTACTTAATCCTCTGGCTCACTGGGTAACATGGTATGGTGGCTTCCTCTCTGCACCTCAGTAGCCTCCCATCAGTGACAGTGTGTGAGCCGGCCACACCCTTGAACAGGAAGGTAGAGCTGAGAAAGCAGCAAGATCCTAGCAACTAAGACCCCCAAAACCATCCTGCACATACACAGTACCAAGGACCCCAGCCCCCATTTTTGGAAGGTCTAATGCTCCAGTCCTCAGATGTACTCAGATGTACAGGGACCAGGCCTGCAGGTGAGAGGCAGCCCCATTCCAGCCCAGTCTCGGGGAGTGGAAATACAGAGACCCAGGGCTAGTCCGGCTAACTGCCATTCTTCAGCCAACACAGAGGACCTTGGCCACATCCACAGTCAAGTCTACTTGACTGACAGTAAATGGTGACATCCCCATGGGCCTGTTTTCTAAAATCACCTCCAGTCTGCATGGTTTCCAGAGACTGGCAAGTGCAAGCTCACTTGGGACTCCAGGCCTCTTATGTGGCAAGAGCCCCAGAATGCTCACCCTTGTGTGTCTGACACACCCCAGGACTCCCTATCTACTTTGTCCATTCTCAGATGTTCACCAAGGACATCAGATAAGTCACCACCCTCCCTGAGGAAGCTTATGGCGGAACGCTCTCCTTTCTCTTCACTGTCCTGTGTTCTTTCCTCCAGGGAGCCTTCCCTGCTTTTCTCTGCCTTACCTGAAGCCACTCAGTTGCCCAGCACAGATATATGTCTCACAGTTTCCCTCTTACACCATCTGGACAGACATTCATTTGCCCACCTCCTCAATGCTCTGTCTGGCTCTTCGTGTTGGCTCCTCCCACAGACATTCTCCCTCTCCCTCCCATGGCAGGTGCGCTTCCTGGAGCAGCAGAACAAGCTGCTGGAGACCAAGTGGCAGTTCTACCAGAACCGCAAGTGCTGTGAGAGCAACCTGGAGCCTCTGTTCGAGGGTTACATCGAGACACTGAGGCGCGAGGCTGAGTGTGTGGAGGCCGACAGCGGGAGGCTGGCTGCAGAGCTCAACCATGCTCAGGAGGCCATGGAGGGCTACAAGAAGAGGTGAGGATGGAGGGGAGGAGGGCTGGTAAAAACAAATGAAATTAAGTCAAAGACAATGGGTTTAGATGGGATTTTAAAGGGGTGCTCCTCAGAGATCCTCCCTAAAGAGAGAAGACAATGGCACATGCTTCTAGATAATGATTCTCGACTTTCCTAACCCTGTGATTCTTCACTACAGCTCCTCATGTTGTGCTGACCCCCAACCATAAGATTATTTTGTTGCTACCTCATAACTGTAATTTTGCCATTGTGACGAATCATAATGTAAATATCTGATGTGTAGTTATATCTATGTAGGACATCTAGCACTCAACCCCAAAGGGGGTCATGACCCACAGGTTGAGAAACACTCTTCTGAAGGGCTAGCCTGGGAACTTAAAGACTTTGAAGGGACTAAGATGGCTCAGTAGTTAAAAGTACTAGCTGCTCTTCTAGAAGACAAGGGTTCAAATCCTAACACCCACCTGGCAGCTCACAGCCATCTATAACTCTAGCCTCAGGGGATGTGGTACTCTTCTGGTCTCCATGGGCATTGCATGCACACAGTGTACAAACACATACGCTGGCAAAACACCCATACACATAAAAAAATTAGACAAAATCTAAAACTATATTTTAAATAAAGATTGCAGAGATCTAAGACACCCATTGTTTACTTATTTTTTTTTTTAATTCACAAAAGAGTCATTGAGTACCTGCTGATGTCCTAGGTAGTGAGTTAGGCCCTAAGTGTAGACTGGGCAAAGGGAGGCTCCAGAGCCAAGCCTAGCTGATCCCACAGAACTACAGCCCAGACACAGGGGCCTTTAAAAGATGCAAGGTTCCTGTCTGACCTACACTAGCCAAGAGAACCCAGGAGTACAAGGAGCTGTCACATCTGCTCCAAAGATCCAGGTCCTGAGATATGTTCATCTGGGCTTTTATTCTTTCTCTTTTTTCTCTCCTCAAATCTGAGCCTTGTGTCCTCTGTCCCCAGGTATGAAGAGGAAGTGGCACTACGGGCCACTTCTGAGAATGAATTTGTGGCCCTGAAGAAGGTGAGTGACTCAGAATGGTCATCCTTCAGGCAGAGCTGGTGTTCAACACTGGACACTGGAGGCCACTGCTCCCCAGAGCCTCCGACCCAATCCCTGCATAGCCCTGGGCCATGAGCCCACTGCCAACCTCACTCAGAGCAGATGTTTCATGCTCATCTGCCTAGGCTTGTAATCCCCCTCGGCCCTGGGCCTCCCATAGAGTAGGCACCTGCTACATAGCAATGAAGAAGGGATCACCGGTTGCCCGGGACAACCTTGGACAGCTACAGTGGGAAACACCTGGTGGTGAGGAATTCCTGGCTTGCTTCCTAAACTTAGCTCTTCAAGGGCAAGCCTCATGGACTCACCTCCTAACCTCCCAGATGAGGGGACTTCCAGGAACACTACTATGAGCACCTGAGTCCCAATGCAAAGGATCAGGCTGAGCTGCCTTGGGCCCTCAGCTCTGACATAGGCCTGGTTCTCTGCTAAGATCCAGAACACAGCTGCAGGACCTGGTTAGAAATGACTCATTCCACACTTCCACACCAGACCCCAGGGGTTGGCAAAGATGCTGTGGGTTTAGGAGAACCGTACAGTGGTAACAAGGTTGTGCCTGGGATCCTTAGATCCCTTCTCCCTTCCCACACCGACGGTTCACCAAGGATACAGAAGGGATTGCTCACATCACGGCACCCGGCCAACTATGGAAAGTCTTTTGAGAACAAACTGTTCAGCCTACTAACTGGAGAGAAGAAGAATGGCAATCTGGTGACTTCCCCGTGAGACTCTTGGTTTGTCTTCCCCCATTAGGATGTGGACTGTGCCTACCTCCGTAAGTCAGACCTGGAGGCCAATGCAGAAGCGCTGACAGAAGAGATAGACTTCCTGAGGAGACTGTATGAGGAGGTGAGGGGACACATGGCAGTGAGGCAGCCAGAGGAGCCTGTAACACTTTGGAAAGGATTTGTGTCCACTTTGGTCTCTAAGCTCCCCAGTGGACACAGGGTATAGAGCATTGGGGAGATCTGAGGCAGGTTATGTATCCCAAAGAGGAGACTGATAGCTGTGCTCTCTCAGCCCACTCCCCACACAAAGTAGATTCCCTGGTTACTGTGACCACAGTGACCACAGGTGATAAACACTTAGACCTAAAAGCACAAAGCTGGGGTCACAGACATCAACTCTGTCTCTTCCTCTTGGGCCTGGAACTTTGCATGAAGAGCACTGAGGGGTGTTTCTAGGGTAGAAAGGAATAAGGTGACATGGCCACCAGACTGAGATCACTGGGGAAGGAGGGAGGAGGCAGACAGGATGGGGGAGAGGGTGGGCTGCCAGGAATAGGAGTGGGAACTAAATAGAGCTTTCTTCCTCCTCCCGCAACAGGAGATACGTCTCCTCAATGCCCACATCTCAGACACCTCCGTCATCGTCAAGATGGACAACAGCCGGGACCTGAACATGGACTGCATCGTGGCTGAGATCAAGGCTCAGTATGATGACATTGCCACCCGCAGCCGCGCTGAGGCTGAGTCCTGGTACCGCACCAAGGTGAGTGATGCAGACGCTGGCCCCTTAGACATGGCAATAGACAGGATATGAGGTGTCTATTATTAGAAAGGTTCCTTTCTGAATATTCTGACCCTTAAGAACCAACAGTAAGATCAGCCTTGCTCTGCTCCCTGGTTGCACAGGCTGAGAACTGAGCAGCCTGTACCCTCACTGGTGGGGTGTTCAGTGGGTGGCTGTCCCATCTTGAACTTCATGGTATCTTGCGCTCTTCTCAGTGTGAGGAGATGAAGGCCACAGTGATCCGACATGGAGAGACCCTGCGCCGCACCAGGGAGGAGATCAATGAGCTCAACAGAATAATCCAGAGGCTGACTGCTGAGATCGAGAATGCCAAGTGCCAGGTACAGAGTCCAACCCCCACCGGAACCCATCATGGGGAGAGAGAGTGGAGTCAGCTAGTAAGTAGCAGGCAGGTGCAACTGAGGCTTCTTGCAAATGGGTGGGAATAGAAACCAACACCAAACATCTGAACAGCCTCCTGAAAATGCTTCCATTCCTGTTGAATGAGGATGGAGCCCAGTGTGCATGTGCAGGGACTTTTCTGGTCTCAGGGCCAGAATGGAGCCGAGTGAATGCCCCTGCTTCTAAGGTACAGGATACTAACTGGATTGTGAACCCAGTCCTGCCATCCACAAGTTATGGGATTTGGATGAACAGTTTAACCTCTGCAGTCCATCATACTAGGTCAGAAGACACAGATGCAGGCAAACCAAGGCTGGTAATTGTGAGCAACAGGATAGTCCTAGGCACAAGATTATGGCCAATTTAAACACACAAAGAGCAATACTAACCAGATCCAACAGAAACAGGCAACAAGGCCGTGCAGGGTTAGCATGGTCAGAACTCCTGACATTTCCAAAGAAGCCAGGAATCTGCACCAGTAGTCTACTGTCCAGAAATAAAGACACAGTACCAGCATTTCCTGAGAATAGTATTTTTCAGCAGTGAATGCTGGTCCTTGAACATAAATAACAGAGAACTTTAAAAACCTTCCCTGCCTCCCAGAACACCAAGCTGGAGGCTGCTGTGACCCAATCTGAGCAGCAGGGAGAGGCCGCCCTCACTGATGCCCGCTGCAAGCTGGCTGAACTGGAGGCTGCCCTGCAGAAGGCCAAGCAGGACATGGCCTGCCTGCTCAAGGAGTACCAGGAGGTGATGAACTCCAAGCTGGGGCTGGACATCGAGATCGCCACCTACAGGCGCCTGCTGGAGGGCGAGGAGCACAGGTGAGAAGAACCTTGTGGGAATTCATTTGAGGGGCCAAACTGTCTTGAACATGCAAGCTGGCTAGGACCTGTCAGTCCTTGGATGGAAGGAGATGACCCTGGTCCTCCCAGTGAACTGTCTTGTCCCAAGCGTGACACACAGCTCTACTACGTCACTCCAGGCTAGGCTTCAATACTAATGGCTACCTATCACATATCATATGCTCTATGTCAAGTGCCCGTTTTTAATCCTCCATCCTGTCAGGTAAGTACCATTTTTCCTATCCAAAAACAGGCGGATTGGCTCAACAGCCAGCACCTTTCCCATGGACATAAAGTTACAAAGCTACAGAGCTGGGATTCAACACTGGGTCCTGGACTTCTAAAGTCCCTTTATAGCTTCCTTTGAGATTAAACTTGTGTATAATAAGGATGATGTACCCTGTATACATCCAGCTCTATCTAATTCTTGCTGCAAGCACTACTGGCATTCAGCAGATGCAGGCACTCTGATTGCAGGCAGTGTGTGAAAGTCACAATTCCACTCACTGCTGCTCTAAAACCAAGAGTGACAGTCTCCATGGGATCAAAGAAAGAAAGTCAATATTTGATGAGGATTTGGGAAAGCCCTTCTTGCCTTTCAGGAGATAGAGTCTACCTAGAACAAAAACTGACCCTATCTGTCCTCAGGCAACTATCTCAAGGAATCCAGCTCACTGCTTGAAACTAATGGCACTTTCTTTCCCCTTAGGCTATGCGAGGGTGTGGGCTCTGTGAATGTCTGTAAGTATCTGGTAGAAATGCAAACCTAGAAAAATGGCTTTGGGGATGGTCAAAGTTAATCACAGGGCTACCCCACTGAACCTCCAATATTCCCCAACTTCCTCAGTCTCTCCTCTTCTCCAGGCTCTTCTTTAAGGACTACTGGGAGTGGGAAAAGGTATCCAAAAAGTTGAGTGCCTCTTACTGGTGGTCACCAGGAACTGCAGTTCAGGGAGATGGGTCTAGGGATCCTCACAGCTCTCCAGATGTGCTGTGAGATTCAAAGAACAGAACCTGTCATGTTCACCACTGACCCCTTGGGGAGAAAACAGGCCCTGTATGTGAAGCCCTCAGGGACTTCTGGTGGGTGGGTGACACCCCAGCAAGCCCCTCATCCCTCTCTGTTCCTCTTCCCACAGGTGTCAGCAGCTCCCGTGGAGGAGTCACATGTGGGGGCCTCACATATGGCACAACTCCAGGGCGCCAGATTGCCTCTGGACCCTCTGCCACTGGGGGCAGCATCTCAGTGATGGCCCCTGACTCCTGCTCTCCTTGCCAGCCCCGTGCCTCCAGCTTCACCTGTGGGAGCAGCCGCTCAGTGCGCTTTGCTTAGTGCCAGGACCTCCAAATGAGCCACCTGTCTGCCCCAGAGTGGAGTGGTGTGTGAATGGAAAACGTGTGCTTGCTTCCAGAATCTTCCACATGTTCCTGTTTAGGGCCACTCTCCTCTTCCTTCTCCTTTTAGGGAGTTGTCTCTCAGTTCTCCTCTGACTTCACTTTAGAACATCGTTCCCAACCCTTCCCTTAACCCCAACCTGTCTTCAAATACTTGTAAATGATTTGTATTATTCACCAAGCCCTCCAGGACACTACCAGTCACCCATGGTGACTAGACAATAAAGCATGGCCTTGGGTCAAGGCATGATCCTAACTGCCCAGCCATAATTCCCCAAAAACAAGAACCAGAGAGAACCCTTCCCAAGCAGCTTCCACTTCTGGTGCCAGCTACAGGGGCAGCAAGCACCTGCCTATCATTGGTTGGGTTTGCTAACCTCCCTAGCTGACTGCCTTCCTTGGGGTAACCTGCTCTAACCATACTTCTTTGGTTACCTCCTAGAAAATAGTCTGCTCTCTGGGGAGGCCTACTACCTACAGCCCCTGGCTAGGGAGCTTTGAACAGGTTTTGCTGTTCAAGAAGCCTTTGCACATTTCAAAGACCCCATACTTGCTCCAGGCCTCCCTTGCCTGTGAACAGGGATCTGTCCAAGGGAGAGCTGGTGGGATGGGGACTATGACCACTTTCTGTCTGTGGGTGCCTCGCCTTCTGGGTTGACCCCATCTGTGTTTCAATAAACGCTGCTTCGATGCAAGAGTGTGCGATGTTTTGTGTCAGCGACCCACCCCCCTTCCCCATGCCTGTTTGCCTGCACCAGCCAGCCAATCTTAGGTCAGCCACAAGGGGCTTATCCAGTCACCCCTGTGACTCCCCCTTTTCTTATCCATTCCCACAGCCTGATTCACTCTTCCTCCTCTCTCCCTGCCAGCCTGGAGCACAGCTCTAGCTCCCTTTAGAGCATCTCCCATCAAAGAAATAAGCCATCTTGTCACCCTAGTTAGGGTTACTACTGCCGTGATGAAACACATTGGCCAAAGCTTCTAGGGGAGGAAGGGGTTAATTAGCCTTGTGCTTCCACATCATGCTCATCACTGAAGGAAGCCAGAACATGAACTCTTAACAGGGCAGGAGCTGATGCAGAGGCCATGAAGGGGAGCTGCTCACTGGTTTGCTTCCCATGGTTTGCTCAGCCTGCTTTCTTATAGAACCCAACACTACTATAGGCTGGGCCCTCCCCAATCTATCACTAATTAAGAAGATACCCTACAGGCTTGCCTACAGCCTGAACTTATGCAGGCATTTTCTCACTTGAGGCTCCCTCCTCTCCAATGACTCCTGCTTGTGTCAAATTGATGTAAAACTACCTAGCACAACTGATCCCTAGTCATCTTGACATTCAAACATGTCACTGCTTCAGCCACAACCTGTCCTTTCTTTCCTTCCCACTCCCCACCCATCGCACACTAACATAAACATCACAATATAAAACATCTTACAAACTTAAGGCGTCTCACCATCCTACAAATTCAAATAGCTTTAAAACTTCTCCTTTTAAAAATCCAAAGTCTTCTCTAAAATTGAAATTCTATCAACTGTGGGCTTCTATAAAGTAAAAATTTAAGTTAAATACTTTCTTGTTTCAAGAGAGAAGAACCAGGGAACAGTCACAATCAATTCGATGCAAAACCAAACTTCAACCGAGTACATAACTCAATGTCCAATGTCAGGGATGCACTCATGAGTTGGGGGCTCCTCCAAAAGGCCTGGATCTCTTCCCTGGCTCTACCATAGCACCCACAGCCTGGATTCTAAACACCACCTGGCTCTGTTCCACCTCTGATGCTGTCTTGGTGGTCATCCTATGGTACTGGCAAATGCTGTAGTCTCTTGCTACAGCTGAGCTGGATTTCCACCAATAGCCTCTCCTGGGCTCTCTTTAGAGACCTCAGCCCTGCCACACAGTGCCAAGCCTCAGGTTGTTCTCTGTGATCCAATCGTGCCTTCAAAACTAGCACCACATGGGTGACTCTTAACATTATCAAGTGAGGCTCACAGAATGAGGTCCAACCCTGAATAGGACTGAAATTGGTACCAGGGTAGTGAGGTATTGGCACCATACTGACCTCATCCAATCTTAGCTGTGGTAATGGACCACATCCCAGCTTCCGAGGGGCCAACTTCCACCACCTGGGCTCCCTCTTCTTCCTGTGCTTGAGTTTTTCCCTTCTAACAAAGCTCCTGCTCTGTCAACCATGTCCCCTGCTTGGCCTTCCTGCCCAGGTTTCTGGGCCATGAGCTAGGGAGAGAGGAAGGTTGTCTCTGGGTACCTACCCACTCTGCACAGCACAATCCTCAAGGCACAGGGGATGAGCTGGGAGCCCCCAAACTCACAGAACCACAAAGGCTCTGAGGGATAGACTGCACCACACACACACACACACACACACACACACACACACACACACACACACACAGGGGAAGGACCTGAGACTCCTATACCCTTGGTGAGTTAGGATCTCACCATGAGGAACTGCTAAGACACCAGTGATCCACTTCCTACATACCCTGCACCACACCACACCCAAGTTCGATACTCCTTCCCGTGGGGTTAAATACACAGACTCCTCAGACGTCAATACATCCTTAGTGACTCTGTGCCCTTCACCCACCCACGCCTGGCTAGGATAAAGTATTTTAATCAAACCACTTTATGCTGCTCCCACCCCAACCCTGCAGGCCTCAGACTCAGGACCTCCAACCTTCTCCCCAGAGCCTCTCATATACACTCTGCCTTGGCCTAAATCCCTCACTTCACAGACACACAAACCTCTACATCAGAGACCAGACATTTGGACACCCCAACACAGAGGGTCCCTCCTCCCTTCCTAGGGATCTAGACACAACCATTCCTCCGTCCAAGGATCCAGGCACAAACCCTCCCCCCCACAACCTAGGCTCTGTGATTTCACTCCGTGACCATCATCCCCAGAAAATCTCAGATGCAGGGGGCCTCTTGTAAGTCAGAACACAAAGTCCCAGGCCTCAGGAAGGGCTGACTGTGGCTGTCTTGGGGTTTGCTGGGCCACCAAAGTCTAGGGCCTGAGAGAGCTAAACGTCTATGACCTTACTTCAAGACCAGAGGCTGGCAATAGATGTGGGGGTGCAAGTAGACCCTCCCTGAGAGGGAGGAGGACTTCAACATCCACCTGTTACCACAACCTCCTGTACCCAGTACCCAGTACCCAGTGGCCATGTTAAATGATCTCAGGAGAAGCACTGGAACCAGTCTCAGCCTGGACAGGAGCCAAGATGGCACCATGGATGGGGGTCCAGCACCTCAAAGCCACACCCATGTTAGTCTGAAACCCAGTGCTAAGCACACAACACCCTCTGCTCCCTGTGAACACCGCTCCTAGCTAGCCAATGCAGCTCTCTCAGAGAGGCCCTTTATTAAAACCAATAGCAGTTTCAGACCATCTTCCAGGCTCGAGACAGGGACATGAGGCAGGAGGGGGTCTTTCTGTATGTGGGCAAAGGGGTATGGGGTCTCTCCAAGCCCACAGCTTGGTTGTATTGCTCAGTTGTGGGTGCCCCTGCGGGTGGTAGATGTGGTTTTGATGGAATAGGCCCTGAGGGCTCCGGGTCCCCCACTAAAGCTCAGGGCGTTGCTTCCCATGGTTCCCCCGAAGATAAGCCTGCTGCTGTTGCTCCCAGTGGAATTCACAACAGCTAGAAGAGGAAAGAATCTGTTAGTACACACTCCCCTACCCAGGGAACCCACCCTCTCCCCTACCCACCTTCCTGCCACAGCTGCCCTCTCCTCCATCTGCCTCCCCTCTCTAAAGCCAGCTCCCAGCAGTCCAAAAGAAACTTCTGATAGTGACAGGGGCTCAAAGCTTCTCTCACCTGGCTTCCCACTACCCCCACCCCTGCCATCTTGCTCTGGGCCACTGAGCTGGGTGGATGTGAGTTCTGTGGAATCTGCCAGAACTGTGTATGGAGTTGGGGGAGGGGGCTCCCAGAAGCACAAGCCAGGCCTTTGGGCCAGTCTACTTCACTAGAGATCCAGCTAAGTCTACACAGTTCAAGGTGTGGCTGAGAACTTACAGATGTTCACAGGTCCTATTCCGTCTCCAGACAACCTGTGGAGCAGAAGACAGATCCATGAAAGTGACTCTTACCTCGGTGCTGAGCTAGCACCCCGGACCACCAGCTTCCAGCCATCAAGCAAAATGTCCATCCCTCCCTCCTTGTTCCCAGATTGCCCTTAGTCTTGTTTGAAAACGCCTGAGACCCCTTTCCCAGCCAACTACATGACATGTACCAAAGTCCCTTCATGCCCCGCCTCCAAATTGGTCCTATCTCCAGAACCAAGGTGGCAAGTCAATTTCCCTACAAGCCCTGAGCACCTAGGACTTGGGAAACAGTTGTCATACTTATTGTTTGTGAGTGACTCTGCCCTTCCTCACCAGAAGGTCTCAAAATGGGCTGTTGCCTGCAGACTACTGTGTCCAGCCCCCTAGCATAAGGCCTGGAATTAACCATTACTTAATAGGTGCTGAAATAATGAATTGTTAACTGATTAACCTCAGCCCCAGCCAGGACTGCAAGGGTGGGAGCAGGCGGGGTGGCTTTCAGAAGCCCGTGGGCCTGAAACAGGTCTTGCAGTGGAAATTAAAAATCTGTCTGAGACAGCTGGGTGTGTTTGTTTGGTGACTCAGAATCCCATTGTCACCAAGCTCTTGGCCTTGGGGTTCAATTTGCCTGATTCAGGGAAGAGACACCTTATGTTGAGGACTGACTGGCTTCAGCAGCTCAAACTGGGAAGGGAAGAAGAGATAGGTGTTTTGGATGCTTCCAGGATGCTGGATCAAATGGTAGAAATTGCTAGAAGTTAGAGTAGTCAAGATCAGGACACCATCAAGCAGTGATTCCATGTCAGAACGTCCAGTGTACTGTCTGAAAGGGCTCAGTGGAAATAGATCTAATGTCCAAGTTAGAGTGACTGATTTGATTTTTTCCTTTCAAATTCTGTGCATGTGTTAATTTTGTGACCATATTTGCAACATTGTATCTCAAAGAATACAAACTCGGTAACAATTATGAAAGCTTCAGAGCCACACAGTCCCTGATGTGCCCAGGAATCACTGAAGGGGTTGAGGGATTTAAAACAGGAAAAATCAAGAATCATGGCCCCATATGGGTAGGAAGAAGGTTCAGAGAGAGGTGTCTCAGATACAACTGCCTGTGTGGCAGTCAGCTTGCCTTCCCCACAAAGAAGCCAGGGAGGTAAATAAAAGTACTTATAAATAGTGTAATAAATTATACTGAATAGGGTACACAGACCCTCTTCTACATCCGACCTACACCCTTAACCATGTTTTTAACCTCCTCCTATCACCAAGGCTTTCTGCCCCAACGCACCGACTCCTGTCCCAACACCTTCCTACCTTCCTATGCATTCCCTTCATCTTTACCTGCACACACACAGCTCAAGAATAATGCTCAGAAAAGAACATTTTCCCCATTAAACTTAGCATTTAAAAAAATGCAAGTTCCTGGGGCCAAGGAGGTGGCTCCGCAGGTAAGGGAGCGTGCCTACCAAGTCTGACAACCTAAGTTCAATCACATGGCGGAGGGAGAAAATCTATCCCTAAAAGTTGTCCTCTGAACTACACACACAGACACACTGTCACGCACGCATGCACACACACACACACACATGAGACACACACTAAATGGTATTTTTAAATTAGGATTTTTAAGTGCAAGCAAATAAATGTTTAAAATAATAATAATAATAATAATAATAATAATAATAATAATAATAATAATGTTGAAGTGCAGGCTCCTGGTCTATGAATACTCTTCCTTTGCAGGTGTTTTATCTCCATGGTGCATGCACTTCCTCCCTGAGGGCAGAAACATGGCTTACATATTATCTGACTCTATGCTGGGTTCTAACAAGTGAAGACTAACAAGTCTACTTCCATGCCTATGCCTCTCCAAATTCTAACCATCCCCAGGGCACAGCCTTGTATGTCAGCAGAAGCCAGCTGCTACTGCAACAGTAAGAGCAAAACCAGTCTCAAACAGAAGTGCTCTGCCCCGACGGAAGCCAGCCCAGCCCCTGCCAACCCCTGCTATCAATGCAGGTGACTGTGCAAACAGCTATGGGGACAGGGTAAATCTTCCCAGCTCACTGAGTGCCATGTGGTTAGCCCAGTTAGCCATGAAAAGCAGCCTAGCCGTGTGGGTGTCTGTGTGCCCTGTGGATGTCTATAGCCAGGAATCAGCAGGCTTCAACTGCATACTACCCTGTCCCTTGGTTAATTGAACCACAGTGTCCCTCTGTAGACTCTGGAGGCAATGCCCCTGACCTGCTTTCCAGAATACATGCTAAAAACTAAGAGAGCCCTGCTAGGAGCTGAGGAGACAGCGCAGCGAGTAAGAACACTTGCTGAGAAAGCACGAGGACCTAAATCTGAATCCTTAGAAATAAAAAGCCAGGTGTGGCCACGCACATCCCTGTAACCTGCAGTGCTACGAGAGAGCAGCTAGGGACAGGAGGATCACGGGAGCCGGCTTGCCACCAGCTGAGCTCTGGGTTCAGTAAGAGATCCTCTCTGGAAATAAGGCAGACTCGGAGCAGGACACTGACATCCTCCTCTGTCCTCCAAGCATCAGCTTGGATGTGGGAACCTGTGCCCACACGTGTGTGCACACACCAGACGCATGTGCCAAACACACATTTACACATACAAATACCAAGAAATAAACTATTTCTTAATGTCCATTTGAAAAGGGACTTAACAAATGGCCTTTCTCCTTCTAGAACAGTGGTTCTTAGCCTGTGGGTCATGAACTTTTGGGACGCAAAGCACCCATTCCCAGGGGTCACATATCAGGTATCCTGCATATCAGATATTTACATTATGATTCATAACAGTAGCAAAATTACAGTTATGAAGTGGCAATGAAAGTAACTTTATGATTGGGGGTCACCACAACATGAGCAACTGGATTTAAAGGTCATAGCTTTAGGAAGGTTAAGAACTGTTCTAGGGAGGACATTTTCTACAGGGATAAGAAGCAATCATAAGTTGTGTGCACCCTGTCCCTCTCACCCCATGCCCTGCAGAGGAGAGGCACCTGGGAGATGCCTGTAGAACTATCAATAACAAGGACAGACCTCACAGACCCCCAGGACCTCCTGGCTAGCTTGTATCTCTCACCGGCTCTCCTCGCCCTCCAGCAGCTTGCGGTAGGTGGCGATCTCAATGTCCAGAGCCAGCTTGGTGTTCATGAGCTCCTGGTACTCTCGAAGCTGCCGGGCCATGTCCTGTTTGGCCTTCTGCAGAGCAGCCTCCAGCTCCCCCTGCTTGGCATGAGCATCCTTGAGTGCCAGCTCCCCTTGTTCCTCAGCCTCGGCGATGCTAGACTCCAGCTTGGCACGCTGTGGGCAGTAGTGATGCCGTGAGATGAGAGGCCAACTGACCGCTGCCTTCCTACCAACCCATTCTGCAGCAAGCACCTGCCCATCTCGCTAAGATGGCTTTAGTGGCCCTGCCTGCTCCCCGAAACAACAGGGAAGAATGCTGAAGGTTAGACACTATGAGGTCCAATGCTCAGGGTCTGGTGCTGGCTCTGCCACTTTCTAGTGATGTAGTCTTGGGTGAATTCACCCCTTCAAGCCAAAGTCTCCCCTTTCTAAAATAGTAATGGTCTCAGCATCTATTCCATAGGGTTACTGTGAGGTTAAGATAAGGCACACAAAGTCAGGTTAGAGAGATGGCTCAGTGGTTAAGAGTACTTGTTCTTACAAAGGACTCAGGTTCAATTTCCAGCACCCACATAGACATTCACAACTGTCCAAAAGCCCAGTCTCAGGATACCTGTGATACACATACATACATGTAAGCATGACCCTCATACACATGAAATAAAGCAGATAAGTATGAGCCTAATTATAATTTTTAAAATCTTTAAGAGAGAGAGAGAAAGAGGTAGGGCTGGAGAGGTGGCTCAGTGGTTAAGATCACTGACTGCTGCTCCAGAGGTCCTGAGTTTAATTCCCAGCAACCACATGGTGGTTCATGAGCATCTATAATGTGATCTGATGCCCCCTTCTGGCATGTAGCTATACATGCAGACAGAGTATTCATATACATTAAAAAAAGAGAGGTGCAAAGATTCTTAGAACACGCCATGTTCATAATCGATATTTGTACAGTCTACAAACCCTAGCACCTGCACACCCCTCGCCAGAGCTCCAAGGCCATGAGATCCTGGTTGGGTCACAGATGCCAGCAGAGAACAAGAACCCGATGCCATCTTTAAAACGGGAACCAGCATTTTAAGAGGGAACGAGCAGGAACGTGGGAGACGTTGGAAGGAGGAAATGATGCAATTACATTTTAATTAAAAGGTATTTTTAAAAATAAGATAAAACAGGAAGCATATGTGAATAGTCCAAATAGAAGGCTTGGATCAGAGACTGTATCATGTGGGTTGGGGCAGGGTGACATAGCTCCCATGGGCCAGGGTCTGCCATGAACATTGCGGCTGCCCCTGCTTTGGGTGCTTCTGTAGTTTGGGTCTTGATTGTGTCACAAAAGCCCATGTGTTGAAGGTCTGGTCCCAGATGACAGTGTTTATTGGGGGGGGGAGGTAGAACCTTTCGTGGACAACCCTGGTGGATGGAACTGAGGTCACTGGGGATGTGTCCATTAAGGGACATGAGGAACCCTGATCCTTCTCTCCATCCACACACAAACCGTGATGTTCTGCATAGCCACTCACTCAGCGTGATTATGCTCAGCAACTGGGCGCTAAAACTTGAACCAAAATAACTCTTTTTTGCCTCTAAGTTGGTTCTCAGGCATTTTTTCCCACATGGGTAGATAGCTGGCTAACACAAGCACTAACAAGAGTGGTCCACCCTCCCATCCCCTAGACTCCAGCCAAGAGCTTCTCCACCCTCTGCAAGGACCCCTCTCCACCTTAGGGTCTTCTCTCAGCTGTAGTCTCTACATCTCTACTCCATGGGCACCACTCTGTGTGTTCCTCTCACACTAATGTCCCCTGGTCCAGGGCCAGCCCACTGCTTCCAGAGACCCTTCCCAGCCCCTTGAGGCCCGCAGTTGTGATAGCCGTCTGAGTAAGAGCACATGAAAGTGTATGGATGCAGTGAAGATGACAAGGTTTGAGAAAGCACACTCATTCTTCTGAGCCTCCTATCCTGGCCAAGAGTCTGGACTGTTTCACTATGGGGCTACTAACTGTGCTACATCCAAGCCAGAAGGCAGCTGCCACACTTGTGTATAAACCAGCCTACAGGGCTCAGGGACTTCTGGGTAAATCATCCCCAGATCACTACCGCAGCTCAGTGAGGTAAGTTTGCTGAAGCTGCTGCAAGCATTACCTGCTCACCCCCGTCACAGACACCTGCTCAGACTGAACTGTCCTAAGCATCTCCACCAGGGCTTAGGGGAGCCTCCCCCCATCAACATCCCCCAATTCCGACTTGCAACTTCATGGACTCTCACCCTCTGCTCTGAGACTTTCGTCCCTATGGTGTGACAGGTTCCAGAAGACAGGACCAGTGAGCCAGACAGATGGCTTCTGCTCTCAAGGAGTATGCAATTCCAGCCAAGTGAAAACTGCCAATACCTTAATAACAACCTCAAACCCTCCAGGCAGTGAAAGGTGCTTCAAAGAACTTCAGATAGGCTGTTGGTGTGATGCTGGGTGTTTAAAGAAGCCAACCTCCACAAGGGGACTCTGGTCCTAAATCCCAGGGATGAGAAAGCAACGGCCACAGGCAGAGCTGGGAGAATCATATTCCAGCTGGATTGAAAGGCTTTGGAGCATGAATGTTTAGTAAAAGCAGGCTACCATGGCCTGAGCATAAGGAGGAGGGGTGTTGTCCAGAGTTAAGACAGGGGTGGGACATGTATGGACTTCTGACAGGTGTGCTGCGAGCCCCAGAGCTACAGGCGGTATGCTCAGGGTCACAGTGGTTCATCTTTGGCAAGAAGCCTGAGGTCTCTTCCAGGCTCTGTGCCCAACCATGACTCTTACCAGGGTCAGTCCTAAGCCAGAGTCTGGCCAAAATCACTCCACCTGTAGGTCTCACCAAGGACCTGAGATGAGAGCTGCACCCACCTGGGCTTAGGGCCTCCCAGACTCACTCTGACCCTTACTTGACTAGCTGCTTCCTACCGGCAGCAGGATGGAATGAGGCAGCAGGAGACAAGGTTCCCACCTGGTTCTTCAAGGTGTCAATCTCTGCCTGTAGCCTCTGGATGGAGCGATTCACCTCTGCAATCTCATTCCGAGTGTTGCGGAGGTCTTCCCCGTGCTTCCCAGCCTGGGCCTGGAGTGTCTCAAACTGAAAGGCCGTGAACATGGTTATGGCAGGGTGAACCATCACTGCCAGCCACTGGGCCCTCTCCCCATCCACAGAAAGCCCCTCCCAGCCTGCATTCCCAGGAAAGGGTGGTGCCTCCCAGCCACCACCGCCACCCAACCCCACCCACATTCACAACCCCCAAATCTGTCATCTACAGCACAGTCTGACCCTCCTAGTCAGAATCTGAGAGCATGAATCCAAGTCTGTTTTTACCCGTGCATGCTACAGGGATCCGTGTCCTATGGTCCCTTCTAACCTGACTTCTAGCTTCCTCCGGTGTCTCTCTCATTTCTTCAGCAGATTGCTCTCAGCTGTTCTGACTGTGTAGTTAACAATTAAGTCTCCTGGGCCTGGAACACTGGACTTCAGGATCTAGTCCCTTGCTCTTCCACAAACTAGCTGCGTAGATCTGGAAACTGGCTCAGCTTCTCTGTGCCTGCTTCCTCGTGTTTAGAACCACGATTATAGTGTTGCACACATAAAAGGGATGTTCTGTGGGTTAAGCATGTTGAAGCCATTTAACGCTGCCTATTCCTGCCTGATCGTCACTATGAAACTGAATGCCATCAGTCAGCATGCGCCTTGTTCCTCTTCCCGTGCCCCGTCAGCCTTGGCTCTCACCTAAGGCAGGGGCTAGTCTTGCCACCTTTTTTATTCTGAACTCCAGAGTATACCATGGCCTTAGCCACTGGTGTCTGCCAGGTCCTGAAGCTGGAGACAAGGTAAGGAAAAAGGTAGCAGCCACCCAGCCTAGCAGAAGAAAAGATACCCCAGATACCCACACACCTTAGTCTGGTACCAGGCTTCAGCCTCTGCCCGGCTATGGTTGGCCATCTCCTCATACTGAGCTTTGACGTCAGCAATGATGCTATCCAAGTCCAGGGAGCGGCTGTTGTCCATGGACAGCACCACAGATGTGTCTGAGATCTGCGACTGCAACTCTGCTAACTCCTGCAGGAACCAGACAGGATACTGGGCTGCATGTCTGGGGCATGATCTATCCCTCTTTCTTCCCAGGCCACAGTGGAATGAACCCAAGCTTAAGTGAGCAGAATGGCCAGGCAGTAAGGGACAGAGCCAGCACATGCCAAATAGTTCTGCCCACCCCGGCTGCCAGCATCTCAATATCAAAGTCTAGTAAGATTAAAAGAGATAAAGAGACAATATGGTCCCATCATGGTACAAGTCTAACGTGACAGGAGCCAGTGGGAACACTGAAACCATTCTTATTCCTCCATGTGATGGCACACTCTGTAGACTTGGAAACAGGAGTACAGCTGTGTTTACAGGCAGGCAAGCATGTCTGCAGTATGCCGTCACCTGAAACATGGGACCAATTTTTCTTAGAGTACGTATTTTAGCCAGTCATGGTGACTCACATTTCTTATCCCAGCCCCGAGGAGGCTCAGGCTAAAGGTTCCTAAGTTTGAGGCTAGCATAGGCTATATATTGAGTTCAAGGTCAGTCTGGGTGAAACAATCAGATTCTATCTCAAAACATGTGTGCATGCATGTCCAAGTGTGTGTTCACGTACAGGTGCACAGCGATCCAAAACAGATAAATACAGACATGGTTTATTAATTAACCCATTGTCAATTTTATGAATTGCTTTTGTGTATTATTTGCAATGGGTATGAACTACTTTCACAATGAGAAGAGACTGTGTCCTATAGAGTGTAGTTTTTTATTTATATGCATATAGCCAGCTGCATATACATAACACAAGCAAAGATGGGAAGACTTACCCTGAGCTTGATTGCATGGACAGCCTAAAGCCCCCCACTCCTGACAGTAACATACATGTAGGCACCAGCTCTAGATCTACTGGAGGCTGGATGATCCTGTAAAGACTACACCCGAGAGACCAAAGAAGCATTTGGTACCCTGTCGGATGATGCTGTTGGAT
The DNA here is from genome assembly GCF_011762505.2 of Arvicanthis niloticus. NCBI lineage: Eukaryota > Metazoa > Chordata > Mammalia > Rodentia > Muridae > Arvicanthis > Arvicanthis niloticus. The sequence goes on along the minus strand of NC_047670.1, from coordinate 75,652,166 downwards.
GATGCTGCCCTACCTCCTTCCCAAGGCTAGATGCCAGATGGTATCCACTGTTATCCCTTCCTCAGGCTAGGAGACATGCCACCCACCCTGGAACTCACTGTCTCATAAAGGGTCTTGAGAAAGTTGATCTCGTCCTGCAGACTATCCGCCTTGGCCTCCAACTCTACCTTGTTTGTGTAAGCGGCATCCACATCCTGGGGTAGAGAGACAGGACAGAGTGACACCAAGTTCTCAAGACAGAAAATAGTCAGCGGAGATGACGGCAAGTTAGCCAATCCTGCCCCAAGTTTTCAGGACAAAAGGTCCCTGCTTCCCCAGATGCTTCCGCCCCGTCTCTCCAGATTGCTTGTTGGATGGATGACAATTTCCATGCATCCCCAGAACCAACAGCTGCAGCCCAAAGAACTTGAGCCCCAAACCAAACATGTGCCCAACTCCCAAAGGCTTCATGACGTGGACACAATCCTGAGTCAGCCACAGTGGCTGTGTGACCTAGAACAAGTCACGTCCACACTGAAAGCCTCAACTTCTCAGTCCATGTGAGCACAGGGTCAATCATTCAGACTCCCTTCACCCTCCTAAGATGAGTGACTGGCCTGCTTTACTGAATCACTGCATGACTCTAGGCAGGTGAGCCACAGGTAAAGCCCAGCTGAGAGCTAGGGTCTCTGTGAGTACATTTGTATCACTGTGACCAAAATGCCCGACAGAAACAAGTAAGGGTGGAAAGACTTAGGTAAGCTCCAGATCTCAAAAGTCCCAGCAAAGAAAGCCCAAAAGAGCAAGCAGCTCATGTCATGGCTGACCAGAAGGGAGGGAATTCTGTATTCTCTCTCTCTCTCTCTCGCTCTCTCGCTCGCTCTCTCTCTCTCTCTCTCTCTCTCTCTCTCTCTGTGGGGGGTGTATCTGTCTCTCTGTCTCTGTCTCTCTCTGTGTCTGTCTCTGTCTCTCTCTTCCTCTCTCCCTCCCTCTCTCTCCCTGTCTCTCTTTGTGTGTCTATCTCTCTGTCTCTTTCTCTCTCCCTCCCTCCCTCCTCTCTTTGTGAGTCTGTCTGTCAGTTTGTCTGTCTCTGTTTCTCTCTCTCTCTCTCTCTCTCTCTCTCTCTCTCTCTCTCTCTCTCTCAATCTCTGTGTGTGTGTCTATCTGTCTGTCTCTGTGTGTGTATCTGTCTGTCTCCCTCTCTCTCCCTCTTTCCCTCCTTCTCCTCTCTCCCTCTTCCTCCCTCTCCCCTCTCCCTCCCTCTCATCTCTCCTTCTCTCTCCCTCCCTCTCTCTTCTGCCCTCTCACTCCCTCCCTTTCACTCCCTCCCTCTCTCTCCCTCCCTTTCTTTCTCCCTCTCTTCCTCCCTCTTTCTCTCTCCTCTCTGCCCAGGGTCCTAGCCCATCCATCAGATGGTGTCGTCCATATTCAAGGCAGATGGTCCCCCCTCAGTCAGCCCTCTCTGAAGATACCCAAAGACATGCCTCACCAATCTTACAAGTGATTGATAGTGATATGACTGAAAAGCAGGTCTTACTATGTAGCCCTGGCTGGCCTGGAATGCACTATGTAGTCCATGCTGGCCTCAAGCCTGCAGCAGTCCTCTGCCTATGCCTGCCAAGGACTAGAATTAAAGGCATGTACTACCACATCCAACTCCTGGGTGGTTCTAAATTCAGTCAAGCCGGCAATGCAGACCAGCCTTCACACTCTCCGCCCAACCTACACTTTCTTGGAAGACTCACGAGTCTTCAAGGTCCCACTCTGCTTGCAGCGGGGCCTGGAATACAGATAGGCTTGGTGAGAGAGTTTTGGACTCAGAATTCTAACTGGCAGGTAGCACAAATCCCTCAAAGATGCTCCTACAGCTTTCCAAAAGCCACTTGCATGTCTCCAGGATCAAAGAGCTCATCCTGCTTCAAGATAGTTTATTGTTCACTCTGGAAACATCTGAGGCCACCCAGGAGCCATGCAGTCTGGAGTGAAATGTTCTGACCCCTAGTGGGCACTTCCTTTTGTGAGCCTAAGATGTTGCTATCAAAATTCCATCATCTGGTCTTAGTTCTAATCCTAAAGGTTTGGAAACAACTCTATTTGGTCACCAGAGATATGCATATGCACAGGTGCATGCACACACACAGACAACATAATTCACACATATAGACACACATACATGCATACATACACATACACACAAAGACACATATATTCACACTCACACAGAGGCACATACAAGCACACATACACACAGAGACACATGCATACACACAGAGACACATACATACACACATACATACACATATACATACACACACATAGACATGAAGACACACACATACACACAGAGACACACACATAGACACACTCACATAGAGGTACACACAACCACACATACACACAAAGACACACATATACATACACTCAGAGACAGACATACTCACAGAGGCATACAGATACAGAGACACACACATATACACACACATACAGACACACATATACATACACACAGAGACAGACACACTCACAGAGGCATACAGAGACACACACACTCACAGAGGCATACAGAGACACAGACATACAAACATGCACACACATATACATACAGACACACACATACAAACACAGAGAGAGAGAGACACTCACAGAGGCACACACATAGAGAAACACACATACACACACATAGACGCACATACACACAAACATCCATACCCATACACATACAGACACACATACACATAGAGACACACACTAACAGAGGCACACACATAGAGAGACACACATACACACATATAGACACACATACACACAAACATCCACACCCATACACATACAGACACACATACATACACACATACACATAGAGACACACATACATACACACATACACATAAAGACACACACTAACAGAGGCACACACATACACAAACATACACACATACTCACACGGAGACACACATAAGCACACATGAACACACAGCATGTGAACACAGGCTGTGCTGCTCTGGTGTGGCTTTGAGATTTCTCCAAGCTTATCACTCCCTGTTTAATTCAAGACAGGCCTGGACCACAGACCTAGCCCTGTGGTAAGGCCCTGGGTCCCATCCTGTGTGCGAGACGGCCCTCCAACACCTCTGCCCCTCACCTTCTTCAGCAACACAAACTCATTCTCAGCAGCCGTGCGACGGTTGATCTCCTCTTCGTACCTGCAGTAGGGGAGGGGATGGTACACAGTTTAGCCTCCAAACACTCAACACAGCACTAGCCCCAGTGACACACCTCAGAGAGCAGGGATTGGGGCTACAGTCTTCTCCCTATAGATAGTCCCAAGGTTCTGAGTCTCAGCATGGAGGGAAGGGACTTGGGAAATGTATGTGAATTAAAAGCCAAAGGCTGCAGCTACTGATGGGAGAGCAAGCATAGCCATGCTTAAGGGCTGTTTTATGGAGCCTGTGCTGGTGTGCACTTCCTGTAGGATAACTCACACCCCCTCTCAACAGTCCTACAATACAGTACTGTAATTGTCAGAGCTAAAAACACAGAGGCAAGTCACCTGCCCAGGCCACTGCACTGCAAAGGTACAACTCTGGCTTAACTCCCACAGCTGACATGGCTGCATGTGCCAGACCACTAGGTAGACCCACCCCTGAGGCGTGAAGAGGAAGCTCAAGGGGGAGAAGTTTGTTGAATCAGGACAGACCACATGAAGTCCTGAAGAGCCAGGCCATGCTAGATGGTATAGCCTGCATCTTTCCCCCAAAATCCCTCCTCTGAAGGAGCTGGCACCTGACTTTGGGAGGATCTCTGCAAACAGGGCAAAAGGGAAGAGTATGTATTGACTGTTCCAGTGTGTATGTGGAGAATTAAAAAAAAAAAAAAAAAACTGTAAGGACAGGTGGGAGGTTGGGGATGAAGAAGAACTGAGAGCTCAGTAGCACAGTGAGCCTGCTGAGACTGGCAGGAAGTAGCCTGAACAGCTTTGGGAGAAAACAGGGTGCCAGCCAGAAGCCAGGCTCAGGACATTCACACATCCAGAGTGGTACTTCAGCCCCACAGAGGCTACATCTGCAAGGCTCTCTGAAACTCTACCTTGGTGCTGGGCTGCTGGGCTCCAAGTGACAGGCTTGGGCTCTCAGGAGAGCCATTCCCCTCCCCTGTGCCTGCTGTCCCTCATTCATCCACAGAAGCCAGCTAGCTGCTCTGAGGTGAGGGGAGCTGGGTGTGGACTGACTGCCTGACAACAGGGGCTGACTGGCTGGCTACCCAGAATCCTCTTGCCTTGCACCTGTCTGGTTCCACCTGCTATGAGATTGTCTGTTGACTTTTGCCCAAGGGAAGCAGCTGGTGGGAGACACTCCCCAGAGGTCTTGTTTGTTCTCCAGTCAGAGTTGGTATGCCTGGTCCCTCTTAGTCACACAACCACACACAGAGCACACTAGCTGCCCCCAGTTCCCAGGGGTAGGGGGGCCAGGGTGGGGCCCAGCTCTTAGGCTTTGCTTTCTGTTCAGTGAGAAGAAAGAGTTGCCGGGACATTCAAAGGTGCCCACAAATCCCAGGCTTCCTGTCTCTGGTGGTTGTGTCCCTGGTCTGCCCTGAGCCTTGCTGTGTCATGCAAAACCATCAACCCCATCTGTTTCTTTCCTTCTCACATCAGCTTGTTGGTTCCTCCTGGAATTAGGGACCCAACTTTAAGACAAAGTTTCCTGTGACCTTGTGATTCCTATGTGATTTTTGACTGAGTCCCATAGGCTGTGTTAGCATTCTGTTGAAACTCCTCCCCACAGTTACCTGGCAACATCCAGGTAGGCCTGGCCCACTATAAAAGAGGCTGCTTGCCCCCTCCCCCCTTGATCTCTTGCTTTCTTGCTCCCCCTCTGTCCCTTTCCGCCTCCCCCTTCACCCCCCTTCTTTCCACGGTGCTCATGGCAGGCCTCTACTTCCCTACTCTCTCCCTCTCTCTGCCTCTCTCTGCCTCTCTCTGCCTCTACTACCCTCTTAACTCCACTTCCCATGCCCTGAATAAACTCTATTCCATACTATGTCATGTGGCTAGTCCCTCAAAGGGAAGGAATGCCTCATCATGGGCCCACTGAAACATCCCCTTTCCCCAAACCTCACCACACACCCATAGAACATATTCTATATCTCTTTATCTTTTTATAAACAAATCAGTCTGGTTTCCAATTCTCCATTTGCATGAGGGGTGGGAAGGCTGTTCTAGAATAATCTGTGAGGGCTCTAAGTTCTGAAGCATTCCTATCATGTGGCACCTTCTACTCATGGTGCCTAGGGACTTAGTCAGGCACCAAAAAAGGAACCAGCACTGTCAAGGTAGACAGGTTATTTCTGACTAAGCTGGGGGAAAAAATGACCAGAATGTCCCAGCAACAGCCCCTGGGGGCAAGAAGGAGAGGTGAGGCAGGGACTTGTGTTAGCATAGGCCATCGCTCAGACCTTTCTAGCGCTGAGCAGCCATGTACTCTGACCCCTGAACCAGGGACACTTGCAGAGTGTATGTGAGTGAGTGAGTGGCATGCTGTTTGGGGCTGGGATCCTCCATGAGGCCCCAGGGACATTACTTATTCTTGAAATCTTCCACCACATCCTGCATGCTCCGAAGTTCCACTTCCAGACGGCCCCCATCCAGCTGCAGTGCCTCGAGCTGCTGCCTCAGTCCTGCAATCTGGGCCTCAAAGATGCGGGGAAGCTGGCTGCTCTTGGCTGACTTCTGTTCCTGCAGCAGGGCCCACTTGGTCTCCAGCATCTTGTTCTGCTGTTCCAGGAAGCGTACCTGGAGGGGTGTGGAAGAGGAGGCACCTGAGGGGCCAGACTATACCACCACAGATGTTGAAAAGTCTGGAACTGCTGTGCAGCAGAGCCTGTGTGCCCACTAGCTGGTCTCCAGAGCTCACCCCCTCATCTCTAGGACCCTATTTCAAGTGTAAGCCATGGAGTAGGTGAGCTTGGTTTCATGGTGCACAGGGTTTCTAGCCAATTCTACTTCAATGGTATTCTCTACCTCTGCCCTTTAAATAACTCCTTTCTTCTCTGAAGCTAGGGGTGAGAGGGTATTAGGGGACTGACTGGACTGCCCCCTCCTCCCACGCTGGAATTTTTCTTTCTTCCTCAGTATCTTCTCCATCTTCTCTCCTTCCTCTTTCCTCAGTCTGAAGGTGGGAGGCAAGAAAAGCAGCCTTGAAACCAGCAGCCTGAGGAAGCAGGAGCTGGGTTAGGACGGCACCGCTCAGCATCAAGGCAGGAAGCAGGTCTAGAGCACCCTGGAGGCTTCTTTTGAGGATTTCTGGGGCAGAACAGTCAGACAGGAAGACTGGAAGGGAGATACTGAAGCAGTGAATTGGGCTCTAGCCATAGGGCCAGGCAAGACTGCAGGCCTCAGCTCCCCCGAGCACCCTTTTATGAGACCCAAATCTGCCTCTCATCCCTAGAACCCCGTCGATGGCTGGAATGGACAGCCAGTGAGCATACCTTCCAAGGGGCTCCCATCCAGGGTCCCCTCAACCAAGTCCCTATCCCACAGAGCCATCTGCAAAGGCAGGGGTAACCTCACCTCCTACCAACAAAGGAAGGTAGAGGAACAGGCAGGTAAGTAGGGCAGAAGCCTCCCTCAGCCAGGCCTTTATTCTCAGCATCTACCTCAGAAGCATCATTCTCCCATCGGGAAAGGAAGAGTCATCCCACCCCATTCCTGACTCCCCACAACCTCCTCCCAGGGAAAGGGACCCAGTCAGCAAAGAACTAACTGCTGGCCTTGGCCTCCGAGCTCCCAACCTCACACCTGCAACAAAAGTGGCTCTAAAGCCCCAGAGATCTCAGTCAGCTAAGGAAGCTGGAGAGAACGTGAGTTACTTGAGTCCTTGAGTCCTTGAGGAAAGGGCAGGGCCCAAGGCCAGTTGTTGGAGGAGAGGAGCTTGGAGACTAAAGGAGGATGTAAAGAGAGGTATGACAAAGAGCCCACCGAAGAAGCGAGAGGAAAGAAATCTACACCAGTCTCCCAGGGCAGGGCGTGGCCGGAAAGAACAGCTAGGGTATGACTGGGGCTGGGTCACATCGGCCTCACCTTGTCGATGAAGGAGGCGAATTTGTTGTTGAGGGTCTTGATCTGCTCACGCTCCTCCTGGCGCACCTGCTGGATGGTGGGGTCGATGTCCAAACTCAGCGGCGCCAGCAAGCTCTGATTGACGGTGATCTCACGGATGCCGGCGCCCACCGGGCCCCCAAAAGCAGAGCGCACGGCCACACGCGGCCTGGATGTGCCCAGGCCATAGAGGCTCCTGCTGCCGAAGGCGGCGCGGCCTGAGCTCAGGCGCACCTGAGCCCCGAGGCCGGGGTAGGCAGTGGAGCGAGAGCTGAAGTGGATGGACATAGCGGCTGGACGAGGCGGGCTGGACGAGGAGAGGAATCGAGAGGAGTGCGAACTTCCTGACCTCAGGCGGTGTGCGACCTTTTATCCCTCCATGCGGGGCGGAGGCTGAGCGCACACAGGTGGGGACAGGGCGGGGCTGGCCGCTGGCCACCTTTCTCTGCCGCCAGGGCCCTCCTGTCCGCCTGCCTTCTGCCCTCGCGCCGCCCCCGGGCGCCGCTCAAGGCTCCCGGTCCACTCAGGAAGTGTCTGCAGGAGGCCGAGACGCCATCGTGAGACACCCACACTTCAGGCAAGTCGCCCAAAATACCCACAGTCCAGAAATCTCTGGACCGCAAAGAGACCACCTTACAATTGGCAGGGAAAGGCTTCCTGGAGCAGACCTGGGGAGTGAATACCTAGATTCCTGAGGCCAGCAAGAAAGCCAAGTGCTACAAGAGGAAGTGCGGGACAAACTACAGCTCCTGTTGAGAAAGTAGAAACCCCTCACCCACTGGCTGGGGGAAGCCCAAGGCATTCTAGGACTCTCCCTCCCAGGCCAGCTCCTGGAGAGCTCAGCTCAGTTCTTGAGTAACCTGGCAGGTGATGAGCCTCCCTGGGATGGGTTGTTTCAGTAAGTGCACCCTCCCCACCATCCAAGCTCAGAGGGCTTTTCTCAGCCCCTCCTCAAACTACTGTATGGGTTCCTGGGATGCCTGTACGTACCCTTCTGTGCCCTCACACCCCTAGACACACCAGTGTGAGTATATATGAGTGCAGTTTGTGATAGGGGTCTGGATTCACAACTGAACACATTTGTAATGCACATGTGTGTGTCCTGTCTCCTATTCACATCCAGATGCTCCTCCCCGCTCTGCCTCATTTTCCTGCTTACAAATCCACTAGGCTGTGCCTGAGAAGGAAATCGACTAAATCTGACTCTTTGGTAACCTGTGGTGATGTGCTGTGCTCCTCCGAATGCTCCCGGACTTCCGGTTTTCCCAGACTCACTTGGACGGCCTTTAGCCCACCTCTGGCCCCATGCAGTGAGCCCCCTGGTCCTTTAGGTGCATCCTAGGTGGGGGGAGGTTGGGAATGGAATGTTCTTCCTGCTTTGCCTTTTCAGGTAGAAAACCCTAAGCTTGAAAGGAGACTCCCTAACCAAGGTGCTTCCTCAGTCCTTTGTGCCCCGCTGCACCCCACTCTACCTCCTGCTACAGCCCCTACCACCCATCCCCAACTTTGGAGGTTGTGTCCCACCCACACCAAGAGCTCCCCCTCCTTCTCCAGCAGGGCAGAGCTAGTACTCTGACCTGGAGCCCCCTCAGCCACAGCTCCTTCAGGGTGAGTGTCTACTGAGAGCTGGGACTCAGCCCCCTATAACCACCACACAGCCTGGAGAGAGATACTTCCTCATTCCTGAGCCTACCCCACATCTGCCCTGGGCCTCTTACCCCTCCCTGGAACATTCTTTAAAATTCCAGTGCTAGCTGGATTCTTCCAGCCCCCACATTCCTAGACTAACCTGAGAGGCCACTCAGTGCCAGGTAGAGGCAACACACACACACACACACACATCTTTTTAAGTGTTTTACAGAGGGCTGCTAGCCCCTGACACCTCCCATCAAATTCCTGCCCCAAAGGAGTTCACAGTTTAGTGGTTCATCTGAACAAGTCCCAGCCTCCTTTGTCCACATACATGGCTCACGGAGACTACCTCCTAGATTCTGTCTTAGCCCCACAAACTCCTCCATTGTCTTCTGTCTAACTCAGTGACAACATTTTGCTACACACATTCACACACACACCCCACACACTCATACACACATACCACATACATACACACATACATGGATACATACCACACACTCAAACATACCACACACACTTTACATACACATTCACACACACTTACATACACATACATACAAATCACACACATACACAATCACACATACACACACTACACATACCACACACTCACACTTACATACTCTCACACACATACACAATCACACATACACACACTACACATACCACACACTCACACTTACATACTCTCACACTCATACACATTCCCATACTACACACTCGTACATACCACACACACACTCACACACATACAACACACACACTCGCACATACACCACACATACCACACACACTCACATATATACTCACACACATACCACACACACTTACATACTCACACACATACACACACATTACACACTCACTCACACACATTACACACTCACCCTCATTCACACTAAACCATACCAAGTGTAAACTTTGCTTGTCCTCTGATTCTCTTGGCCGTTATGCTAAGCATCCTCTGGAACCACCAACAGCAGTCAGCCCAGATTCTTAGCCCTACCTGATTCCTTCCACCATCCTGACCTGGATGCCTGCCCCACCCTCCACCCCTCCACTTCCACCATCCTGGCCCAGTGGATATTGTGGCTCCTCCCACAGAGCAGGGGAAACATTCATAACTAGTATTTATAGCCCAGCAAAGTAAAAACACATTGTAATTCTTAGAGGGGACAAAAAGCTTTCTTTTTTCATTATCTTGAAGTGCGACTGCTTCTGATCATACTAAAAGCCCTAACCATCGGCATGAGCCAGCAGGGGAGGCAGCCCAAGGCAGAGTACTTGAAAAGCAAGTATGGGGACCTATGCTCAATCTCTAATAGTGCACAAAAAACTTCAGCACAGAGAATAAGAGTATAACACTTACAATGGAACTGAGAGACACAGGCTGAGAAGGATGTGACAGACCACAGGCTACTCTCCTGACTGTACACCACCATCCGGAAGAAGATGACAGACATGAAGAACGTGGACTGCTGTTTACATGGTACCTCCTGCGCGTGTGCTGGCTTAACCCACTGAACCATTTTGTCTGTATGATATAACCTATGACACAGAGGTGTATTGAACCCCTCCACTTTTTGTGACAGGCTGTCACCATGTAGCCAACCTGCCTCAGATTATTGATGGCCCTGTCCCAGCTTCCTAAGTGCTGGAATTATAGACATGTGTTACCAAAACCAGATATTGTCTCCATATGAAGAGAATACATTGAGGCACAAAGAATTTAAGTCACAAAATAATAATAATTTAAGTCACTTGCCCAAGTTCCCACAGCTAAAAGTAGAAAAGCTAAGAGTTGAGCCCCAATAGTTGGAAACAGTAGAAAACACTTGAAAAAATAATAGTGATGGTGACGATGATGACTGTGGGGAGACGGGAGAGATGGATCCATCATGAAGAGCACAGTTCCCAGCAGGCTCACATCTTCTGGCAACTCAGGGGTCCAATACTCAGCCTCTGTGAGTACCTGAAGGCATCTGCATGTACACATACATACACACACATGCACACATACACACATACACACATGTACACACATACACACATACATATACACATACACACGCATGTACACATACAAACACACATATATACACATATGTACACACACATACATACACACATGTACACACATACACACATACATATACACATACACACGCATGTACACATACAAACACACATATATACACATATGTACACACACATACATACACACATGTACACACATACACACATACATATACACATACACACGCATGTACACATACAAACACACATATATACACATATGTACACACATACACATGCATACACATATACACATACATACACACATATACACAATAAATAAATAAATGATATATAGATAAAATAAATGCAATTGTAAGAAAGAAAATTACTTGTAAACATGAAGGACTGTTCAGCACCTCTCAAACTGGGGTAGGAAAAAAGAATAGAAGCATACAGCCAGGCCAGGCATGGTGACACATGCCCATGACCCCAGCAAGATGGAAGCTGACAGCGAAGGCTGGTGAGCTGATGACCAGCCAAAGTTGCATAGCAAGATTCTGTCTCAGGGGGAAAAAAAAAAAAGAAAAAAAAACAGTAGAACAGGAAACCTTTTTGTCTGTCAAACCACTGAAGACTGAAACCATGTTAGCAGCACTCCAGTCTCATGCTCTGCTGCTGGGGTTATTGGTTATCACCTCCTCTTGAAGGGAAAGTTGGCAAAAGATCTCAGAATTAAAAACACATCAGCCGGGGCTGGAGAAATGGCTCCATGGTCAAGAGCACTGGATGCTCTTGCATAAGGCTGGAGTTTCTTTCCCAGCATCCACATGGAGGCTCGTAACCATCTGCAACTCCAATTCCAAAAGATCTGACACCCTCCTCTGGCCTCCATAGACACCAGCCATGCACACACACACACACACACACACACACACACACACACACACACACAAATACATGCAGGCACTCACATGTGCACATAAGATAAAAGAATAAATAAATCTTTTTAAAATATGGTCATCAGCCTTTACATGAATAAGTAAAACAAGACAAATCCATCTGCCCTTGACTAAGTCACTCTGCTCAGGCTTCTTCTTTTCCTGGTGCTCACAAGAACTGCACACGTACACAACGGTCCCTTCTGTATTGTCTTATACTCAGGAAAAACTGGAAACCTAAGTGCCAGCCAACAGGGAGCCCTAGAATGAATTGAGCTAGCTGCTACATTAGTTACAACTTTATCACTGTGTTAAAAGGCAACATACAGAAGAAAGTGTTTATTCTGCAGCTAACAGTTCCAGAGGGTGAGAGTCCATTGTGGTGGGCAGAGGCAACAGGCAGCAGGAGGTGGCACCAGCCGCTGAAGTCTCACATCCTGAAGTACAAGCAGGAAACAGTCTTGAAACCCCAAAGCCTGTCCCAGTGACATACTTCCTCCTCCAAGGTCACACCTCTTAAGTCTCCTGAAACAGCTATCAGCTGGAGACCAAGCATTCAAATGGGTAAGAGTTACCCGGGGAATGTCTCTTTCAAACCAGCACAGCAGCATTCGGTAGACTGCCATTTAATGACATTAATGCATCCTTTCTATGCTAAGTTTTTAAATTTTTAATTCATCAATTGGTTTTTATGTATATGGATGTTTTACCTGCATATATGTGTATGCAGTCACATGTATGAAGTACCCAGGAGGCCAGAAGAGGAGGTCAGATCTCCTGAGGCTGGAGTTACAGCTGATGTGGTGTGCTGGCCCGGTTTTGTGTGTCAACTTGACACAAGCTGGAATTATCACAGAGAAAGGAGCCTTAGTTGAGGAAATGCCTCCATGAGACCGTCCTGCTGTAAGGCATTTTCTCAGTGATCAAGTTGGGAGAACAAAGCCTATTGTGCGTGGTGCCATCCCTGGGCTGGTGGTCCTGGGTTCTATAGGAAAGCAAACTGAGCAAGCCAGGGGAAGCAAGCCAGCAAGCAGCACCCCTCCATGGCCTCTGCATCGGCTCCTGCTTCCTGCCCTGTGTGAGTTTCTGTCCTGACTTCCTTTGGTGATGAACAGCAATGTGAAAGTGTAAGCTGAATAAGCCCTTTCCTCCCCAACTTGCTTCTTGGTCATGATGTTTGTGCAGGAATAGAAACCCTGACTAAGACATCTGGTCTGGCACGTGGGTGCTGGGAATCAAATCCAGATTCTCTGGAAGAGCACCTGGCGCTCTTAACTGCTGAGCCACCTTTACAGCTCCCTGAGTTTTTAAGCTTTAGTATCTGCTGCAAAACTAGTGTGGGCTTATTTATCTTAATGCTTCTGTAGCTCTGCCTGCATAGTGATGGGCTTCTTCACACGTGTGAGTCATTGCATTCTCTTCTCATGTTGACCCTCTCCCACAACTTCTCACATGTCACCACCCCTCCCCCACTGCCCTCTCATGTCACCCCCCACCTTCAGCTGGTTCTCTCTCCTCACCCAGATGTCCCCTCACCTTTCTTAGCTTGTTTCCCATTACCCTATCTCATATCTAATTTTAGTCACAAACCTAGACACAGCTGGGAAGAGGGACCCTCCACTGAGGAGCTGCCTCTGTCAAGTTGGCCTGTGCACAAGTCTGTGGGGCATTGTCTGGATTCCTGAATGAAGTGGGACTCCTGAAGCCTTGTCCTCTAGGTGGTGCCCTCCCTGAACAGAGGGGCCTGGGCCATATTAAAACTCAGCAGGCCAGGTAAAGCAAGCCAGTAAGCAGCATTCCTCCATGGTCTCTGCTTCAGTCCCTGTGCCAGAGTTCCTGCCTCCAGGTCCCTGCTTCAATCTCCTACCCTGGCTTCCCTCACTGATGGATGCCATGTGGCCTAAAATTGAAATAAACCCTTCCTCCTCAAATTGCTTTGGGTCAGTGTTTATCACAGTTGCAGGAAGCAAATGAAGATACCCTGTTGATTCCCTTTCTAGATTCCTGGATTACGTACACTTACACTCTCACACGTACACACGCATATACAATCATATACAATTTGAGTTTCACATACAAGAGAAAATGCAGCGTTTTGTCTCTCTGAGTCTGGCTACTAGAGTAACTTTAAAATATCCTCCGAGGTTGTACATGCATCACTCCCTCAGCTGTGGCTACTTCACACAGCCCACAGCCACCTTCTAACCTCCTGGCCACTATTTCCCATGCACAAGGACTCTAGCAGGAAGGTCCTCAGCACCCAGCTATTCAAACAGCCTCCTCCACATGGAGGATCCACCCTCCTCACTCCTGAAGCTGCTCAACTTCAGCAACTTTCTCTTCCATCTTCATTCTAGAGTCATACCTCCGATTGTGCCACTCCCTGGGCCAAGCATATTCAAACCACCACAAAACCTAAACTACACAGCTTAGCATATACAAAGGAAAACACATCATAGCCAAAACTAGAAATACCCACATGGAATCCAGCATTTGGGAGGCTGAGATAGACCAGCCTGGACTAAGAAAAGGAGAAGAGGGGAAGGGAGGAGAAAAGAGATGAAAAGAGAGGAGGAAAGGAAAACACACACACATACAAACACATATACACACATACACACACATACACATACAAACAAATACAAACACATATAAACACATACACACACATACAAATGCATACACACATATACACACATACACACACACATACATACACATACACACACATACACACATATACACAAACACATACACACAAATACACACACACACACACACACAGCACACCACCACCAACTCCAGGACCCAGCTTAGCAGCATCCTCCATGTGACTAGTAGGATGCTGTTCTCAGCCCTTCGTTCTGCGGCCTCTGACAGGCCTCTCCATTGCTTTGACAAAGCTTCAGGACCCTCTTCCTGCCCAAGGTCCTGCCCCTACTCCCTCCTCTCCACAGAGAATCATTGTGTTCTTCCTCACTGAGGGAAGGCCCTCTGGGAGAAATTCCATCACCTTCCTGCCTCCCCAAACTGGCCTCACCTTCCTGATCCTCCTCCCTCCAGACTGAGGACAAAGTGGCCCCTCCTGTCCCTGGGACACCAGTTGCTGCCATCTCCCCCAGAATTCCACCCCATCAGCAGCCTCTTCTTCCTAGAATTTCCACGCCCTTCTCCACCCTCCTCCTTGCTCCCTCTAACCGGCTCCTCCTTCACCATTACAAAAGGCTTTCCTCCTGGTCCATGGTCTCTGTGCGCCTTCATTGCTGATGAGAGTCAAGAAGTCAGACGTCATCGGTAAGATGAGGTTTCAGTGGCATGAGGAAGCAGGAATTGAAGGATCGTTTGAAATTCTATATTTTTATTATGTATTTATTGTTGTAAATGCGCAGCCGCAGAAGATATGCTACACAGTGTGCATGTAGAGGTCAGAGGGCAGCTTAGAGTCAGCTCCCTCCAACTACCATGTGGGTTCCAGGGATCAAGCACAGGTAGCTAGATTTGGTGTTAAGCACCTTCACCCACTTCTCCACTGAGCCAGCTCCAGCTCCAGCTCCAGCTCCAGAAGGACCCTTTGGAAAGAAGGGAAGGTGACAGAAAAGTTGTCTTAAGCAGGAAGCAAGCTTAGAGAAAGTGCTATTTACAACAGGTGAGACACACGGAATGGCACATGGGAGTTAAAAGGATCTTAAATGAGAGACTTACACAAATCGATGTGGCCGGGGCCAAAGGAATGCACCTGAGAGACATGGCAGACATGGCAGAGCACAAGAGAAAAGGAGGAGAAGCTGAGGGCAGCGAGCACACACATGTCCAGATGCTCCCTATGGTGGTGCAGCCGGAGTCGGGCTCTAGAGCGTCTGTCTAGGTCAGCTTCTGACAGAAGCAGCCTACCTTCTCCAGCACGGCTCCAGGGATTTGCTTCTCTGGGTCATTGAGGGAATAAAGAAAAGACAAACACACAGAGACAGAAATATTGGCACTGGGTGTTCTGGGCTCCCTGATGTAGATGCTATGGTACCCTGGAAGCTCGGCATGTTTATTAGAACAGTCGAATGGGGAGGCTGGATCATTGATGAAGCTGAGCAGGGAGGTGGGGTCAGCTAAGCTGTAGGAGCAGTCTCTGTTGGGGAGCAGCCTTCAGGTCGTGAGTATTTTGGAGGCAGAAGAAGCTAGTGTGCTTGTTTTCTGCACACACCGAAGGCAAGACTTTGCCTGCACCCAGCCTGATGGTGGTTTTAACATTTCCCATGGGTCTCAGATATTAAGGTCCTCGACACAGCAGTGCCCATGATGACAGCACACATTTACTCTGGATGGCATCCCATCCACTTAGGGCTTCCTTCACTCCCTACAGCTGACCATCCCATGTGTGGACTTTCTCTAGTCTCTCTCCTCATGACATTCTACCCTGTAAGTACTCAGCCATCTCAAGGGAAGGGGTGAGGGAACAGCCTCATCTCAGCTGTATGATCTTGTAACTGACCTCTGTGAGACTCCACTTACGTATCTGTAAAGTGGGCCTCAGCAGTGTCCGCTCCATGAGGCTTAAGTACTGAGGAACAAAACAATGTCATATGTTCAGGCTCTGCACAGCGACCCAACAATGGAGATGTCACCACGGCAGCGGATCATTGACACATTTGTCATGCTGGCGGACACTCCCAGCCTCTCTCTTCCAGTAAAGATTCAGAGGTTGCCGTCTGGGACACAACCCTCTTTAATTTTCTTTCCAATTTCACAAGACTTTCAGTTAACAGAATCCTGGCATTTCCCGTGTGCTTGCTGAATGTTCTGGAACTAGTTATACAAAACATGGTTTCCCTGCTTCCCGTTGAGGTCCACCTTGATATAAAATAGACGAATAGCAAGCAGAAAGCAGGAGCTCTTCAGCACCCTGCAGGAGTTCACAGGCCCCTCAGGGAAGCCATCTTTACTGGAGCTAAACTACAGCACCAGGACCAACTTCAAGTTCTACCCCCCGGGTGTAGGGGCCTGGGTGAACTCCAATCCCAACTTGAAGAGGTTCTTTTCAAGAGCAGCATGAGGAGGACCTGCAGCTGCAGTTCGAGCACTTCGTGGTGGTCATGATGCTGGCCTTGGAGAACACGCACCAGGTCGCCGATGGCTCTGTGGACATAGTAGTCTGTTCTCGGTGGAGCACCAGGAGAAGATGCGCGGGGCACACTGAGCACTAAACTGGACAGAGTGCCAGGCCAGCTTAAGATAGTTCAGGCACAGTTCATATCAAGGGCAACCTCAATCACATCACCCGATCAGTACCTCATTATTTATTCAACAGATATTTGGAGAATTGTGAGCGATGTATCAGCTCTGTGCTCTAGCCTCGCCTACACAGTGATGTGTAGCCCACAAAAATGGCAGAGCTGTGGGGCTGCGGAGGGGGGTGATTCAGCTGCCACAGTGCTTGTATACACATGAGGACCTTACTTTAGATCCCGGCACCCACGTAAAAAGCTGGGTGCAGTGGACACCTGTCGTCCAAGTGCAGTGGAGACAAAGGACAAAGTGGATCTGGCTGGACAGCGAGCAAGCTCTAAGTTCAGTGAGAAACCCTGTGTCAAAAAATAAAGTGGAAAATGACCAACAAAGACACCCAACACTGACCTCTGACCTCTGACCTCAGCCACTTCAAATTCTGAATCAGGAGTCTCTCCGAACACTGATCTCCCAATGTAGTTTCTCTCAGCCTGTGGGTCAAGTTCCTTTGGCTGGTCTAACGGCCCTTTCACGGGGGGGTGGGGGGGGGTCACCTAAAATCATCACAAAACAAGGATATTTGCACTACAATACATAACAGTAGCAAAACTGCAATTACAAAGTAGCAACAAAATAATTTTATGGTTCAGGGTCACTACAACCTGAGGAACTGCTTTAAAGGATGGCAGCTTCAGGAAGGTTGAGAACCACTGCTCTTGTGACTTCCAGCATGGCATCTTCTAAATCTCATAACACAGTCCAATTTCTTTTTCAGACGATGAGAACAACAAATCCCCTACAGAACAAGCCAGAACAGCACCCTTCATCAACAAATATAAACTTGTAAGTGCACAGATAGCCATCTCTGCTTGTCACATGTTCTTTGGTTGTACTCTGGGGCCGCCCACGGTTATCTACATGCCATTCTCTAGGTCTTTTCCCTAGTGTCAAGCATTACTCATTGTTTCTGAAGAGAAAGGGGTGGGGGAGCATGCTGGGAAAGAAGAGAGGTCATGGTGGCAAGCATGGTATCCTCTCCAGTCTGCACGCACTGACCTTCCAGTGTCTCTTACAGCTTTACTTTTAATTATAAAAGATTTTACACATAGGGTCATTGTTTAGAGGGAGAGACAAGGGAGAGAGGGAAAGAGGGAGGGGAGAGAGAGAGAAGGAAGAGAGAGGGAGAAAGGAAGGAAGGAGGAAGAGAGGGAGAGAAACTGGGTTCAGAATATAGTGATATGACCCCTCGGCTCAGGCCAGATGACTTCAGATTTCACTTCCCCTTCTCCCTGACCCCTCTCCCAACCTCACAAACTCCCCTGTTCCAAACTCTGGGCTTTGCTGAAATAACCTGACATTGTAGCTCCAATCCACTACTAAGGTTTGCCGTGTATTTTCATCCATTTCCAAATCTTTTCTAATTTATGATCACTTAAAATCACCTTATGACCCATTTATTGACTATAAAGTTTACTATCTTGTTACTGCTCGATTTTTCTTATGGTATTTGTCTAGTTGTTACTGTGAGTTTGGTATTTATTTATATTTTACATTTATATGTATTGCTTAGGCTGCCTTACGAAATGGTTCACGGGATGTCTTTGTGCATCTGGAAATGTCTCCTCTTCTGGAATCCTCACAGTTAAAGATTCTTGGACCTGAGTCTGAGCAGTGAGGCATTTCCACGACCTCAGGTGTCTATGCGCTGCAGAGGGTTTTCTCAGAGCCAGTTTCTCTTTCCTTTCCAGTTGGTTGTTTTGGTTTCTGGAGTCTTAAGAACTACATATGAGCCGGGCGGTGGTGGCGCACGCAGAAGCAGGCGGATTTCTGAGTTCGAGGCCAGCCTGGTCTACAGAGTGAGTTCCAGGACAGCCAGGACACAGAGAAACCCTGTCTCGAAAAACCAAAAAAAACCTACATATGTATCTTATTTATTATTTATTTTAATATTTATTAAATATTCATCTATTATTTAATTTAATATTTATTAAATATTCATTTAATATTTATTATTTTTATTTAGATCTTAATATTCAATTGTTTGTTTGTTTCTTTCTTTCTTTGTTTGTTTGATACAGGGTGTCCCATAGCCCAGGTTGGCCTCAAATTCACTATGTAGCTAAGGCTACCCTCAAACTCTGTTCTTCCTGCCTCCACCTCTCAAGTGCTGGAATCACCAGCCTGTGCCCCGTGTCTGGCCTCAAGCCTCCTTTGGGTCCTACAAACCTTTCCCTGTCCTTTCTTTCCCTGTTGCTTCTACTTCTTGTGTTGTATTTAGAGCAACACTCAGATACAAAGTTTCCCGGCTTCCGCCTCCTTGCTCCTTTCAGTTGTAACTGCCACTCCCCCATCCTTTGACTCAAAGCCACAAGAGAGTCTACTTATTCTACTGGGCTTTAAATTAGAGTTTTGTAATTTGTGAGATTGTTCTTATTTCCAAATCATTCTTTATCACTGTTGTCAAAGCCCCTGGGAGTG